>NC_012873.2:21807729-22140789 GCF_000003195.3 Sorghum bicolor | reverse complement strand
TAGAAAGCAATTAGAAGCACAATTAGAGAATTACCAAGAATCCTCTTGACAGATCCGGAAACCAATCGAAGATTGACTCCTTCTAGTTCTAATCCTATGTAGCTATGCTAATCTAGATGTCTAATTGATGTGGTGGCTCTAATCTTGATCAGGAGCTTCTTCTCCCTTGAGAATAATGAATTAGGGTTGAGAGGCTCTCTCCTCTAGGGGCCAGGGGGTCTGGTTTTATAGTCCCTTCATGTGAATATGGGCCGTTGGATCAAACTGACATAGATTGTATGGTTTAGATTCATCCTTTAGGTCGGTGGAGATCTCCCACGAAGCAGAGTCCTGCTGGACTCAGGGAGGGGGCGGGCGCCCAGGGGAACAGGGCGGGCGCCCTGCCTCTGGCCCCGTTTTGTCTCCGCTTCGGTCTCGTGGCTTCTGGAGTCTTCTAGATGTAAGATAATTGCGCGGCTTGTTAATATCTCTATGTAATCCCGACGTGTGGGCCTTTCTTCCGTATTTTCTGATAACCCCCTGCAGAAATAGACGAACACCGAAACTCGTAGAATTCTGTCAGATAAAACCCTAAGTCTAGATGTTGATTTCATTTGGATCCTTTTCTCTATTTATTTGATAATTAAATTTGATACTTAAGGACCGTCAAAAAACTCCCCCAAGCTTACCTCTTGCTCGTCCCTGAGCAAGGATAGACTCAGCTATGGATCATAAGTTGTTGCAATATCTTTAAAAATTGACGGTACACATGTTTTTAAATAAGATCTCATCTCTGAGTTAGAGTAAACTGTCAAGACTTAAAACTTACTTACTTTACCTTTCACCATGGGACTTGTAACCGTCACTTCTGTCTTGAGTAGTTAAAAGATAGAACAGTCTAGCCAAGTGCCATGTCTCTTTTTCTTGATCAGCTATAGCTCTGAAGTTTTTGCAGATTTTAAAATAAAACTCAGAGATTCCTTGTATGATTCTCTCAAATCTTTCTTTTGTGGTATTTCTGGATCCTTACCAAGGCAGTGATGGTATATGCCTTCTCTCAAGATATGTAGTATCTGTGGTATGAAGCATAATGACATTGCCTTGTCTCTCACCCTACTCTAATACGGCTTTAATATCTGGAGCTCATAGGTGGGAGATAAAATATACATACTTACAAGACATTTATTGCATAGTCAAACCATGGATCCAAAGAAACAAATCAATAAGTTTAATCAAGATGTGCATGTGTGGCGAATGAATGGTGTATGGTGATGATGGTGGTAACAATGGTGAAAGTCTAATTCTACTTTTGCTCTTTGAGGGGATACATACCTTCCTTGCTTTCAGTAACTTTATGAGGAGAATGAGATGCTCTATATTTTTTCTTTTATCTCAGGTGGGTATCTTGTACCCCTAATTCTACTGTCGGACACTTGTCCATTTTTACCTCTTGTCTCACTCTTTTTCTTTCCTTTCGAGGTTCCGAGCACTTGCTCCTTTTTATTTTCTCGTACCTCTCTTTGTTTTTATTAGAGCACTCATCTCTTGAGATAATATAGCAAGTGGTAGTAACAAGATAACTTGAGTATTTATTTCACAGGGGAAAACAGAAATATTTTTGGCTATTCTCTACCGGATTAGGAGTAGAATATTTTTGGGTGGTTCTAGAGATGGAAATGGGTGGATATATGTGGATGGTGCTTCCGGAGTAGAAGTAGCATATATGAGTGAACGTGCAAGTGAAATCTTGATTTAACCACATGACAAGCTCCTAAGGGTCTACACAGCTTGACCACGCTCAATGCTCATAAGCAGTAAATAGTAAATGTGTGGCTCAAAGTCTAGCAAGCATGTATATATGGTTGTGGTAGGAATTTAAACTCTCATCATACATGAACCCATCATGCAATATTTTAAAGATTTTTAAAGATAAAATTCTCCAGAATTCTAGCATCTCTAGGAACAGATAAATAGCAGCTCAACCTTCACATATCGTATCCGTTAACAACTTAGACATCAGATCAAGTTTTTATCCCACAAGTTTAGGTTTAGAGCAAGCTTTATATTATAACAGTTATGTCTAAACTTGAGAGAGAACTTAAAATGTGCAAATTAGGCAGAGCAACTATTCATCATATCCATGCTTGAGTTTTATTATTAAGATACAGATTAGCATAGCCACTTTATTTATTTATTAAACATACTAAGCAAAAGATATATATATATATATAAGCATAAAATCTTTATTTGATTTTTCATGGTTTATGTATATTTATATTTTAATATAGTATAAGTTTAAAGATAGATAGATAGAAATACTTATCGAGATAAATGGGGGTGCTCTCCCCCAAGCTGAATTTTGACGTAATTTCTCTTGATGTAGCTAGCAGGTGGCAAAGGTGTATTTGAAAATCAGCAGCATCCTGACAGCGATTAGAATGTCCTCCGTCTGCTAGTCTTCTTGATTCTTAAATTCTGTGGAGCTCAAATAGACAACAAAGCTTGTGGAACTGATTAAGTGTTAGCATAAATATCTAGCCTTTATCATGTTGAGACTCCTTAATAATTATTACTCCCTGTTTTTGTATTTTTATTTTATAAAGCAGAGAAATATTTATTTTATTTTTATGCCACCACAGTGAATGTACTTATGGGTTTTATGCCACTCGTATATTCACATGGGGCTTACTGTTTTTCATATTTTTATTTTCTTTTTAGGATAGCATGAACATGATTA
Source organism: Sorghum bicolor (assembly GCF_000003195.3). Lineage (NCBI taxonomy): Eukaryota > Viridiplantae > Streptophyta > Magnoliopsida > Poales > Poaceae > Sorghum > Sorghum bicolor. The sequence goes on along the minus strand of NC_012873.2, from coordinate 22,138,073 downwards.
ACTAAGCAAACTGTTTAAAATAATTGAAAGGGAAAGGATAACTACCAAGTTTACCTCTTGGCAAGGCGTTCGGTGTTTTTAAGTCCTCCGAATAGGACTCTCTGTTTTCTCAATTGTCCTGGGATTCGTTGGGTGGCGTAGTCGGTACTTCCGGCGGCGCCTCCTCTTCATGTATAGTTATCTTCTCTTTCCATACCTGACTCGGTGCTACGGTCTCCTCTAGATAATTCTATTTAAACTCTATGTCTTCTGACCTTACAACTTCTCCTTCGTAATCTGGCCATCCGTCCTTGATGATTTGCTCCTCAGGTTGCGGTGCCTCGTTTCCTTACCTGCTTAGATTCTTCAATGATATAGTTAGGGTCAGTAAAATAACGTCGTACCTTCTCTGAGGGGAAGTGCATATGGACTTCTCCGGTTCCAATGTAGATGATTGCTTTAACGGTGCTGAGGAACGGTCTTCCAAGGATGATGGGTGGATCGTTTTCATCTTCTCCCATGTCAAAAACCTGAAAGTCTGTGTAGACAAAATGATCGTTTATTTTGACTGGGACATCAGTTACTATTCCTTTAACTTCTCGAAACGTCTGATTTGCCATCTGGAGCTGAATGTATGTTGGTTTTAAGGGCATGGTTCCGAACAAGAGCCGATAGGTGACTGCGGCCATTATGTTGACGCCCGATCCGGTGTCGCAAGTCGTCTTGTAGAAGTTGTATCCATTTATGGAGCAGTAGATGCTTGGCATTCCTGGGTCATCCTTCTTGGTCAAAAACGGTGACTTGAGTTGATGATCTTAGCCTCCATGAACTACAGTGACCATCTTAGCTGACTCGGTCCACACTTGCTTGTTCCTGTTCCTCCTGTTGGTCCTCTTCCTTGATTCACGTCTGGATTAATCTAGTTTTGTGTAGTCTTGTTCTTGAAGAAAAATGTCTCCTTCCTCCCTTTGATGTAGAAACTGATCTTGGCAGCACTGGCATAGATGATAGCTCCCGTGGTATTCAAGAATAGCCTCCCTAGATGATGGGTGCCCTCTCATCATTACCGGTCTCTATTACCATGAAGTCTGCTGGGGCATACAAGGTACCAACTCGGACACAAAGGTTCTTCAATATTCCTTTTGGAAAACTTAATGCCTGATCTGCAAACTGCAAACACATGGTTGTTTCTAATAAAGGATATGTAAAGAATTTTTCATAGAGTACCCTGGGCATAATGTTGACACTAGAGCCAAAGTCGCAGAGTGCTTCTGGGAAGTCCACCATGCCGATGGAGATCGGGATGACAGGGCGTCCTGGATCACCTCTCTTGACAGGAAGAAGGTCAGTAGTAAATTTAGTGACGGGGTTACTCCAATTACCTGCATCGAACATGTCTACAAGATTTGCAGATTCTAATCCTTCCAGTTGTGATGGTATACCGGGGTTAGTAACACGAACAGCAGCAGCTATTTGATTTAAGTGAGATTAAATCATATTATTAAAGCTAATTTGATTCTTGATGGCAGTAGAGAAATTATCCATTCTATTATTTATATTTTCTAGCATTTTATCATTAGATGCCAATTTCTTAGATAGATTATCCATTAGCTTTCCTTGATTAGACACTATCTCTCCCAGGGGTGGAAAATTATTATTATTGTTGTAAGAACTGTTACCTTGATAAATACCTGAGTAGTTAGGCCTCTGTTGATTCCAACCTTGATTTTGTTTAGGACAGTTGTAGTAGTAGTAGTAGTTGTTGTTGATGTAGTTCACATCCTCAAGCATCTCAGGACAGTGATTGCCTGAGTGTCCAGTGTCTCCACACTCATCACAAGTCATGTGAGAGTCGTAGATGTGCATAACTTCTTTCTTGTCTCCAGCTCTATCGTCGAGCTTCTTCATGAGCAGGTCTAGCTTTGCAGACAACATGTCTACCTCCTTGAGCTGATGCATACCTCCACCTCTCTTGCGTGTCTGGGTCCTCTCTTCATTCCAGCTTTGGTTGGACACCATCTTCTCCACAAGAGTTGTGGCTTGTGATATGGTAAGTGATAAGAATGCTCCTCCAGCTGTAGCATCCATGGTCTCTCGGGCACTGTTGCCGAGCCCATGATAAAACGTCTGCATCAGTAGCCAACTCTCCATTCCATGATGGGGACATTCTAGGATGTAGTCTTGAAAGCGCTCCCATGCTTCTGGAACAGATTCATCATTTTGTTGCTGAAAACTTGTAATCTTCCCACGGAGAGCATTGGTCTTGCCCATGGGAAAGATCTGTTGATGCAAAAACTGATCTGCAAACACAAAGGGCTAATACCCGATTCAAACGTTAAGGCGTGCCAGCCGATTTGACCTTACTATCGGCAAAGGTGATAACTCGAATACTTTAGTCCTGACAACAGCGATGCGCCCGGATGTCACGGCTAAGAGGTACTCACGCGGAACTCGAGAACACGCCGAGCTTAAGTCGACGAATTCCTAAGAACTCGTAATAAAAGGAAAAAAGGTGTGACGAAGTCGTCGAAAAGTAGATACTGGAATATGAGTAAAAACGTGTATTTGATTGATTTCTTGATATCTTGATTACAAGGTCCTAGGGTTTATATTTATACCCTGCTCAAAGAGCTACGACCAGACACGATTAGAATTCGAGTTCCAAATTACACGGAACCCGTATACAAAACGATGCAAATAACTAAGGAAATAATAAAACTATCCTTCGTGACAAACCGAAACTCCTCCACATGACAACTGGCAGCTTCCGGACTCCTCCTTCGCGTCATCGGCAATCCCCTTGCCATAGTCATCGGCAGACCTTTTTACCTGGTCATCGGCACCATATTACTGCCTGTGGGCTTAGTCACATTCAACCTTTCCCTCATCGGCAACCATCCTTATCAGCAACCCGCATCGTACTGCCACCCTATCCTGCCATCCTTGACACGTGCCCAAAAATGGTGTCAACACATGCCCCCCAGTTTCGGAGTATAAAAACTATTAATGCTCCGAAATTCTCTGCAGTAATGATGCCTTTTCCACAATTAATGCTCCTAATCTGGTAACCGACAACCTCAATCTGGACAACTCTGATCCTAATCCTCCGCAGATTCCTCGAAATCCCCAACTTCCTAAACGGGCATCTTTCTTAGTCGTACATCGGCAACAATACCGTTACAAAGATCTGCCGATGCTCTGCCCAGGAGATTCGCAAAAACGGTTACCTCCCCTCTATCCGCCCATCGGCAGGATGACCGTTATAGAATATCGCCGATGGACCGACCAGGAGATCGCGCACAGTAAAATATCTTTAGATAATGACCGCTTCCTGTCAAATCACCTGCACAATCCCTGGATTACCGTGCGAACAGTTACCATATCCACTTGAGTACCCTCGGGCTTCTCGGATGCGGCAAAGAAATAAGTCAGATTTGCCCTTGCCCATCTTGTCCTATAAATAGTTCCTTCTCGGGTACTCCTCCCCCATTACACCATTCTGCCATCCAACTTCACTTTTCCAGCGGCGGCGCCATTCACAACCCTCAAGATCTCCGACAAGCATTCCTCTTCATCAACTCCGGTGCCCTCCAGCGTCCTCTTCACGACAAGATGGCCGTTGGCTTCGTCGTCCCTGAGGTCAGACTTCCATCTCATCTGCTGTGCCTTTTTCTTGCGTTCCTGTTCATCTGCGATTCATCTTATCGAATATTTTCCTTTTCCTTTTTCTTTTTCTTTGTATCTTTATTCCCCAAAACACTAGGAGTTGTCCAACAAAATTGTCATCCCTACCGATCAACCACACCTTCAATGCCTCGGCCCTCTAGGGGATCCAGATCCAACCGACCTTATCAATGCAGAAACCAACAGGATTCCCTTTAGAGCTGAAAACTTTGCTTTAGATCTATGGAAAGACACCTTTCGCTCTTGGCCCAGCCCTACTGTAGGGTGGAAAGATTGGTTCTTGAGGGTCAGCAATTCTTATGAAGTTCAATGGGGTGAGAGGAAGTTAGCTCAATGCATTAGGCTATCCATTGCCGATATGCACAAGAACGAGTCATTGCTGATAGCTGCATCTTACTTTTGGTCAGACACTCTCAACGCTTTTGTTTTTGGCCATGGCCCTGCTTCTCCTACCCTTGCCGATGTAGCCATGCTTACTGGGTTAGATATATCTTCTGCCGATAGCACCCACTTTTTTGATACCGCCCCCAGTGCCAAAGTGGAGACTCGCACTATCGGCGGTTGGTCAGGGTACATCCAGAAGTACCGCGGGAGAGGGCCTGTCACCATAAAGGAGCAAACCACCTTTCTGAACATGTGGCTAGACAAGTTTGTATTCTGTGGTCGATCGGCAGGACCGACTTCTGTCTATCTATCGGCAGCAGAAAGGCTGGCTAGCGGCGGCCAATTTCCTCTCGGCCGTTATTTTCTCGGCACTGTTTACCACCTTCTTCATCAGGTAGCCCAGAAACTCCTGCTTGGCCAATCCATCGGCAACTTGGGAGGCCCCTGGTGGTTTATTAATATGTGGCTCAATCTGCACCTGCACAAGCGCCTTGATTTCAACTTGTTCTCACAGCACTTCCCAAGAGATATAGCCGAGAATCATGTGTTGGATGAAGAAGAATCGGCAACGCGTGCCCCCTTGAACTTTGGCGAAGCCGTTATAGTCTTACCCGGTTCAGGGAACAATCCGGATCAGATCGGCCGATTCTTCGAGACTCTGTATGAGGGTCTGGCCAGAGATGAACGACCATGGCTGGCTTATGACGACCCAGACAGCATGCTCCCTCTGACCTTCAATCCATTTGATGAAGCTCTCGACAGGGACAATGAGGTGATGATGGCAATCGTGACTCCTAGAGTCATACCAGTGAATTTCTTCGGTAGCACGAAAACCTCTCCCCAAACCTATGAATTTTATAATCCATCGGCATTAGCTCGCCAGCTAGCTTTCGGCCAATTGCCGATTGCACTTCCTTATGCCGATGTAATAAAGCCCAGAGAACCCATCGCCAACCTCCTCGAGTGGACTCGAGTAGCCCAGCTACCACCAAATGCCGATACAGATGTAGATCTGTCAGAATGGGTTCCAGCCGCCTTTATCACTCAAGCATACAAGCTATGGTGGGCAGAATGGAAAGAGAATCTATTCTGCAGATCGGCCCCCTCGTACCGCGGCATGATCGACCCCGAATACGAAGTCCCCGATGACACTGTAAGTATTTTAAACCGATGTCTCATTTTCCAATATCATTCCCATCGGTAACTTACCTCTGTATTCCTTTTGCAGATTGACAACACCCCCCCATCGGTTAGCAGGAGTGGCAAGCCGATCGACTTATTCCCATCAGGCCCGATTTCCTCAATCGGCCATAATGCTCCCACTCTGGCTTCCATCGTGCACCGGGGTGCGCGCCTCAAGAAAGTTACCACCAGGAAAACTCAGACACCACCAACGGTAACTGCTTCCACTCTGGCGCAAGCTTTCAAGGCAATCTGTTAAAACCCTTTTGTATTTATGCTGACTATCTTTGTATCGGCTATCTATGCTCATAAACTCCTTTTTGTTGTTGCAGCAAACTGGTGCATCGGCAAAAGCCAAACGCCAAGGTGCCGATGCCCCCCAGTCTAGCCAGCCAAAGAGGAAGGGCATCCAAGGTGCTAAGGCTGGAACAAAGCGCCAGAAAGTGGCAACTCCTCCTCCTCCTCCGGTGTTTCCAATCCCGGTGGAATCTTCCCCTTCTTCTCCAGAAGTCTAGGCACAGCAAGCACCATCTCCACAACCAACACAGGAAGCACCACAGATGGAAGAACCCCAGCAGGAAGGACCTCAAACGGAAGGTATATCAGCTGACGTAGGTGAACAAACAACTGGCCCGGCAGGTCCAGTTATATCATCGGCGGTTTCCTCGATTCAGGCAACTGTTGTTCCTTCTCCGGGTAACATATCTCAACAATACTTCCACCGATAAACTTATTCTCATTTAGTCTCATAATCCTTCCTGTCTTCTTTCAGGCGATATCGTTCCATCGGCAACATTTGCCGATCAACCTGTAGTTCCATCGGCATCTCTGAGTCAAAGGCAAGAAATCGCCTTGAAGCAAGTAAGTCATCCACTTTCCCACCAGTATCGTCTGCCGAAGTTTTGACCATAAAACTGACTTATTTCATCTTCATTTTCAGGAACAAGATTCTCCCAACAGCTTATTCTCCTTCGCCATTGATATCTTCGAAGAAGAAGGCGAGGAAGCAAGCTCCTCTCGGGCAGTTGGAACTGTATCGGCAGAAACCAGAGCTAAGCTGGAAGAGCTATCGGCCATACTTCATCAAGACACAACTCAACTGGTCAACGATTCTGACCCAGCCAAAGCCCTGTTCAAGACCCTTAGAGGCCAAATTCCTGCCGATGCTGAAGAAACACTCTTCCATGCTGCACATCTAGAAAGCCGCCAGCTACAGTACCAGAGAGCTGCTCAACGCCTTGCCGATAGAGCCGCTCAAATCCAGCTTTCTGAGGAGATGATGAAGGAAAAACTCTTAGCCGATGAGAAACATAAGAACATCGGCACCTTAAAGTCCTCAGGTGATGCACTGAAGCAGAAAGTGTCTGATCTATCGGCAAAAAGAGAAGCTCTACTGGCCGAACTCAAGCAAGTAGAGGACGCTCTGTCCCAAGCCCAGCAAGAAGAAAGTCAACTGCCGGAGACCATCAAACACCTTGAACAAGAACGAAACGTCCATGGTCGCAAAGCGCTGCAGCTGAAGAGGAAGCTGAAGCCGATAGAAGGTTCTGCCGATGACGATATCAAAGAGATAGAGACAGCCAATCAGATTCGGCTGCGCGCCATATCAGCAATCCAAGCGCTGCTGAACATCTGAAGCTTTCATCGGCAACACACCTTTGTTTCTCCGCTTTTAGCTTTTAGTCTAGCCGATAAGATTGTTATCGGCATCTTTTGAAACATTAAGTCTGCCCCCGAACATTTAAATCCAGCCGATAGGAGTGTTATCGGCACTTAAACCTTTATGCGTCGACCCATATGCTGGGGTAGTACTTCTTTAAATATTTGCCATTTAATGCTCTGGGAAATTCAACTCCTTCGAGAGTTTCTAGAATATAGGCATTACCAGGAACTGAGTGTCTTATCCGATAAGGACCTTCCCAACTAGGAGACCACTTCCCAAACTTCGAACTTTTAGTCCCGACTGGCAAAATCAACTTCCATACCAAATCCCCATCGGCAAATTCCTTAGCCTTTACTTTTTTATCATACCATCTAGCAACTCTCTTCTTATTTTCTTCTATACTCATTAAAGCCTTTAACCGATGCCCTGCTAAATCATCTAACTCATCGGTCATCAAAGTGGCATAATCATCGGCAGCCAATTGATCTTGAAAAGATAATCGCCTAGATCCAGCCTTAATCTCCCAAGGCAACACTGCATCATGTCCATACACCAATTGATAGGGTGACACCTTGGTTGATCCATGACAAGCCATCCGATAAGACCACAGTGCTTCATTTAGCAATGTATGCCACCGCCTAGGATTTTCTTCAATCTTTCGTTTAATAAGCTTGATAATTCCTTTGTTAGACGCTTCGGCCTGCCCGTTGGCTTGAGCATAGTAAGGAGAAGAATTCAACACTTTAATTCCCATACCGATTGCGAATTCATCGAACTCCCCCGACGTGAACATGGTGCCCTGATCGGTAGTAATCGTTTGGGGAATCCCAAATCGGTAAATAATATGCTCCTTCACAAAATCAATCATATTGGCCGATGTGACTTTCTTCAAAGGAATAGCTTCGACCCACTTAGTGAAATAGTCAGTGGCAACTAGAATGAACTTATGCCCTTTGCTAGATGGTGGATAAATCTGGCCGATCAGATCGATGGCCCACCCCCGGAACGGCCAAGGTTTTATTATAGGATTCATAGCCGATGCGGGTGCTCTCTGGATATTACCGAACTTTTGACAACCTTGACATCCCTTGAAATATTTAAAACAATCTTCAAGTATGGTTGGCCAAAAATATCCGTTCCTTCGAATCATCCACTTCATCTTAAAAGCTGACTGATGCGCTCCACACACTCCTTCATGGATTTCCCCTATCAAACTTCTGGCTTCATCATCACCCAAGCATCGGAGAAGAATTCCGTCGATAGTTCGATAATACAATTCATTTTCAAGGAGCACATACTTGGTCGCTTGAAATCGAACCCGTCTTTCAACTTTTTTAGACGGATCTTCTAGATAGTCGATAATTTCTTTCCTCCAATCACCGGCATTGACTGCCGATGTTGCATTAATCATTGGCTGATATCCTGAGGCATGCTGGGCTAACCGATTAGCGTCTTCATTATGCAATCGGGGAACATGCTCCAATCGGAAGTTCTTGAATTCCTTTAACAGTTGCATACTTCTCTCGAAATAGGTTATGAGAACTTCACTTCGGCATTCATAGCTTCCGGCCAATTGATTTATAACCAACATAGAATCCCCGAATATTTCAACGGCATCAGCACGAACCTCTCTTAACAACTCCAATCCCTTGATCAGAGCTTGATACTCAGCCTGATTATTTGTTGATGTAGCAACAATCGGCAAGGAAAACTCATATTTCCTCCCCTTAGGAGAAACCAATACAATGCCGATTCCTGCCCCCCGGTCACAGGTAGATCCATCAAAGAAGAGCGTCCAGGGTGCAATTTCCAAGGTTTCCACTAGACCGCAATGCTGAGTCACAAAATCGGCCATGATCTGCCCTTTGACTGCCTTAGCCGATTCGTAACGCAAATCGAACTCCGACAGTGCTAAAATCCATTTACCGATCCTACCACTCATAATCGGCATAGATAGCATGTATCGGACCACGTCATCTTTGCAAACAACAGCACATTCAGCCGACAACAGGTAATGTCTCAGCTTGATACATGAAAAATATAAGCATAAGCACAGTTTCTCAATGGCCGAATACCTGGTTTCAGCATCAATCAACCTCCTACTCAAATAATAAATTACTCTCTCTTTCCCTTCAAATTCTTGAACTAAAGCTGAACCGATAACCGATCCATCGGTAGATAAATATAATTTGAAGGGTTTCCCTTGTTGAGGTGGAACTAAAACTGGAGGATTTACTAGATACTTTTTGATTTCATCCAGAGCCAACTGCTGTTCTTCTCCCCAAACAAACTCTTGATCGGCTTTCAATTTAAGAAGAGGACTGAACGCACGAATCCTTCCAGATAAATTTGATATAAATCTTCTGATAAAATTTACCTTGCCGATCAAGGATTGGAGCTCGGTTTTATTGGTAGGGGCCACTATTTTATTGATGGCATCAATAGATCTTCGACTAATTTCAATACCCCTCTGATGTACCATGAAACCAAGAAACTGCCCTGCCGATACGCCAAATGCACACTTGTTGGGATTCATCTTCAACCCATGCTTCCTTGTGCACTCCAACACTTTTCGTAAATCGGCAAGATGCTTTGAGAAATCTTTAGACTTGACCACCACATCATCAATGTAAATTTCTACGATCTTGCCGATGAACTCATGAAATATAAAATTCATAGCTCTTTGATAAGTAGCACCAGCATTCTTTAACCCAAAAGTCATGACTATCCACTCAAATAGTCCAACATGACCAGGACACCTGAACGCGGTTTTTGGAATATCCTCCTCTGCCATGAATATTTGATTGTAACCTGCATTACCATCCATGAAGCTGATGACCCGATGGCCAGCCGCAGCATCAACCAGTAGATCGGCGACAGGCATCGGGTATCCATCCATCGGCGTAGCTTTATTGAGATTCCTGAAATCAATGCACACCCGAAGCTTCCCGTTCTTCTTGTAAACCGGAACAACATTGGAAATCCATTCGGCATACCGACACTGCCGAATAAACTTAGCTTCAATAAGTTTAGTGATTTCGGCCTTAATATCAGGTAGAATGTTAGGATTACATCGGCGGGCTGGTTGCTGATGTGGCCGAAATCCAGACTTGATGGGTAACCGATGTTCGACAATTGATCGGTCTAGACCAGGCATCTCTGTATAATCCCAAGCAAAGCAATCTTTATATTCCTTTAACAAACTAGTCAATTGTTGCTTACATTCAGGATCTAATTTAGCACTAATAAAAGTAGGCCTAGGCTTATCACCACTACCTATATCTACTTCTACCAAATCATCGGCCGATGTGAATCCCTGGCCTAATTTTCCATCATCGGCGAATCTATCCATTAAAAACCATCGTCAGAACCGACTGCTTGGATCGGTTGAATCTCATAATCGGCAACTTTGAGAAAATCTTTCTCCCAAACTTCTCCTGAAATGCACCTAGTCCTTTCATAAATATCCGCTTCTGCCGATGCGATAACATAAGAAGAATCCCCTGGGACGATCTCAATCTTGTCACCTACCCACTGAACCAAGCACTGATGCATCGTAGATGGGACACAACAATTGGCATGAATCCAATCGCTCCCCAATAATAAATTGTAGGCACCTTTTCCGCTGATCACGAAAAAGGTTGTCGGCAAGGTTTTGCTGCCGATGGTCAACTCTGCACATATCGCCCACTTGACCGGAGACACGTTTCCCTCAAAGTCTTTGAGCATCATATCGGTCTTGGTCAAATCTTGATCCCCTTTCCCAAGCTTCCGATATACTGCATACGGCATAATATTAATAGCAGCTCCACCATCAACTAGGATCTTAGTCATTGGCTGCCCATCAACCCTTCCTTTGAGGAACAAAGCTTTAAGATGCTGCCTCTCGTTATCGGCAGGTTTCTCAAAGATAGCCGTCATCGGATCCAGAGCCAACTGAGCTATCTGATCAGAAAATCCCAACTCATCGTCACTGGCTGGTGCAAGAAACTCCATCGGCAACATGAATACCATGTTGACGCCTGCCGATGGACCTTCCCTCTTAGTGTCTGCCGGCTGCCGACTTTCAGAACTCTCTCCTTTATTTAACTCCTCTTGCCTTTCTCGTTGCAACCTCCTTTTCTGTGTCTTGGTTAATCCTTGAGGGCACCATGGAGGAAGTGGCCTTTGCCTTACTGCCGGGCGTCGGTTCTCCCTTGACTCCATACGATGTGTGTTAGCATCTCTGCAAAATATGAACTCATCGGGAACCCGCGCATTAGCCATCTCCTCAAGCTCTTCCTGGTTCCTGGGAAAATACTGGACACGGTCACCGAGCCGATCGCGAACACTAAGCCTGCCCCCCAGCCGATCATGAACTGACGCCCTTCCTCTGATTGGCCCATTAAATCGCCGTTCATCATCATGATAACGCCGATCGGTTCTACCGTACCGATCATAACCGTTGCACTCAGGGCAGTCTCTGACAGTAGGAAGCTTGATATTTTCCTCCCAACAATGGATGAAGAAGGGACAATTCCAATGATCCCTGTGCCGATTCCACTCCTGTCGGCGTCTTTCTTCTTCCCGTCGATAATCTTCCTGCTGGCGCCGATACCGATCTTCCCGCTGTTGCCAATTTTCTCGAGGCCTTCTATGAGTTATGACGATACCAGATCGAGGAAGTCTTCCTGAGCTAGCTCCTTCCTGGACCAAGCCCTTACTTCTTGCATCGGCGGTAGTAACTTGATGCTGAGGATCTACCGATGCACTCTTCTCAGCTGTCTTCAACGTTAAGACCTTAGCCTTCCCCTTAGCGTCCAACATGTTTGTCGGGAAAGGATGTTGGTCTATCTTCATCGGCTTCTGGGCTTTAGAACTGTCAAACTTGATCCTCCCCGACTCTATAGCCGATTGCAGCTGCTGTCTGAATACTTTGCACTCATTGGTGTCATGTGAAGTTGCATTATGCCACTTGCAATATCTCATCCTCTTCAACTCTTCTGCCGACGGGATCACGTGGTTAGGTGACAGTTTGATTTGACCTTCCTGAAGTAGAAAGTCAAATATCCTATCGGCCTTGGCGGTGTCAAAGGCAAACTTCTCTGGTTCCTTCTGCCCAAAAGGACAAGACATCGGCTTCTTGTTTTTTACCCACTCTGCCAAACCGATTACTGGTTCCTCGTCGGAATCTGAGCTTGTTGCTTCGTCAACAAATGACACTTTCTTATTCCATGCCCTCTTAGGCTCGAAAGGCTTGACGTCTTGATCAGATATCCTCTGCACCAAATGACTTAAACTTTCGAACTCCTGAGAGGCATACTTATCCCTGATATGTGGCAACAAACCCTGGAAAGCCAAATCGGCTAGCTGCCGATCATCCAGAACCAGGCTATAGCATTTATTCTTGACCTCTCGTATCCTCTGCACAAATCCTTCAACCGACTCATCATTACGTTGCCTCAACTTGACCAAGTCGGTGATCTTCTTCTCATGAACCCCCGAGAAGAAGTATCTGTGGAATTGCTTTTCTAGATCGGCCCAAGTAATTACTGAGTTGGGAGGTAATGATATGAACCAAGTAAAGGCCGATCCAGACAATGATGATGAAAATAGACGAACCCTCAATTCGTCCCTATTACCAGCCTCTCCACATTGAATAATGAACCTGTTGACGTGCTCCATAGTTGACGTGTCGTCCTGTCCCGAAAACTTTGTAAAATCCGGTACCTTGTACCGATGTGGAAGCGGGATCAAATCATACGCTGGAGGATATGGTGTCCGATAAGAATAAGTGTTGACTTTGGGTTTTATCCCAAATTGTTCCCTCATTACTTCAGCAATCTTATCGGCCCAATACGCATCGGCATCTTGCCGATGAGGCGGCTGCGGATCTGGCATTTGGTGGCGAACCTCCACGTGTCTGTTTGGGGCGTGACCTTGAAACATTGTATTGGTCACCTGTCCTCCAATCTGCGGACTACCAAACTGCTGTCCACCGATTGTCTGTCCTCCGAGTTGCTGTCCAAAATTTATTGGCTGGTTGGGAATCCCCTGACCTTGGAACCCGGGATAAACCTGCCCTTGCTGGAACCCCGTAGTCTGATAACCCTGCTGGGGCGATTGTGGAAAGGCTTGCTGTCCAAGCCATCCATTATTCGCGTTCATCGGCATAGGTGCTGCCGATGATTGGTAATTGGGTACCGTCGTTGAATTGACATACCCCGACTGGGCCATAGACCTCTGTTGCATCAGCATTGACTCTGCCGATGCGTTGGGCATCTGGAACATTGAATCTTGAGGATTCCCAGTGTAAGGCCGTGCGGTAGTAGTTGTGGTATACCGAGGACTCTGGTTCACCGGCGCATTGGGAGGTGCCGATGTCATAGGAGTTTTGCCCCTCATGTCAGTTATTTGTGATGTCCCCGGCGTCAACTCTGGAGGCATACCATAACCCCACCAGTTAGGAGGAAGATTTAACCCTGACATTGCCGATGCCAACATATCTGTTGTCAGTTTATGCTGCCCAACTGAAATTTGTGGGTTGGTTGCCATCGGCATAGATGGTGCGCCAGTAGTTCCCAATGTACTTGGAGGGACGGCAGACTGTGCACTCGCATTCGTCAAGGCAGCCGATGGAGCCGTGACTTCTGGCGCCGTGGGTTGATGATGGGAAGGGCCCACATAATCCGGTGGGATTTGTCCTTCCTTGAAGGTTCTTGCCACGGCGTTGAAAACCGTATTAGACAGTACACCAGCTTGGTTAATCAACGCTCGATTGATGGCATTGTCAACCATATCTTGAAGCTTGCCAGGATTGGCGTCGAAGGTGACCTGCCGTGGTGCCGGCAGTGCATCTTTCTGGACCACTTCGCCGCTCCTGTTTATGCTGAAAGACTTCAGGCATTGCTGCTTGAACTCTTCCATGGCTTGAGCAATAGCTTGCTTCTGCTCATCCTTGAGGTTGGCTTCCGTCACGGGGATGACGTTGTCTTGATCGAGGTCAGAGATCGACATGTTGATCTTGATCTTGAATCTGTCCCACTGGGCGTGCCAAAAGATGTGTTGATGCAAAAACTGATCTGCAAACACAAAGGGCTAATACCCGATTCAAACGTTAAGGCGTGCCAGCCGATTTGACCTTACTATCGGCAAAGGTGATAACTCGAATACTTTAGTCCTGACAACAGCGATGCGCCCGGATGTCACGGCTAAGAGGTACTCACGCGGAACTCGAGAACACGCCGAGCTTAAGTCGACGAATTCCTAAGAACTCGTAATAAAAGGAAAAAAGGTATGACGAAGTCGTCGAAAAGTAGATACTGGAATATGAGTAAAAACGTGTATTTGATTGATTTCTTGATATCTTGATTACAAGGTCCTAGGGTTTATATTTATACCCTGCTCAAAGAGCTACGACCAGACACGATTAGAATTCGAGTTCCAAATTACACGGAACCCGTATACAAAACGATGCAAATAACTAAGGAAATAATAAAACTATCCTTCGTGACAAACCGAAACTCCTCCACATGACAACTGGCAGCTTCCTGACTCCTCCTTCGCGTCATCGGCAATCCCCTTGCCATAGTCATCGGCAGACCTTTTTACCTGGTCATCGGCACCATATTACTGCCTGTGGACTTAGTCACATTCAACATTTCCCTCATCGGCAACCATCCTTATCAGCAACCCGCATCGTACTGCCACCCTATCCTGCCATCCTTGACACGTGCCCAAAAATGGTGTCAACAAGATCATAGCCAAGAAGTTTGTTGAGCAGAGTGCCCACGTAGTATTCTTCTCCTTTGTAGCGTAAAACCACTACTTCGCTCTTCCTAACATTGAGAATGGGAAGAGGCGAAGTAGTATAGCATCTCTGGAAACTCCTGATATGGTAAATGTGTTGCAAATCTCCAGAAAGTGTTGAAGATGTGCACTAGCATCTTCGTGTGCCTTCCCACAGAACAGGTTGGATTGCACCATGTTGATAAGTCCAGGCTTGAGCTCAAAGTTGCCATCGATCTCTGCAGCAGGTCCAGTGCGGATGTTGTCCGTAGTGGGAGCTGAGAACTCACGGATTGATTTGTTCGCCATGGCTTCGAACTCTGAAGACAAGTTCCGGTGATCTTCTTGATTGGATGAAGCTTCTTGCTGAAGTGTTGATGATCTCTTCTTGAGCTTGGCTCTCGTCTTCTTGAATAATGCTTCGGGATTGTCAACAAAATTTCCTGGAAGATGTCTTCTATTCATACATTCCCCTACATAAGATAAAATAGAAAAATATCGGGGTAAAACTGTATGAGAGAATAGATAAGCTCAATCATATTAGTGATGCGAATGATAACTCAAAATCTTTTATTCCATTCCTGATTAGTAATCAACCTTCCCCGGCAACGGCGCCAAAAATGCTTGTTGGGTATTCTTAACATCATTACCAAAAGTAGACAATTCCTAATTCTAGTAACGGTGCCAAAAATGCCAAACCTATCCCTCACACCACTTAAGCCAAGTTGTCATCCCCAGCATGATATGAGAGACGCGGTATTGAAATATGCAATTGCTCTTCTAAATAAATAATGAATGGGATCTGCAAGCGCACAGATTAATACCGATGTAGCATTTTAACCGGGAAGTATTCCAGGTATCGTTATTTATATTTTTACCACTGGGAAAGGATTAGCAATCGTTAATATTGATTACAGAATAGAATATGAGATTGAGTATCTATCATTGCATGTATAATTAAGAACATTTATCTAACTCTTTCATACAGGGGTAAGTGTCACATAAAAGATATATGAAGTAATGAATAGTGACAAGGATAATTAATCTGATCAGCCACATATAAATATGATAAGCACCTCAATTAGATACTCTAGAAAGTCATTAGCATGGAATTAGAACGAACTACAAGAATATTTCCTAAGTTATTCTCAACTATATAGTCTAGCATTATCATAATTAGTGCAAGCATACTTAACAATCATTGTGAGACAAGACTACGCCCATGCATAGTGATATTAGCAAGGAATATGAGAAACATAGCAATCACTCCCCTGTAATAATGTTGCTCTGCCAGCCCAATACACGAGAGGGGGACTATATAAGAATCAATGAAGCTGTCACTATCACGAACTACCCCACGATCTGGCATATTGGGTACAATCGCTGATAAATATGGTATAAGCACCACGCCTACACAATATCTATCATTTACCCATGGATCCGATGGATAAACGCTATACGATCCTAAGCATGTATATAGGTCCAATCTAACTAAGCCAAGTACATAACTATGATAAACTAAGAACAATATAATCTTGAATATAAACAAGTAGAGCAAAGTCATAAGCAATATATTGAAGTAGAACAAAGTCATATTCATAATATTGAAGAACAAAGATAATTAGAAAGCAATTAGAAGCACAATTAGAGAATTACCAAGAATCCTCTTGACAGATCCGAAAACCAATCGAAGATTGACTCCTTCTAGTTCTAATCCTATGTAGCTATGCTAATCTAGATGTCTAATTGATGTGGTGGCTCTAATCTTGATCAGGGGCTTCTTCTCCCTTGAGAATAATGAATTAGGGTTGAGAGGCTCTCTCCTCCAGGGGCCAGGGGGTCTGGTTTTATAGTCCCTTCAAGTGAATATGGGCCGTTGGATCAAACCGACATAGATTGTATGGTTTAGATTCATCCTTTAGGTCGGTGGAGATCTCCCACGAAGCAGAGTCCTGATTGGACTCAGGGAGGGGGCAGGCGCCCAGGGGAACAGGGCGGGCGCCCGGCCTCTGGCCCCGTTTCATCTCCGCTTCGGTCTCGTGGCTTCTGGAGTCTTCTAGATGTAAGATAATTGCGCGGCTTGTTAATATCTCTATGTAATCCCGACATGTGGGCCTTTCTTCCATATTTTCTGATAACCCCCTGCAAAAATAGACAAACACCGAAAGTCGTGGAATTCTGTCAGATAAAACCCTAAGTCTAGATGTTGATTTCATTTGGATCCTTTTATTTATTTATTTGATAATTAAATTTGATACTTAAGGACCGTCAACACACGCCACTGCCCAGCCCGTTTCGACCCCCGACCAGCATTGCAAAGTACAATGGCGAGACCAAGCCAGAGCTCTGGCTGGCAGACTTCAGGCTGGCCTGTCAGCTAGGAGGCGCTCGAGGGGACGATCGAGCCATCATCAGACAGCTGCCGCTCTTCCTCTCTAACACCGCCCGCAGGTGGCTCAAAGAGCTCCCGGCCAACCAGATCCACAACTGGGTCGATTTAGTTAGAGTATTCGAGGGTAACTTCAAAGGGACCTACATACAACTCGGCAACTCATGGGACCTCAGCAAGTGCAAACAAAAGTCAGGAGAAACTCTTCGAGAGTACGCTCGACGCTTCTCGAAGCAACGCACTGAGCTGCCACACATCCCTGACCATGATGTCGTCCTGGCCTTTGTCTCTGGTACCACCAGTCGAGACTTGGTGCGGGAATTGGGCCGGAACTGTCCTCAGACCGTCGACGAGCTGATGGACGTAGTGGCAAACTACGCGGCAGGGGAAGAAGCGGTCGGTGCCTTCTTCAGCTGTGAAGGAAGGAAAGGCAAGCCGCCCACCGATGAGGATGAGGGTCCCAGTCGAGGGCCCAAGAAGAACAAGAAGAAGAAGAAAACACGCCCGTTCCAGCGAGAAGACCTCGACAACGATCTCGTCGCCGCCATGGAACGCAAGAGGCCTCGAGGCCCTCCAGAGGTGGGCATCTTCGATAAGATGCTAAAGGAGCCATGCCCTTACCATAAGGGAGGAGCCAACCACAAGCTCGAGGACTGTCGTATGCTGAAAAAGCATTTCGACGGTCTAGGGTTCAAGAAGGACACGCGCGACGACCCAAAGAAGGAGAAGGGCGGCGACAAGGAGGACAATAAAGACGACGACGGTTTCCCCACCGTCCATGACTGCTACATGATCTATGGCGGGCCCTCGACGCAGTTGACCGCAAGGCAGCGCAAGAGGGAATGTCGTGAGATTTTTGCGGCAAGGATGGCGGTGCCCCAGTACCTCAGCTGGTCGAGCACCCCCATCACCTTCGATCGAGAGGACCACCCCGACAAGGTAGTTGCCCCTGGCGTCTACCCGCTCGTCGTCGACCCCATCATTGTCAACGCCAGGCTCTCAAAGGTGTTGATGGACGGCGGTAGCAGCCTCAACATCATCTACCTCGAGACCCTCAACCTCCTCGGCATCAACAGGACGCAGCTCCAGCCAAGTGCCGGTGGATTCCATGGCATCGTACCGGGGAAGAAGGCGTTGCCGGTAGGTCGAATCGACCTACCAGTCTGCTTTGGCACAGCGGCCAACATCAGAAAGGAGACCCTCACCTTTGAGGTGGTGGGGTTCCAAGGCACGTACCACGCCATCATCGGATGCCTGGGCTACCCCAAATTCATGGCAATTCCAAACTACACGTACTTGAATCTGAAGATGCCCGGTCCCAAGGGCGTCATCACCGTCAGCTCCTCCTTCGAGCACGCGTACGAGTGCGACGTCGAATGCGTCGAGTATGGCGAGGCTGTCGAGAGTTCCACCGAGCTTGTCTCGAAGCTCGAGGCCCTGGCTGCTGAAGCTCCAGAGCCCAAGCGCCACGCGGGCAGCTTCGAGCCGGCGGAAGGAACCAAGAAGATCCCGCTCGACCCCAACAACTCCGACGGCAAGGTGCTAACAATCAGCGCCGACCTCGATCCCAAATAAGAAGCCGTGCTCGTCGACTTTCTCTGTGCGAACGTCGACATGTTTGCATGGAGTCCCTCGGACATGCCAGGCATACCGAGGGAAGTCGCCGAGCACTCCTTAGAGATTCGAGCCGGTTCCAAGCCAGTGAAGCAACGGTTGCGCCGCTTCGACGAAGAGAAGCGCAAGATCATTGGCGAGGAGATCCAAAAGCTTTTGACGGCTGGATTCATCAAGGAGGTTTATCATCCCGACTGGTTAGCAAATCCTATACTAGTTAAGAAAAAGAATGGGAAAATGAGGATGTGTGTCGATTATACGAGTTTAAATAAAGCATGTTCGAAAGTTCCTTTTCCATTACCTCGTATTGATCAAATTGTTGATTCTACTGCGGGATGTGAAACCCTTTCTTTCCTTGTTGCATATTCTGGCTACCATCAAATAAAAATGAAAGAGTCCGACCAGCTCGCGACGTCTTTCATCACACCTTTTGGGATGTATTGCTATGTAACCATGCCATTCGGACTTCGAAACGCGGGAGCTACATATCAGCGCTGCATGCTCCACGTCTTTGGCAAACACATAGGGTCGACGGTCGAGGCCTATGTCGACGACATCGTCGTCAAGTCAAACGGCGGGGAGACCTGATCCAGGACCTCGAGATCGCTTTCAGCTGCTTACGCGCCAACCAGATCAAGCTCAACCTCGAGAAGTGCGTTGTTAGTGTACCTCGAGGCATGCTCCTGGGTTACATTGTTTCCCAGCGCGGCATCGAGGCCAACACCGAGAAAGTCTCGGCTATCACGAGAATGGGGCCAATTCGAGACGTCAAGGGCGTGCAGAGAGTCACGGGATGCTTAGCGGCGCTGAGCAGTTTTATCTCGAGGATGGGAGAAAAGGCGTTGCCGCTATATCGACTTCTGAAGAAAGTCGAGCGTTTCTCTTGGACCCCAGAGGCCGAGGAAGCCCTCGATAACTTGAAGAAGATGCTAACCTCTGCACCAGTCCTAGTCCCACCCCAACCCGCAGAACCTCCGCTTCTATAAGTCGCCTCAACGACCCAGGTCGTCAGTGCGGCGGTAGTGGTCGAGAGGCAGGAAAAAGGGCATGCGCTGCCAGTCCAGAGGTCGGTCTATTTCATCAGCAAGGTGCTTTCAGAGACCAAGGCGTGTTACCCGCAAATCCAGAAGCTAATCTACACCGTAATCCTCGCCCGACGCAAGCTGCAGCACTACTTCCTCGGCCACCCTATCACGGTGGTCTCGTCTTTCCCCTTGGGCGAGATCATTCAAAGCCGGGAGGCCACGGGAAGAATCGCCAAGTGGTCGGTCGAGCTCATGAGCGAGACCCTCACCTATGTGCACCGAAAAGCTATGAAGTCACAAGCCCTGGTGGATTTTGTCCCGGAGTGGACAGACTCGCAACTCCCCCCGGCTCAGTTCCAGGCGGAGCTGTGGACGATGTATTTCGACGGGTCTCTCATGAAAACGGGAGCTGGGGCGGGCCTGCTATTCATCTCGCCTCTGGGCGTCCATATGAGCTACGTCATCAGGATTCATTTTGCTGCATCTAACAACGTCGCGGAGTACGAGGCCCTTGTCAACGGTCTAAAGATCGCCATCGAGCTAGGAGTCCGACACCTCGACATTCGAGGTGACTCCCAGCTCGTCATCGACCAAGTGATGAAAACCTCGAGTTGCCACGACCCGAAGATGGAGGCATACTGCAAGGAAGTCCGTCGACTCGAGGACAAGTTCCACGGCCTCGAGCTCGTCCACGTCGCCCGGCGCTACAACGAGGCGGCCGACAAACTCGCCAAGATCGCGTCGACTCGAGGCACGGTGCCACCTGACGTGTTCTCGAGAGATCTTCATGAGCCATCCGTCGACTTGGGCTCGGGGGCTGGTATCGAAGCCGCTCCTGCCCAGCAGACCGACACCATCGAAGTGCTACTAATAGCAGCTGAGGTAATGGAGGTGGAACAGCGGCCCAGTCGACCGTTCGATTGGCGCACGCCATACCTCCACTACCTAATCCGCTGTGAGCTACCAAGGACCAATCCGAGGCCCGCCGTATCACTCGACGGGCTAAGTCATATGTAATCCATGGCGAAACCAATGAGCTATATCGACGGAGCCCAACGGGAGTCCTGCAGCGTTGCATCACCATAGAAGAAGGCCGAAAACTCCTCGAGGATCTACACTCGGGGGCTTGTGGCCACCACGCCGCTCCGCAGACCCTCATAGGGAACGCTTTTCGACAAGGCTTCTACTAGCCAATGGCCGTAGCTGACGCCATCGAGCTCGTGCGCTCATGCCACGGGTGCCAATTCTACGCCAAGCAGACGCACCTGCCTGCCCACGCTCTCCAGATGATCCCCATCACATGGCCGTTTGTGGTGTGGGGGCTCGACTTAGTAGGGCCTCTACAAAAGGCAAAAGGGGGGTATACCCACTTGTTGGTGGCCATCGACAAATTCTCCAAATGGATCGAGGCTCGACCCATCACCAACATCCGCTCCGAGTAGGCCGTCCTTTTCCTCATCGACATCATCCACCGGTTTGGGATTCCCAACGTCATCATCACCGATAACGGCACTCAGTTCACCGGCAAAAAGTTCTTGGACTTCTGCGATCAGCATCACATCCGTGTGAACTGGTCCGCGGTGGCCCACCCTCGAACTAACGGCCAGTTCGACCGTGCCAACGGCATGATTTTGCAGGGGCTCAAACCAAGGATCTACAATCGCTTGAAGAAGTTCGGCAAGAAATGGGTCGAGGAGCTTTCCTCGGTCCTATGGAGCTTAAGAACGACGCCAAGCAGGGCTACAAAATACACCTCGTTCTTCATGGTCTATGGCTCTGAGGCCATGCTCCCGACGGACCTCGAGTATGGATCCCCTCGACTCAAAGCGTAGAACGAGCAATCAAATAAGGAGACTCAAGAAAATGCGGTCGACCAACTCGAGGAAGCTCGAGACATGGCCCTCCTAAACTCTGTCAGATACCAGCAGAAACTTCGACGCTACCACAACAAGCACGTACGCAAGAGAGATCTGAACGTGGGCGACCTCGTCCTACGGCGGCGGCAAAGCAATCAAGGACGCTGTTGACACCGTTTTTGGGCACGTGTCCAGAATGGCAGGATAAGATGACAGTATGTGGTTTACAGGATGAGTTGCCGATGTGGATGGTTGCCGATAAAGGAGAGTTTGGACGTGACTAAGTTTACAGGTGATGATGTGTCTGTGCCGATGACTATGATGAGGAGGTCTGCCGATGACCATGGCAAAAGAGTCTGCCGATGATACAGAGGGGGAGTCTGGAAGCTGCTGATCGGGTTGTGGAAGAGTTTCAATTTGTCACGAGGGATAGCTGAGTTATTTCCTTATTTGTTTAAGTCGTTTTGTATACGGATTCCGTGTAATTTGGAATTCGAATTCTGGTCGTGTTTAGTTATAGCTCTTTGAGCAGGGTATAAATTTGGACCCTAGGGCTTTGTAATGAGACATCTATCAATCAATCAAACACACGTTTACTCATATTCCAGCATCTACTGTTCGACGACTTCGTCATACTTTTTCCCTTTTATTACGAGTTCTTAGGAATTCGTCGACTTAAGCTCGGCGTGTTCTCGAGTTCCGCGTGAGTACCTCTTAGCCGTGACATCCGGGCGCATCGCTGTTGTCAGGACTAAAGTATTCGAGTTATCACCTTTGCCGATAGTAAGGTCAAATCGGCTGGCATGCCTTAACGTTTGAATTGGGTATTAGCCCTTTGTGTTTGCAGATCAGTTTTGCATCAACACATCTTTTGGCACACCCAGTGGGACAGATCCAAGATCAAGATCAACATGTCGACTTCTGAGTTTGATCAAGAGAACGTCATCCCTGTGACGGAGGCCAATCTCAAGGATGAGCAGAAGCAAGCTATTGCCCAAGCCATGGAAGAATTCAAGCTGCAATGCCTGAGGTCTTTCAGCATAAATAGGAGTGGCGAGGTGATCCAGAAAGATGCATTGCCGGCACCACGATAGGTTACCTTCGAAGCCAATCCTGGCAAGATTCAAGATATGGTTGACAGTGCTATTAACCGAGCTTTGATCAACCAAGCTGGTGTACTGTCTAATACGGTTTTCAATGCCGTGGCAAGAACTTTCAAGGAAGGACAAATCCCACCAGATTATGTGGGCCCCTCTCATCATCAGCCAACGGCACCAGAGGTCACGGCTCCATCAGCTGCTTTGACGGCTGCAAGTGCACAATTTGTCGTCCCTCCAAGTACATCGGGAGCTACTGGTGCACTATCTGTGCCGATGACAACTAACCCGCAGACTTCAGGCGGGTAGAATAAGCTGACTACAGATATGTTGGCATCGGCAATGTCAGGGTTGACTCTTCCTCCTAACTGGTGGGGTTATGGTATGCCTCCAGAATTGACGCCAGGTACATCGCAGATAACTGACATGAGGGGCAAGACTCCTATGACATCGGTGCTTCCCAATGCGCCGTTGAACCAGAGTCCCCGGTATACGACAACTACTACTGCAAGGCCTCACACTGGGAATCCTCAAGATTCAATGTTCCAGATGCCTAATGCATCGGTAGATTCAATGCTGATGCAACAGAGGTCTATGGCCCAGTCAGGGTATGTCAATTCAATGATGGTACCCAATTACCAATCATCGGCAGCGCCTATGCCGATGAACGCTAATAATGGATGGCTTGGACAGCAAGTCTTTCCACAATCGCCCCAACAAAGTTACCAGGCTACGGGGTTCCAGCAAGGACAGATCTATCCCGGATTCCAAAGTCAAGGGATCTCCAGCCAGCCAATGTATATTGGACAGCAACTCGGGGCACAGCAAGTCGGTGGACAGCAGTTTGGTGGTCTGCAGATTGGAGGACAGATGATCAATCCGATGCTCCGTGCAGATCATGTCCTGAACAGACACGTGGAGGTTCGCCACCAAGTGCCGGACCCGCAGCCGCCTCATCGGCAGGATGCCGATGCATATTGGGCCGATAAAATTGCTGAAGTAATGAGGGAACAATTTGGGATAAAACCCAAAGTCAACACTTACTCTTATCGGACACCGTATCCTCCTGCATATGATTTGATCCCGCTTCCACATCGGTACAATGTACCGGATTTTACCAAATTTTCCAGGCAGGACGACACGTCAACCATGGAGCATGTCAACAGGTTCATTATTCAATGCGGAGAAGCTGGTAACAGGGACGAATTGAGGGTTCGTCTATTTTCATCATCATTATCTGGATCGGCCTTTACTTGGTTCATATCATTACCTCCCAACTCAGTGATTACTTGGGCCGATCTAGAGAAACAATTCCACAAATACTTCTCCGGGGTTCATGAGAAGAAAATCACCGACTTGGTCAAGTTGAGACAGCGCAATGATGAATCAGTTGAAGGTTTCGTGCAGAGGATACGGGAAGTTTAGAATAAATGCTACAGCCTGGTTCTAGATGATCGGCAGCTAGCCGATTTGGCTTTCCAGGGTTTATTACCACACATCAGGGATAAGTATGCTTCTCAGGAGTTTGAAAGCTTAAGTCATTTGGTGCAGAGGATTTCTGATCAAGACGTCAAGCCTTTCGAGCCCAAAAGAGCATGGAACAAGAAAGTATCATTTGTTGATGAAGCAACGAGCTCCGATTCTGATGAGGAACCAGTCATCGGCTTGGCAGAGTGGGTCAAAAACAAGAAGCCGATGTCTTGTCCTTTTGGGCAGAAAGAACCAGAGAAGTTCGCTTTCGACACCGCTAAGGCCGATAAGATATTTGATTTTCTACTCCAGGAAGGTCAGATCAAGCTGTCTCCTAATCACGTGATCCCATCGGCCGAGGAGTTGAAGAGGATGAGATATTGCAAGTGGCATAATGCAACTTCTCATGACACTAATGAATGCAAAGTTTTTAGACAGCAGCTGCAATCGGCAATAGAGTCTGGGAGGATTAAGTTTGACAGTTCCAAGACCCAGAAGCCGATGAAGATAGACCAACATCCTTTCCCGACAAACATGTTGGATGCCAAGGGGAAGGCCAAGGTCTTAACATCGGAAACAGCCGAGAAAAGTGCATCGGTAGATCCTCAGCATCAAGTTACTACTGCCGATGCAAAAAGTAAGGGTTTAGTCCAGGAAGGAACCCGTTCGGGTAGGCCCCCTCGGTCTGGTATCGTTATAACTCATAGAAGACCTCGAGAGAACTGGCAGCAACAGGAAGATCGGTATCGGCGCCAGCAAGAAGATTATCGACGGGAGGAAGAAAGACGCCGACAGGAGTGGAATCGGCATAGAGATCATTGGAACTGCCCGTTCTTCATCCATTGTTGGGAGGAAAATATTAAGCTTCCTACTGTCAGAGACTGCCCTGAGTGCAATGGTTATGATCGGTACGACAGGACTGATCGGCGTTATCATGATGACAATCGGCGATTTAATGGGCCGATCAGAGGAAGAGCATCGGTTCATGGTCGGCTGGGGGGCAGGCTTAGCGTGCACGATAGGCTTGGTGATCGTGTCCAATATTTTCCCAGGAACCAGGAAGAGCTCGAGGAGATGGCTAATACGCGAGTTCCCGATGAGTTTATATTTTGCAGGGATGCTAACACGTATTGTATGGAGTCAAGGGAGAACCGACGCCCGGCAGTAAGGCAAAAGCCACTCCCTCCATGGTGTCCTGAAGGGTTGACCAAAACGCAGAAAAGGAGATTGCAGCGTGAAAGGCAAGAGAAGCTAAACAAGGGCAAAAATTCTGGTCAGCCTGGAGATCAGCAGCAATCAGATCCTAAGAAAGGAGGTCCATCGGCAGGAGTTAACATGGTCTTTATGTTACCGATGGAGTTTCTTGCACCATCCAGTGATGATGAGTTGGAATTTTCTGATCAGATAGCTCAGCTGGCTCTGGATCCGATGACGGCTATCTTTGAGAAACCTGCCGATGACGAGAGACAGCATCTCAAAGCTCTGTTCGTCAAAGGAAGGGTTGATGGGCAGCCAATGACCAAGATCCTAGTTGATGGTGGAGCTGCTATTAATATTATGCCATATGCAGTATATCGGAAGCTTGGGAAAGGGGATCAGGACTTGACCAAGACCGATATGATGCTCAAGGATTTTGAAGGAAACGTGTCTCCAGTCAAAGGGGCAATATGTGTGGAGTTGACCATCGGCAGCAAAACCTTGCCGACAACTTTCTTCGTAATCAGTGGAAAGGGTGCTTATAACTTATTGTTGGGAAGAGATTGGATTCATGCCAATTGTTGCATCCCTTCTACAATGCACCAATGCCTGGTTCAGTGGGTAGGCGACAAAATTGAGATTGTCCCAGGAGATTCTTCTTATGTTATTGCATCAACAGAGGCGGATACCTATGAGAGGACTAGGTGCATTTCAGGGGAAGTTTGGGAGAAGGATTTTCTCAAAGTTGCCGATTACGAGATTCCACCGATCCAAGCAGTCGGTTCTAACGACGGTTATTAATGGATAGGTTCGCCGATGATGGAAAATTAGGCCAAGGATTCACATCGGCCGATGATTTGGCAGAAGTAGATATAGGTAGTGGTGATAAGCATAGGCCCACTTTTATTAGTGCTAAGTTAAATCCTGAGTGTAAGCAGCAATTAACCAATTTGTTAAAGGAATATAAAGATTGCTTTGCTTGGGATTATACCGAGATGCCTGGTTTAGACCGATCAATTGTTGAACATCGGTTACCCATCAAGTCTGGATTTCGGCCACATCAGCAGCCAGCTCGCCGATGTAATCCTAATATTCTACCTGATATTAAGGCCGAAATCACTAAGCTTATTGAAGCTAAGTTTATTCGGCAGTGTCGGTATGCCGAATGGATTTCCAATGTCGTTCCGGTTTACAAGAAAAACGGGAAGCTTCGGGTGTGCATTGATTTCAGGAATCTCAATAAAGCTACGCCGATGGATGGATACCCAATGCCTGTTGCCGATCTGTTGGTTGACACCGCGGCTGGTCATCGGGTCATCAGCTTTATGGACGGCAATGCAGGATACAATCAAATATTCATGGCAGAGGAAGATATTCCAAAAACCGCATTTAGGTGTCCTGGTCATGTTGGGTTATTTGAATGGATAGTCATGACCTTTGGGTTGAAGAATGCTGGTGCTACTTATCAAAGAGCCATGAATTTTATATTTCATGAGTTCATCAGCAAGCTAGTGGAGATCTATATTGATGATGTGGTGGTTAAGTCTGGGGATTTCTCAAAGCATCTTGTCGACTTACAAAAGGTGTTAGAGTGCACAAGGAAGCATGGGTTGAAGATGAATCCCAATAAGTGTGCATTTGGTGTATCAGCAGGGCAGTTTCTTGGTTTCATGGTACATCAAAGGGGGATTGAAATTAGTCGAAGATCTATTGATGCCATCAATAAAATAGTGGCCCCTACCAACAAGACTGAGCTCCAGTCCTTGATCGGCAAGGCAAATTTTATCAGGAGATTTATATCCGATCTGTCTGGTAAGATTCGTGCTTTCAGTCCTCTCCTTAAGTTGAAAGCCGATCAAGAGTTTATTTGGGGAAAAGAGCAGCAGTTGGCTTTGGATGAAATCAAGAAATATCTAGCGAATCCTCCAGTTCTAGTTCCACCTCAGCAGGGAAAGCCCTTCAGATTGTATTTGTCTACCGATGGGACGGTTATCGGTTCGGCGTTGATTCAAGAATTTGAAGGGAAAGAACGTGTAATTTATTACTTAAGCAGGAGATTGATTGATGCTGAGACCAGGTATTCGGCCATTGAGAAGTTATGCTTATGCTTGTATTTTTCATGTATTAAATTGAGGCACTATTTATTATCGGCCGAATGCACTGTTGTTTGCAAAAATGATGTGGTCCGATATATGCTATCTATGCCGATTATGAGTGGCAGGATCGGTAAATGGATTTTAGCACTGTCGGAGTTCGATCTGCGTTACGAATCGGCTAAGGCAGTTAAAGGACAGATTATGGCTGATTTTGTCACTCAGCATTGCGGTGTAGTGGAGACCTTGGAAATTGTGCCCTGGACACTTTTGTTTGATGGATCTACATGTGATCGGGGGGCAGGAATCGGCATTGTATTAGTTTCCCCTAAGGGGAGGAAGTATGAATTTTCCTTGCCGATTGTTGCTACATCAACAAATAATCAGGCTGAGTATCAGGCTCTGATCAAGGGATTGGAGTTGTTAAGAGAAGTTCGTGCTGATGCTGTTGAAATTTTTGGGGATTCTCTGTTGGTTATAAATCAATTGGCCGGGAGCTATGAATGCCGAAGTGAAGTTCTCATAACTCATTTCGAGAAAAGCATGCGACTGTTGAAAGAATTCAAAGATTTCCGATTAGAGCATATTCCTCGATTACATAATGAAGAGGCCAATCGGTTAGCTCGGCATGCCTCGTGATATCAGCCTATGATTAATGCACTATCGACAATCGGTGCCGATGATTGGAGGAAGGAAATTGTCGATTATCTAAAGGATCCATCCAAGAAAGTTGAAAGACGAGTTCGATTTCAAGCAACCAAATATGTGCTCCTCGAAGATGAATTGTATTATCGAACTATTGATGGAATTCTTCTCCGATGTTTGGGTGATGATGAAGCTAGGAGTTTGATGGGAGAGATCCATGAAGGGGTATGTGGAGCACATCAGTCGGCTTTCAAGATGAAATGGATGATTAGAAGGAATGGATATTTTTGGCCGACTATACTTGAGGATTGCTTTAAGTATTTCAAGGGATGTCAAGGTTGTCAAAAGTTTGGTAACATTCAAAGAGCACCCGCATCGGCTATGAATCCTATTATCAAGCCTTGGCCGTTTCGAGGATGGGCTATCGATCTGATCGGCCAGATTTATCCACCATCTAGTAAGGGGCATAAGTTTATTTTGGTTGCCACTGATTATTTCACTAAATGGGTTGAAGCTATTCCTTTGAAGAAGGTCACCTCGGCCAATATGATCGATTTTGTAAAGGAGCACATTATTTACCGATTTGGGATTCCTCAGACAATTACTACCGATCAGGGCACTATGTTCACATCAGGGAAGTTTGATGAATTCGCAATCGGTATGGGGATTAAAGTGTTGAATTATTCTCCTTATTATGCTCAAGCCAATGGGCAGGCCGAAGCATCTAACAAAGGGATTATCAAGCTTATTAAACGAAAAATTGAAGAAAATCCTAAGCGGTGGCATACATTGTTAAATGAAGCACTGTGGTCTTATCGGATGGCTTGTCATGGATCAACCAAGGTGTCACCCTATCAATTGGTGTATGGACATGATACAGTGTTGCCTTGGGAGATTAAAGCCGGATCCAGGCGATTATCTTTTCAAGATCGGTTAGCCGCCGATGATTATGCTACTTTGATGACTGATGAGTTGGATGATCTAGCAGGGCATCGGTTAAAAGCTTTAATGAGTATAGAAGAAAATAAGAAGAGAGTTGCTAGATGGTATGATAAGAAAGTGAAGGCTAAGGAGTTTGTCGATGGGGATTTGGTATGGAAATTAATTTTGCCAGTCGGGACTAAAAGTGCGAAGTTTGGAAAGTGGTCTCCTAATTGGGAAGGTCCTTATCGGATAAGTCGATCGGCTCCTGGTAATGCCTATATTCTAGAAACTCTCGAAGGAGTTTAATTTCCTAGAGCATTAAATGGCAAATATTTAAAGAAGTACTACCCCAGCATATGGGTCGATGCATAAAAGTTTAAATGCCGATAACACTCCTATCGGCTGGACTCAAATGTTTTGGGGCTTAGTGTTTCAAAAGATGCCGATAACAGTCCTATCGGCTAGACTAAAAGCTGAGGAAGCAACAAAGCACAGATATGATGCCGATGAAAACTTTATGTGTTAAGCAGCGCCTGGATTGCCGATATAGCACGTAGCCGGATTTGGTTGGCTGCTTCTATCTCCTTGATGTCATCATCGGCAGAACCCTCTATCGGCTTCAGTTTCTTCTTCAGTTGAAGTGCCTTGCGACCATGAACGTTTCGCTCATGCTCAAGAAGCTTGATGGTCTCTGGCAGTTGGCTCTCTTCCTGTTGAGCTTGGGATAAGGCGTCCTCCACTTCCTTGAGTTCTACCAACAAAGATTCTCTTCTTGCCGATAGATCGGATATTTTCTGCTTCAGCGCGTCTCCTGAAGATCTCAGGATGCCAATGTTCTTGTGCTTCTCATCGGTCAAGAGCTTCTCTTTCCTCATTTCGTCGGAGAGTTGGGTCTGAGCAGCTCTATCGGCAAGACGCCGAGAAGCTCTCTGGTACTGCAGCTGGCGACTCTCCAAATGAGCGGCTTGGAAAAGGGTTTCTTTGACATCGGCTGGGATTTGGCCTCTGAGAGTTCTGAACAGGGTCTTGGTAGGGTCGGAGTCGTCAACCAACTGCGCTGTGTCCTGGTGAAGGAGAGCTGACAATTCCTCCAGTCTGGTCCTGATCTCTGCCGATGTAATGCCAACTGTCTGAGAAGAGCTGGCCTCTTCGCCTTCTTCTTCAGAGAGATCGATGGCGAAGGAGAACAGGCTGTCGGGAGAATATTGTTCCTGGGAGGGAGAGCAAAGTTAGTTCATACTCGGAGAATCGGCAAATAGTATTGGTAAAGGTTGGGTGGCTTACTTGTTTTAAGGCTATTTCCTGCCTTTGTCTGGAAGATGCCGATGGAGATGCAGGTTGATCGGCTAAGGTTACCGATGGGACGATATCGACTGAAAGAAGACAGGAAGGGTTATGAGACTAAATCAGAATAAGTTTATCGGTGGAAGTATTGTTGAAATATGTTACCTGGAGGAGGAACAACAGTTGTCTGAATCACGGGAACCGCCGATGATATAATTGGACCTGAAGGGCCAGTTGTTTGTTCACCCACGTCGGCTGACGCACCTTCTGTTTGAGGTTCTTCCTGCTGGGGTTCTTCCATCTGTGGTGCTTCCTGCATTGGTTGGGAAGATGGTGCTTGCTGTGTCTGGACTCCTGGAGAGGAAGGAGAGGACTCCACCGGAATTGGAGACACCGGAGGAGGAGGGGGACTTGCCACTTTCTGACGCTTTGTTCCAGCCTTAGCACCTTTGGTGCCCTTTCTCTTTGGCTGGCTAGACTGGGGGGCATCGGCACTTTGGCGCTTGGCTTTTGCCGATGCACCGGTTTGCTGCAACAATGAAAAGGAGTTTATAAGCGCAGATGTAGCCGATATAAAGATGGTCAGTGTAAAAGAAAAAGATTTGACAAATTGCCTTGAAAGCCTACGCCAGAGTGGAAGCAGCTACCGTAGGTGATGTCTGAGCTCTCTTGGTGGTGACTTTCCTAAGGCGGACACCCCGATGCACGACGGAAGCCAGAGTGGGAGCATTGTGGCCGATTGAGGAGATCGGGCCTGATGGAAACAAGTCAATCGGCTTGCCATTCCTGCTAACCAATGGGGGGATGTTGTCAACCTGCAAAAAGAATACAAGGGTAAGCTACCGATGGAAATAGTATTGAAAAATGAAACATCGGTTTAAAATACTTACAGTGTCATCGGGGACTTCATATTCGGGGTCGATCATGCCGCGGTATGAGAGGGCCGATCTGCAGAATAGATGCTCTTTCCATTCTGCCCACCATAGCTTGTATGCCTGAGTAATAAAGGCAGCTGGAACCCATTCTGACAGATCTACATCTGTGTCGGCATTTGGTGGTAGTTGGGCTACTCGAATCCATTCAAGAAAGTTGGTGATGGGTTCTCTGGGTTTTATCACATCGGCATAAGGAAGTGCAATCGGCAACTGGCCGAAAGCTAGCTGACGGGCTAAGGCCGATGGATTGTAAAATTCATAGGTTTGGGGAGAGGTTTTTGTGCTACCAAAGAAATTCACTGGTATGGCTCTGGGAGTCACGATTGCCATCATCACCTCATTATCCCTGTCAAGAGCTTCATCAAATGGATTGAAGGTTAGAGGGAGCATACTGTCTGGGTCATCATAAGCCAACCATGGTCGTTCATCTCTGGCCAATCCCTCATACAGAGTCTGGAAGAATCGGCCGATTTGATCCGGGTTACTCCCTGAACCAGGTAGAACTATGGCAGCTTCGCCAAAGTTTAGGGGGGCACGTGTTGCCGATTCCTCTTCGCCCAACACATGATTTTCGGCTATATCTCTTGGGAAATGCTGTGTGAACAAGTTGAAGTCAGGGCGCTTATGCAAGTGCAGATTGAGCCACATGTTAATAAACCACCAGGGACCTCTCAAGTTGCCGATAGACTGACCAAGGAAGAGTTTCTGGGCTACCTGATGGAGAAGATGGTAAGCAGCGCCAAGCAAGTATCGACCGAGAGGAAAATGGCCACCGTTAGCCAGTCTCTCTGCTGCCGATAGATAGACAGAAGTCGGTCCTGCCGATCGACCACAGAATACGAACTTGTCCAGCCACATGTTTAGAAAGGTGGTTTGTTCCTTTATGGTGACAGGCCCCTTCCCACGGTACTTCTGAATGTACCCCGACCAACCGCCGATAGCGCGAGTCTCCACTTTGGCACTAGGAGCGGTGTCAAAGAAGTTGGTGCTATCGGCAGAAGAGACGTCTAGACCAGTGAGCATAGCTACATCGGCAAGAGTGGGAGAAACAGGGTCGTGGCCAAAGACGAAAGCATTAAGGGTATCTGACCAAAAATAAGACGCAGCTATCAACAGCGACTCGTTCTTGTGCATATCGGCAATAGATAGCCTGATGCATTGGGCTAGCTTCCTTTCACCCCACTGGACTTCATTCGAATTGCTGACTCTCAAGAACCAGTCTTTCCACCCTACAGTAGGGCTGGGCCAAGAGCGAAAGGTGTCTTTCCACAGATCTAAAGAAAAATTTTCGGCTCTAAAGGGAATCTTGTTGGTTTCTGCGTTGATAAGGTCAGTTGGATCTGGATCCCCTAGAGGGCCGAGACATTGGAGGTGTGGTTGATCGGTGGGGATGACAATTTTGTTGGACAACTCCTAGTGTTTTGGGGAATAATAAAAAAATATACAAAGAAAAAGGAAAAGGAAGATATTCAGTAAGATGAATCGCGGATGAACAGGAATACGAGAAAAAAACAGGAGATGAGATGGAGATCTGACCTCAGGGACGACGAAGCCAATGGCCATCTTGTCGTGAAGAGAACGTTTGAGGGCACCGGAGTTGATGAAGAGGAGTGCTTGTCGGAGGTCTTGAAGGTTGTGAATGGCGCCGCCGCTGGAAAAGTAAAAGTAGGGATGGTGAAATGATGTGATGGAGAAGGAGTACCCGAGAAGGAACTATTTATAGGATAAAACGGGCAAGGGCAAATCTGACTTATCTCTTTGCCGCATCCGAGAAACCCGTGATTGCTCAGGTAGATATGGTAACTGTTCGCACGATAATCAAGGGATTGTGCAGGTGATTTGACGGGGAGCGGTCATTACCTGGAGATGTTTTACTGTGCGGGATCTTCCGGTCGGTCCATCGGTAGCATACTGTAACGGTCATATTGCTGATGGGCGGATAAAGTAAAGGTAGCCATTTGTACGAACGTCCTGATTAGTCCATCGGTAGATCTTCGTAACGGTAATATTGCCGATGTGCGGATAAGAAGGAAGTGCCCGTTCAGGAAGTTGAGGATTTCGAGGAATCTGCAGGAGAATAGGATCGGAGTTGTTTGGATTGAGGTTGTCGGTTACCAGATTAGGAGCATTAATTGCGGGAAAAGGCATCATTACTGCAGAAAATTTCGGAGCATTAATAGTTTCATACTCCAAATTGGGGGGCATGTGTTGACACCGTTTTTGGGCACGTGTCCAGAATGGCAGGATAAGGTGACAGTATGTGGTTTACAGGATGAGTTGCCGATGAGGATGGTTGCCGATAAAGGAGAGTTTGGACGTGACTAAGTTTACAGGTGATGATGTGTCTGTGCCGATGACTATGATGAGGAGGTCTGCCGATGACCATGGCAAAAGAGTCTGTCGATGATACAGAGGGGGAGTCTGGAAGCTGCTAATCGGGTTGTGGAAGAGTTTCAATTTGTCACGAGGGATAGCTGAGTTATTTCCTTATTTGTTTAAGTCGTTTTGTATACGGATTCCGTGTAATTTGGAATTCGAATTCTGGTCATGTTTAGTTATAGCTCTTTGAGCAGGGTATAAATTTGGACCCTAGGGCTTTGTAATGAGACATCTATCAATCAATCAAACACACGTTTTTACTCATATTCCAGCATCTACTATTAAACGACTTCGTCATACTTTTTCCCTTTTATTACGAGTTCTTAGGAATTCGTCGACTTAAGCTCGGCGTGTTCTCGAGTTCCGCGTGAGTACCTCTTAGCCGTGACATCCGGGCGCATCGCTGTTGTCAGGACTAAAGTATTCGAGTTATCACCTTTGCCGATAGTAAGGTCAAATCGGCTGGCACGCCTTAACGTTTGAATTGGGTATTAGCCCTTTGTGTTTGCAGATCAGTTTTGCATCAACAGACGCCACAAGCTGACTCCACCTTGGGAGGGCCCATACGTGGTGGCCGACGTCCTGAAGCCAGGAACGTACAAGCTGGCGGACGAAAAAGGCGCGATCTTCACCAATGCATGGAACATCGAACAGCTACGTTGATTCTACCCCTAGAATTCCAAAGCTTTATGTTCCCATGTACATCCTGTATCAAAGCCTTACGAATGAATGCATAAATGAATGAGATCTTTCCCTCGAGTAACTTACTTTTTTACGGGTCAAAGCCTAGATGTTAGAAGGGAGTACCAACTATGACACATCATAGTCGATACTCCCTCGGGGGCTAGCAGGGGGATCCCCCCCCAAGCACCGGAAAAACTAAGCAATTTTTTCATCCCTACTTAGTAAACCTTACACGGTCGAGTAGTTGAGGCACCTCGAGCCCCTTAAGGGCCGAGAGAACATCGAGATTGAGAACTCCTACGCCCCCGGGCTATGGAAACTCTACTCACTTCCTCACCCTTGATGCGATCGAGACCACCTTAAACAAAAGGCTAAACAAGGAATATGAACGTTGGCGTAAAAAGAAACAAAAGAGCCTCGAGCGGAAAGACAGATAAACATTCACAAGATTTTTCAAGTCACTTCAAAAGCGCAATGTTACTTAAGACAAACTAGAAAATGCTATACAAAGGGCCTCGGCACCCAGAATAGGCTCGCAGGCCTCAATCCGCGTCTCGACCCTCACCATCCTCGCCCGCGCCTGAGCTAGTCTCAGGAGCAAGTACTTCCGGCTCAAACAGCTTGGCCAACCTTTCCCCAGGAACCTCTGCGTCGTCGATCAAGGCGTGGAGCCTCTCCTCGTTCTCCGCATCAGTCTTGGAGATGTCGGTGATGAAGCCATGGGATACCACCTCCATGTCGTAAGAGAAGCCCGAGCAGACTACCGCCATCGCCCGCTTCACTCCGACGTGAAGAGCGTCCCGCACCCGGTCCCTCAGCGTAGCTCCAAGGTAGCATAGCTGGTCGACGAGTGCGTCGCCTCGACCCTCCTCCCTCGACTCGTCAACAGGCTCGAGCTCCCAGGAGGCCGAGTGGTCGCTTATCGCAGTTCGTAGTCGACCATTCAAGGCAACCTCCCCCTCAAGCCGAGTCTTGACGGAACGGGCCTCGACTTGGGCGGCCAGCAGCTCATCTTTGAGCCCTACAAGGACCAACATGAGGGAATTAGGTAACACCAAGCACACCTCAAAAAAGAAACTCGATAGTAGAAAACATACCATGGATGCTCTCCTCCAGAGCCGTGTTCTCGCCAACCAACTTGGTGTTGGCCCTCTCGACCTCCCTGTTGGAGCGCGCCAGCTCGGTGTTAGCGACACGAAGATCTTCGATTACCTTGCCAGCTTGCGCGATGGCCCCATCTTTTTCCAGCAGCGCTCTCTTTAGACGATCAACGTCGTGAGAAAGGCTACGGGATCGAGCCCGCTCCTCCTCGAGATCTTCGAGGGCCTTTTTCTTGGCCTCCTCAGCAGCGCTCCTGGCGACTTCGCCGTTCACGCACTCCACCTTCATCCTTCGGAAGGTTTCCCGGACAGTGGCAAGTTCAGTATAGAGGAGGCCCTTCTCCTTGTCCAGGTTAGCAATGGCATTCTTATAGGACAGGGCCTCCTCCTGGGCTTTGGACGCGGCTTCCTCTACCGTCATAGCCCGCTCCCTCAGTAGCGCAGCCTGTTCCACCGCCTTTCTTGAAGTCTCTCGAGCCTCGACGAGGGCAGCCTCCCTCTCCTTCTTCTCCTCCTCAAGCGCCAAGAGCTCCTTGTAGGCCTGGAGGAGTTTTTCCTGCGACTCCAGGAGTTGGTCCTTGAGGATGGGGAGCTGCTCCCAGCAGCCTCTCGTGGCCTGGATGAAGCTTGACTTGACGCGGAAAGTTTCTTTTAGGTCCTGCGAGCCGGTGATCGAGCAGTTAGGACACAAACCTGTTGTTCTATAAGGATTAAGGATTGAAAAATACTTACGAAGTAGGCTGGTGCGAGCCCGTTGTTAACCACGTCAGACAGGAGCCCCACCATGTGCTTCATCCTCATGCGAAGCTCCTCGACGTGCTCCCACTTCTCGGCCTCCTTCCGATCGTCCAGAAATATATTGGGCTCAGAAGGGTCGGTGGAAGCCCGGATGCGGATCCGGTCGGGGCACCAATTCACCATCTCCTGGTCGGCCCGCGCCTTGATGCCAAGGATGAGCTCCTCGACGGTCTCGAGAGACCGCACGTGGCGCAGGAACAGGTCGACGAGAGAGGGGAACCGCCCATCATCATCCACCGTCTTCCACGTTCCAGTCTCGCTGCCGCCACCGCCTCCCAACGTCCTGGCCTCGTCTTCCTCGGAGGGGACGCGCTCCTCCCACGGTCGACGCCCCCGGAGGAACCCCGAAGCGATTCCGTCCATACCGTAGATCGTCCTCCGGATCTCAGAATCGGGGTCGGCGGGAGTACGCATCATGCAGGCGAGCGCCACCACGCCGTCCGCCCGCCCCGACTCTGCTAGGATTGCTGCGGGCGCCCCTGGACGGAGCCATGCCGGGGTCGGAGGGCCAAAAACTGGCAGACCTTCCTCCTGGTTCCCGGGCTCTTGGGGCGCTGGTAGTACCGGTTGGGGCGGACTGCGAGGAGGAGGCTCGAGCGACTCCTCTGATGGCTGGACCCCCTGCTGCTGCTGCTCCTGGAGTTCCTGTGGCTCCTGCTGGCGGTCCTGCTCCAGCGACCCCTTGAGCTGGGACACCGCTGGTGCCTGCCCCTCCTCTCCTTCCTTCAGCGGCAGTCGTTGCTCCTCCCGTGGTTGCTACCGCGTCTCCTGCTCACGCTCCTCCTCCTCCTTCTTCTTCTGTTGCTCGACGGAGTGGAGCGCGATAGGCCAAGGTGTCTGCCTCGCAGTGGCGGAGGCCTCGACCTCCTCGTCCATGGGACGGGCATCCATCGAAGGCCTGTTGCCGCCAGATCCATCACTAATAGTGATAGGTTCCGCCTCGACCCCCGATCGAGGAGGCTCGGGGGCTCCCTCATGCTCTTCGAGACGGGGCGCTTCAGCCCGCCTTGGCGACAGCTGGGTGGACTCCACCACAGATGGGCGAGGTGGAGCGCCCCCGATGCCAGTCGACGGCCGAAGACCGGAGGGGACTGCAAGCGCTCAATGACAAAAATCAGTCGCCATAACAACCGACACGAAGCAAACATGCAGTTAGAAATAAACCGCTAACTTGAATCCTTGGGGGCCGCTCCCACCTTGAGCCTTTTAGCCATCGAAGGCTGAGCTTCCTCGAGTTTCCGCTTTAACCTGTAAAAAAGGAATAGGCATAAGCAAAGCTGGGGACATACAGAGACATCAAAGGACAAGAATTACGATGATGAAAATTTACCCCATAGGGACCACGGCCCGCCTGCCGGTGCCTCGAGCGGCCGGCCTCGAGCCACCCCGCGTCAAGGCTCCAGGACCCTCATGGGCAGGCGTAGGCCTTGGTCCAGCGTCCCCCGCCTGACAGGCGACGGGGCTAGCGCTCCTGAGGCCAGTCTCTCCCTTTTCGGAGGCCGCGGCGCGGCCACGAGTCAACAGCCCCGTTGCCTGGGGCTTAGCCTGGCCACCCGCCTTTGGTGAAGGGGGAGGTTGGGGGCGCGGGGCGACCCGGCTCGGCGCGGGCGAGGGAGGGGTGTCAGCGCGGGGACGGTGAGATCCGCCTGGCCCTTCTTTTGGCGCTCCCGTCCGCGGGGCGTCGACGTTGCCTCTAGGCGGACCCTCGAGGATCCGGTCGAGGCGAGACGCCATCCCCTCGGAAGCGTCGCTGTCGTCATCGCCGGCTCCCCCGTCGTCCTCACTGGGGGATTCTTCCTCAGGCTCCCCCCTTTGCCTAGACTTGGCCCGACGCGCCTCTAATGATTGGCGGTCGAGATTCTTCTTCTTCTTCTCTTTCTTCTCCGAGTCCTTGGTGGACTTCTGCTTCTCTGCGGACTGACGCCGCATGTCACGGTCAACCTCGTCCTTCTTCACTGGAGGCCTTGAGGACCGAACGTCGATCGGTCCCTGCGAGAGCAAAGACCGGCTCAAAAAGGGGATCGAAGGAAATCCGGAATCAAAGCCATACGCAAGGAAATAACTTATCAGGTCGATTGAGCCCACATCAGGCCTCATGGGGAAGCCGTTGACGTGCTCCGACTGGAAGTCGCCGGCGACGGCCGCCCTAACTCGGGCCGCAACCTCGTCGTCCGCCGGAGCCTCGTTGGACATCCGGCACGCCTCGAGGTCCCGTGACGCGACACCGGGACCCATCTCATCCATCCTCAGTGGCCGAGACATCAGCGGGAGGACTCTTCGATGATGGACGACCGAGAGAACGAGAGCGGCGGACAGGCCCTCCAAGCATAGCTTCTTCACGGCGTCGAGGAGGGGGTCGAGCCGCGACTGGTGGGCCTGGACGACGCCGTATGTCCAGTTCGCTGAACGCTCCGTGATCAGGCGACCGGTGTAGGCGGGTAGGAGATCATCATCGTTCCTCAGGTAGAACCACTGGGAGTCCCATCCGGCGTGGTTCGTCGACAATCCCACCGGGATGTACTCGCGCGGCCTCTCCGTCTTCCCCGTCTTCAGCACGAGGTTGAGGCACCCCGCCCGTACGGGCTTCCTTACGCCAGTGGTCCCAGTGGGGGCATTGAAGAGCTCGCCCCTGTAGAGGTGGAGCCACAGCTCCCAGTGGGGCATCATCCCCAAATAGCCTTCACACACCGCGGCAAAGACCGCCGCGATGGTGATGGCATTTGGGGAGAAGTGCTGGAGCTCCACCCCGTAGTGGTGGCAGAGCGCCCGCATGAAGCAGCTCGGAGGAGCGCCCAGGCCGTGATGGTGGAACTTAGCGAATGAAACCACGTAGCCCTTGGGCGGCTTGGGCTCCCTATGGTCCGCTGGCGGGGCAATCTACTCCGGCGACGACAGCGATGTGCGGTGGCGCAGGAGTCCCTCCCTCTCAGGCTCTAGCAACCGGCGCTCCGTCATCGACGACGGGCGCCAGTCGTCGACGGCGACGAGTCTCACAGGCATCCTTGGGTGGAAGAAAGGCAGATCCGCTACTGCTCGAGGGTGCGCGCGTGCGTGAGATGGCAAGGATGCAAGTGCAGGAATGAGGGCGGAAGGCGGAAGGGGGAACGGCAACCGGGCCACGGGATATTTATAGACGGCAGCCATCAACGGGCAGATCCGATAAACACGGTAACTCCAACCCCCCATAAATGCACCACCTAACGGTCTTTTCCCTCCTCACAGACGGGACGCTACGAATCCTGCGCCGATATAGTGTCGCAACAGCTCCCGCCTGAAAAGACGCGCCCAACAGGCAAAAAGGCGAACCGCCACGGCCTTTTCCTTCCCTTGTAAGCCAAGGTACGTACCCGCAAAAGCCTCGAGAGGTCGCAGGCTAGCCCGCCGAAAGGGTTCGACAACCGATCTCGAGCACCAGAGTCAGGGATGCCCAGCGAGTGGTTGAAACCGAGGCCCGCCTCGAGAACTCGCTGGGGATGTCCAAGGTAGGGTCGAGACAGTCGAGAGGAATCCCCCCGACGGGAGGCATCGAGCCACTGGACTCTATCGAATGAGACCGGCATCCCCGACCACGTCGACCCCGCTTTATGAGAGCGCCTCCAGGCTACAGCTGACCCCCTCGAAAGGGGCACAGGTTCTCACTTGGACTACCCGTTAGGAGCTCAACCTGGGGTGGATAAGGCTCGCTCTATCGAGAGTACGTCGAAACCCCCGCGCAAAACGAGCCGATCAGAACCTTCCACCACTGGTGTCGACAGCGTTTCTGCGAATTAGGCAATATAACCCTCGAAGGAGTCGAAAACTCCTCCAAGGGCTCGGGGGTTAACCTCGCGGGGTCGCTCGCGCGACCCCACGGAAACTCAACCGCAAAATAAAGCCTCCACTCGAGCGCCAGCGCTCAAATGGAGACTCGGGGGCTACTGTCGAGGGTATCAGTAAGGGGTATCCTAACTGATGTACATAATGAGATTGCCCGTACGCAAGTCGAGGCCCCCAACTCGACGCTCTACCCAATCACGCATATAATCATCGACGACCGCAGCCTCGAAGATGGAAAGGGCGTCGAGCGAATCGATCAGGGCTCGAGCGCCAACAACCGTCGAATACGGAAACAGGCTCGAGCGAATCGGGAGGCGTCGAGCGCAAGGACGCCGCCCGCCGCCTGACGCACGCACGGGAACCAGGGCATTTAATGCGCCTGTCGCATTCTCACCTAACACGCCAGTCACGGGAAGCGTGATGGGGAACAGGCACCCATCCCGTCACTCTTTTTGTAGCCTTCCCCACCAAACAATCTAGAGCTTGTCAGAACGCAGGAAGCAGGGTCGGAACGTCTAATCAAGACCCCCTCGAGACACCCAAGGTCAACGCTCTGGATAGCAAGGCGCTACACGGCGTCTGACCCTCGACCAGACATGTTTCCTTCCTGGGGAAGGGTTGGGCGTCGAATGACAACACTACGACCGCCCTGACGTAACCGCCGCCATGACGTACAGGCGTGCAGCAGATAAGCCAGTCCAAGATGGCGCACAAAGCAGGATACAGGGGCACGCGTAATCATCATTAGGCTACCAAGATGGGACGGCTCGAGACCACGCCGGTACGGAGGCCTCGAGTAGGTCAGCGCGCCATACCTCTATCGACCCCTACTCTGACGCCTATACTTGTACCCTAGGCTCCTCCTTGGAACTATAAAAAGGGAGACTCGGGAAGAGATCAGAGAACACACGATACATGCAAGAGACCACAACAAACAACACTCATACGCAGTAGAGCTTCCATACACGATCTCATTCCATACCACGCTTGTATCCACCCCTGTACAAGCACTTAGGTGCAGAATAATACAAACTCTCCTCCCCCGCTGGACGTAGGGCCTTCTCTTGCCCGAACCAGGATAAATCTTTGTGTCTTTTTGCATCACCATCTGGAAAGGGGAGCACGCATACAAATTCACTCGTTGGTGCGACCCCCCGTGGGGAAAACACCGACAAATATGATTGAGCTTATTGATTCTCTCATATAGTTTTACCCCGGTATTTTTCTATTTTATCTTGTGCAGGGGAATGTATGAATAGAAGACATCTTCCAGGAAATTTTGTTGACAATCCCGAAGCATTATTCAGAAAAACAAGAGCCAAGCTCAAGAAGAGATCATCAACACTTCCGCAAGAAACTTCATCCAATCAAGAAGGTCACCGGAACTTGTCTTCAGAATTCGAAGCCATGGCGAACAAATCAATCCGCGAGTTTTCAGCTCCCACTACAGACAACATCCGCACTGGACCTGCTGCAGAGATCGATGGCAACTTTGAGCTCAAGCCTGGACTTATCAACATGGTGCAATCCAACCAGTTCTGTGGGAAGGCACACGAAGATGCTAGTGCTCATCTCCAACACTTTCTGGAGATATGCAGCACATTCACCATATCAGGAATCCCCAGAGATGCTATACTACTTCGCCTCTTCCCATTCTCACTGTTAGGAAGAGCGAAGCAGTGGTTCTATGATACAAAGGAAAAGAATACTACGTGGGCACTCTGCTGAACAAACTTTCTGGCTAAGTTCTTTCCCATGGGCAAGACCAATGCTCTCCGTGGGAAGATTACAAGTTTTCAGCAACAACATGATGAATTCGTTCCAGAAGCATGGGAGCGCTTCCAAGACTACATCCTGGAATGTCCCATCATGGAATAGAGAGTTGGCTACTGATGCAGACGTTTTATCATGGGTTCGGCAACAGTGCCCGGGAAACCATGGATGCTGCAGCTGGAGGAGCATTCCTATCACTTACCATACCACAAGCCACAGCTCTTGTGGAGAAGATGGCGTCCAACCAAGGCTGGAATGAAGAGAGGACCCAGACACGCAAGAAAGGTGGAGGCATGCATCAGCTCAAGGAGGTAGACATGCTGTCTGCAAAGCTAGACCTGCTCATGAAGAAGCTCGATGATAGAGCTGGAGATAAGAAAGAAGTTATGCACATCAACGACTCTCACATGACTTGTGAGGAGTGTGGAGACACTGGACACTCAGGCAACCACTGTCCTGAGATGCTTGAGGATGTGAACTACATCATCAACAACAACTACTACTACCACAACCGTCCTCAACAAAATCAAGGTTGGAATCAACAAAGGCCTAACTACTCAGGTAATTATTAAGGTAATAATTCTTACAACAATAATAATAATTTTCCACCTCTGAGAGAGTTAGTGTATAATCAAGGAAAGCTAATGCATAACCTATCTAAGAAATTGGCATCTAATGATAAAATGCTAGAAAATATAAATAATAGAATGGATAATTTCTCTACTGCCATCAAGAATCAAATTAGCTTTAATAAAATGATTGAATCTCAGTTAAATCAAATAGCTGTTGCTCTTCCT
Source organism: Sorghum bicolor (assembly GCF_000003195.3). Lineage (NCBI taxonomy): Eukaryota > Viridiplantae > Streptophyta > Magnoliopsida > Poales > Poaceae > Sorghum > Sorghum bicolor. The sequence goes on along the minus strand of NC_012873.2, from coordinate 22,095,538 downwards.
GCTACTAACCCCGGTATACCATCACAACTGGAAGGACTAGAATCTGTAAGTCTTGTAGACATGTTTGATGCAGGTAATTGGAGTAACACCGTCACTGAATTTATTACTGACCTTCTGCCGGTCAAGAGAGGTGATCCAGGACGCCCCGTCATCCCGATCGCCATCGGCATGGTGGACATCCCAGAAGCACTCTGCGACTTTGGCTCTAGCGTCAACATTATACCCAGGGTACTCTATGAAAAAATCTTTACATATCCTTTATTAGAAACAACCATGTGTTTGCAGTTTGCAGATCAGGCATTAAGTTTCCCAAAGGGAATATTGAAGAACCTCTGCGTCCGAGTTGGTACCTTGTACGCCCTAGCAGATTTCGTGGTGATAGAGACCAGTAATGATGAGAGAGCACCCATCATCTTAGGGAGGCCATTCTTGAACACCTCAGGAGCCGTCATCTACGCTAGTGCTGCCAAGATCAGTTTCTACATCAAAGGGAGAAATGAGAGGTTGTCCTTCAAGAACAAGACTACACAAATCCCAGATCAATCCAGACGTGAATCAAGGAAGAGTACCAACAGGAGGAACAGGAACAAGCAAGTGTGGACCGAGACAGCTAAGATGGTCACTACAGTTCATGGAGCTCAAGATCATCAACTTAAGTCACTGTTTTTGACCAAGAAGGATGACCCAGGAATGCCAAGCATCTATTGCTCCATAAATGGATACAACTTCTACAAGACAACTTGCGACACCGGATCGGGCGTCAACATAATGGCCGCAGTCACCTATCGGCTCTTGTTCAGAACCATGCCCTTAAAACCAAAATACATTCAGCTCCAGATGGCAGATCAGACGTTTCGAGAAGTCAAAGGAATAGTAACTGACATCCCAGTCAAAATAAATGATCATTTTGTCTACACAGACTTTCAGGTTATTGACATGAGAGAAGACGAATACGATCCACCCATCATCCCTGGAAGACCGTTCCTCAGCACCGTTAAAGCAATCATCTACATTGGAACTGGAGAAGTCCATATGCACTTCCCCTCAGAGAAGGTACGCCGCTATTTTACTGACCGTAACTATATCGTTGAAGAATCTAAGCAGGTCAGAAAGCGACGCAACCGCAACCAAAGGAGGGAAATTAACAAGGACGGATCGGAAGACTATGAAGGAGAAGTTGTAAGGTCAGAAGACATACAGTTTAAAAAGAACTATCCTGAGGAGACCGAAGCACCGAGTTAGGTGTGGAGAGAGAAGATAACCATACATGAAGAAGAGGCGCCGCCGGAAGTACCGACTACGCCACCCAACAAATCCCAGGACGACTGAGAAAACGGAGAGTCCTGTTCGGAGGACTTAAAAACACAGAACGCCTTGCCAAGAGGTAAACTTGGTAGTTATCCTTTCCCTTTCAATTATTTAAAACAATTTGCTTAAGTCAATCATGTTCATACTATCCTAAAAAGAAAATAAAAATGTTAAACAGTAAGCCCCATGTGAGTATACGAGTGGCATGAAACCCATAAGTACATTCACTGTGGTGGCATAAAAATAAAATAAATATTTCTTTTATGCTTTATAAAACGAAAATATAAAAATAGAGAGTAACATTTATTGAGGAGTCTCAACATGATAAAGGCTAGATATTTATGCTAACACTTAATCAGTTCCACAAAGCTTTGTTGTCCATTTGAGTTCCACAGAAATCAAGAATTAAGAAGACTAGCAGATGGAGGACATTCTAATCGCTGTCAGAATGCTGCTGACTTTCAAATACACCTCTACCACCTGCTAGCTACATCAAGAGAAATTACATCAAAATTCAGCTTGGGGGAGAGCACCCCCATTTATCCCGATAAGTATTTCTATCTATCTTTACACTTATATTATATTAGAATATAAATATACATAAACTAGGAAAAACCAAATAAAGATTTTGTGCCTATATGAATATATGTCTTTCGCTTAGTGTGTTTCATAAATAAAGTGGCTATGCTAAACTGGATTCTAATAAATAAAACTCTAGCATGGATATGATGAATAGTTGCTCTGCCTAATTTACAAATTTGAAGTTCTCTCTCAAGTTTAGACATAACTGTTATAATTTAAAGCTTGCTCTAGACCTAAACTTGTGGGATGAAAACTTGATCTGAAGTCTAAGTTGTTAACGGATACGATATGGGAAGGTTGAGCTGTTGTTTATCTGTTAATAGAGATGCTAGAATTCTAGAAAATTTTATCTTTGAAAAATCTTTAAAATGTTGCATGATGAGTTCCTGTATGATGAGAGTTTAAATTCCTACCACAGCCACATATACATGCTTGCTAGATTTTGAGCCACACATTTACTTTTTACTGCTTATGAGCATTGAGTGTGGTCAAGCTATGTAGACCCTTAGGAGCTTGTCATGTGGTTAAATCAAGATTCACTTGCACGTTCATTCACACATGCTACTTCTACTCCGGAAGTACCATCCACATATATCCACTTATTTCCATCTCCAGAATCACCCAAAAATATTCTACTCCTAATCCGAGAGAGAATAACCAAAAATATTTCTATTTTCCCCAGTCAAATAAATGCTCAAGTTATCTTTACTACCACTTGCTATATTATCTCGAGAGATGAGCACTCTAAAAAAAGAGAGAAAATACGAGTGCCCGGAACCTTGGAAGAAAGAAAAAGAGTGAGACGAGAGGTAAAAATGGACAAGTGTCCGACAATAGAATTAGGGGTACAAGATACCCACCTGAGAGGAAAGAAAAAGAAAAGATAGAGCATCTCATTCTCTTCACAAAGTTTCAAAAAGCAAGGAAGGTATGTATCCCCTCAAAGAGCAAAAGTAGAATTAGACTTTCACCATTGTTATCACCATTATCACCATACACCATTCATTCGCCACACATGCACATCTTGATTTGACTTATTAATTTGTTTCTCTGGATCCATAGTTTGACTATACAATAAATGTCTTGTAAGTATGTATATTTTATCTCCCACCTATGAGCTCCAGATATAAAAGCCTTATTAGTGTAGGGTGAGAGAGAAGGCAATTGTCGGTGTTTTCCCCCTGGGGGGTCACACTAACGAGTAAATTTGTATGCGTGCTCCCTTTCCCAGATGGTGATGCAAGAAGACACAGAGATTTATCCTGGTTCGGGCTAGAGAAGGCCCTACGTCCAGCGGGGGAGGGGAGTCTGTATTATCTTGCACCAAAGTGCTTGTACAGGGGTGAACACAAGCGCGGTATGGAGTGTGAGAGTTCTACTGCGTATGGACGTGGTATCGCCTGATGTCTATCTATTCCCGAGCCCTTCCTTTTATAGCATCAAGGAGGGACCCAGGGTACACGTATAGGTGTCAGAGTAGGGGTCGATAGGAGCATGGCGCGCTGACCTACTCGAGGCCTCCGTACCGGACGGTACCTGGAAGACGGTGGACGACGACGGGCGGTTCCCGTGCCTCGTCGACCTGTTCTTGCGCCACGGGGGTTCCCTCGAGACCGTCGAGAACCTCATCCGTGGCGTCAAGGCGCGGGCTGATTGAGAGATGGAGAACTGGTGCCCCGATCGGATTCGTATCCGGGCTTCCACCGATCCGTCCGAGCCCAACATCTTCCTCGACGACAAGAAGGAGGCCGAGAAGTGGGAACATGTCGAGGAGCTCTGCCTTTGGATGAAGCACGTGGTGGGGCTCCTATCGGACATCATCAACAACGGGCTCGGGCCGGCTTATTTTGTAAGTATCTTTTGGTCCTTAATTCTCATAGATCCTTTGGTTTTGTGTTCTAACCGTTCGACCCCCGGCTCGCAGGACATGAAAGAGACCTCCCGCATTAAGTCGAGCTTCATTCACGCCACAAGAGGCGGCTGGGAGCAGCTCCCCATCCTCAAGGATCAACTCCTCGTGTCACAAGAGAAGCTCCTTAAGGCCTATAAAGACCTCATAGCGCTCGACGAGGAGAAGAAGGCGAGGGAGGCTGCCTTGGTCGAGGCTCGAGAGGCCTCAAGGAAGGTGGAGGAGGAGACGACGTTGCTGCGGGAGCGCGCTCTGACGGTCGAGGAGGCCACGTCCAAAGCCCGGGAGGAGGCCCTGTCCTATAAGAGTGTCATTGCAGACTTGGATAAGGAGAAGGGTCTTCTTAAGATCAACTTGGACTCCCTTTGAGAGTCCTTCCAAAAGATGAAGGTGGAGCACGAGAATGGCGAGATCGCCCGGACTGCTGCGGAGGAAACCAAGAAGAAGGCCCTCGAAGATCTCGAGGCGAAGCGGGCTCAATCCCGCAGGCTCTCTGACGACGTTGAACGTCTGAAGGGAGAGCTGTTGGAGAAGAGCGGGGCCATTGCTCAGGCTGGCAAGGCGATCGAGGATCTCCGCGTTGCCAACACCGAGCTGGCACGCTCCAACAGAGAGATCGAGAGGGCCAACACCAGGCTGGTCGGCGAGAACACGGCCCTGGAGGAGACCGTCCGCGGTACGTTTCCTCTGTCGGATTTTTTTTTCGAGGTGTGCTTGGTTTTTCCTAAGGTTTCTTGTATTGGCATTTACAGGGCTTAAGGACGAGCTCCTAGCCGCCCAAGTCGAGGCCCGTAATGCTAAGGCCCAGCTCGAGGCGGAGGTTGCTTTGAACCGTCGCGTGCAGACGGCGATAAACGACCTCTCGACCTCCTAGGAGGTCGAGCCTATGGACGAGTCGAAGGAGGACGCTCGAGGCAACGCACTGGTCGACCAGCTGTGCTACTTAGGCGCGACGCTGAGAGATCGGGTGCGGGATGCCCTCCACATCGGGGTGAAGCGGGCGATGGCGGTTGTCTGCTCCGGCTTCTCCTACGACATGGAGGTAGTGTCCCGTGGCTTCGTCGCCGACATCTCTAAGACCGATGCGGAGAACGAAGAGAGGCTCCACGCCTTGATCGACGACGCGGAGGCTCCTGTAGAGAGGCTAGCCAAGCTGTTCGAGCCTGAGGTGCTTCCTCCTGAGACTGGCTCGGGCGGAGGCGAGGGTGGTGAGGGTCGTGGCATGGACTGAGGCCTGCGAGCCTGCTTAGGGTGCCTGGGGCCCCTTGTATAATACTTGTTAATCCTGTTTATAAGTGGTACAGTGTCTTTTGGTAATTATTAAATGTTTATTTGTCTTTCCGCTCGAGGTTCTTTTATTTCTCTTTGCGCCTACGTATGTGTTCCTTGTTCGATTTTTCGTAAAAGACAGCTTCGATCACCTCGAGGGTGAGGGAGCGAGTAGAGTTTCCATAGCCCGGGGGCGTAGGTGTTCTCAGGCTCGTTATCCCTCGGCCCTTAAGGGGCTCAAGGCACCTCAACTACTCGACCATGTAAGGTTTACTAAGTAAGAAAGAGAGAAATTTTTGGCTTTTTTTTCGACACTTGGGGGGGGGGTCGCCCCCCTGGTAGCCCCCGAGGGGGTGTTGACTATGATGGGTCATAGTCGGCGCCCCCTTCTAACATCGAGATTATAACTTGTAAAGCCTTGGTACAAAAAGAAGTTGCTCGAGGGAAGGACTTCATCTCTTCATACATTCGCTTACAAAGTCTCGGTACAAAATATACGTAGGAACATAAAGTTTTGAACTTCTAGGGGTAGAATCGACGTAGCTGTTCGATGTTCCACGCGTTGGTGAAGACTGCCCCCTTCTCATCCGCTAACTTGTACGTTCCTAGCTTCAAAACCTCGGCCACCACGTACGGGCCTTCCCAAGGCGGAGTCAGCTTGTGGCATCCTTGATTGCTTTGCCGTCGTCGCAGGACAAGGTCGCCCACGTTTAAGTCCCTCTTTCATATGTGTTTGTCGTGGTAGCGTCGAAGCTTCTGCTGGTATCTGGCAGAATTGAGGAGAGCCATGTCTCGAGCCTCCTCGAGCTGATCGACCGCGTTCTCTTGAGTCTCCTTATTCGATTGCTCGTACGTTTTGAGTCGAGGGGACCCATATTCGAGGTCTGTGGGGAGGACGGCCTCAGAGCCGTAGACCATGCAGAAAGGGGTAAATTTTGTGGCCCTACTCGGTGTTGTCCTTAGGCTCCATAGGACCGAGGAAAGTTCCTCGACCCACTTCTTGCTGAATTTCTTCAAGCGATTGTAGATCCTTGGTTTGAGTCCTTGCAAAATCATGCCGTTGGCACGCTCGACCTGGCCGTTAGTTCGAGGGTGGGCCACTGCCGACCAGTTCACACGGATGTGATGCTGATCGCAGAAGTCCAAAAACTTTTTGCCAGTGAACTGAGTGCCGTTGTCGGTGATGATGACGTTGGGAATCCCAAACCGGTGGATGATGTCGGTGAAGAAAAGGACGGCTTGCTCGGAGCGGATGTTGGTGATGGGTCGAGCCTCGATCCACTTGGAGAATTTGTTGATGGCCACCAGCAAGTGGGTGTATCCTCCTTTCGCCTTTTGTAGGGGCCCTACTAAGTCGAGCCCCCACACCGCAAATGGCCATGTAATGGGGATCATCTGAAGAGCGTGGGCGGGCAGGTGCGTCTGTTTGGCATAGAATTGGCACCCACGACATGAGCGTACGAGCTCGATGGCATCTGCTATGGCTGTTGGCCAGTAGAAGCCTTGTCGAAAGGCGTTCCCTACGAGAGTCCGTGGAGCAGCGTGGTGGCCGCAAGCCCCCGAGTGTAGGTCCTCGAGTAGTTTCCGGCCTCCTTCCACGGTGATGCAACGCTGCAAGACCCCCGTCGGGCTCCGTTGGTACAGCTCATAGCCTTCGCCGTATATCACATATGACTTGGCCCGTCGAGCGATTTGGCGGGCTTCAGATCGATCTTCTGGCAGCTCGCAGCGGATTAGGCAGTCGAGGAACGATGTGCGCCAGTCGAACGGTCGACCGGGCCGCCGTTCTACCTCCATCACCTCAGCTGCCATCAATAGTGCATTGACGGTGTCGGTTGGATGGGCGGGAGCGGCATCGACGTCAGCCCCTGAGCCTAAGTCGACGGATGGCTCATGAAGATCTCTTGAGAACGCGTCAGGCGGTACCGTGCCTCGGGTCGACGTGATTTTGGCGAGTTTGTCGTCTCCTTCGTTGTAGCGTCGGGCGACATGGACAAGCTCGAGGCCATGGAACTTGTCCTCGAGTCGACGGACCTCTTTGCAGTACGCCTCCATTTTTGGGTCGTGGCAGCTTGAGGTCTTCATTACTTGATCGATGACGAGTTGGGAGTCGCCTCGGACGTCAAGGCGTCGGACTCCTAGCTCGATGGCGATCTTGAGACCGTTGACGAGGGCCTCGTATTCTGCGACATTGTTGGATGCGGCAAAGTGAATCCTGATGACGTACCTCATATGGACGCCCAAGGGTGAGATGAACAGTAGGCCGACCCCGGCCCCCGTTTTCATGAGTGACCCATCGAAATACATCGTCCACAGCTCCGCCTGGACCTGAGTCGGGGGGAGCTAGGAGTCTGTCCATTCCGCGACGAAATCCACCAGGGCTTGCGATTTGATGGCCTTTCGAGGCGCATAAGTGAGAGTCTCACTCATAAGCTCGACCGACCATTTAGCTATTCTTCCCGTGGTCTCCTGTTGATGCAAAACTGATCTGCAAACACAAAGGGCTAATACCCGATTCAAACGTTAAGGCGTGCCAGCCGATTTAACCTTACTATCGGCAAAGGTGATAACTCGAATACTTTAGTCCTGACAACAGCGATGCGCCCGGATGTCACGGCTAAGAGGTACTCACACAGAACTCGAGAACACGCCGAGCTTAAGTCGACGAATTCCAAAGAACTCGTAATAAAAGGGAAAAAGTATGACGAAATTGTCGAAAAAGTAGGTGCTGGAATATGAGTAAAAACGTATGTTTGATTGATTGATAGATGTCTCATTACAGGGCCCTAGGGTTCATATTTATACTCTGCTCAAAGAGCTACAACTAAACACGACTAGAATTCGAATTCCAAATTACACGGAATCCGTATACAAAACGACTTAAATAAATAAGGAAATAACAAAGTTATCTCCCGTGACAAACTAAAATTCTTCCATAAACCGATCAGCAGTCTCCGGACTCCTCCTCCGTGTCATCAGCAGACTCCTTGCCATGGTCATCGGCAGACTCCCCTATTATAGCCATCGGCATAAACACATCATTGCCCGTGGACTTAGTCACATTCGACCTCTCCTTTATCGGCAACCATCCTCATCGGCAATTCATCCTGTAAACAGCATACTTGCCACCTTATCCTGCCATCCTGGACACGTGCCCAAAAACGGTGTCAACACATGCCCCCCAATTTGGAAGTATAAAACTATTAATGCTCTGAAATTCTCCGCAGTAATGATGCCTTTTCCTGCAATTAATGTTCATAATCTGGTAACCAACAACCACAATCTGAACAACTCTGATCCTATTCTTCCGCAGATTCCTCGAAATTCCCAACTTCCTAAACGGGCGTTTCTCTCTCAACCGTACATCGGCAATATTACCGTTACAAAGATCTGCCGATGTACTGACCAGGACGTTCGTACAAACGGCTACCTCCCCTTTATTCGCCCATCGGCAATATGACCGTTATAGAACACTGCCGATGGACCGACCAGGAAATCTCGCGCAATAAAATATCTTCGGATAATGACCGCTTCCCGTCAAATCACCTGCACAATCCCTTGATTACCATGCGAACAGTTACCATATCTACCTGAGTACTCTCGGATTTCTCGGATGCGGCAAAGAGATAAGTCAGATTTGCCCTTGCCCATTTTGTCCTATAAATAGTTCCTTCTCGGGTACTCCTTCCCCATCACATCATTCCACCACCCCAACTTTACTTTTCCAGCGGCGGCGCCATTCGAAACTCCCAAGACCTCCGACAAACACTCTTCCTCATCAACCCCGGTGCCTTCAAACACTCTCTTCGCAGCAAGATGGCCATTAGCTTCGTCGTCCCTGAGGTCAGATCTCCATCTCGTCTCCTGTATATTTTTCTCGTATCCCTGTTCATCCGCAATTCATTTTACTGAATATTTTCCTTTTTCCTTTTTCTTTTGTGTTCCCTTTACGCCCAAAATCATTAGGAATTGTCCAACAAAATTGTCATCCCCACCGATCAACCACACCTTCAATGCCTCGGCCCTCTAGGGGACCCAGATCCAACCGACCTTATCAATGCAGAAACCAACAGGATCCCCTTTAGAGCTAAAAACTTTTCTTTAGATCTGTGGAAAGACACCTTCCGCTCTTGGCCCAGCCCTACCGTAGGGTGGAAAGACTGGTTCTTGAGGGTCAGCAATTCTAATGAAGTCCAATGGGGTGAAAGGAAGCTAGCCCAATGCATCAGGCTATCCATTGCCGATATGCACAGGAACGAGTCGCTGTTGATAGCTGCGTCTCATTTTTGGTCAGATACCCTCAATGCTTTTGTCTTTGGCCACGGCCCTGTTTCTCCCACTCTTGCCGATGTAGCTATGCTCACTGGTCTAGACGTGTCTTCTGCCGATAGCACCCACTTCTTTGATACCGCTCCTAGTGCCAAAGTGGAGACTCGCACTATCGGCAGTTGGTCAGGGTACATTCAGAAGTATCGTGGGAAGGGGCCTGTCACTATAAAGGAACCAACCACCTTCCTGAACATGTGGCTGGACAAGTTTATATTCTGTGGTCGATCGGCAGGACCGACTTCCGTCTATTTATCGGCAGCAGAGAGACTGGCTAACGGTGGCCAATTTCCTCTCGGCCGATACTTGCTTGGCGCTGCTTACCATCTTCTCCACCAAGTAGCCCAGAAACTCCTGCTTGGCCAGTCCATCGGCAACTTGGGAGGCCCCTGGTGGTTTATTAATATGTGTCTCAATCTGCATTTGCATAAGCGCCTTGACTTCAACTTGTTCACACAGCACTTCCCAAGAGATATAGCCGAAAATCATGTGTTGGGTGAAGAGGAATCGGCAACACGTGCCCCCTTGAACTTTGGCGAAGCTGCCATAGTGCTACCTGGTTCAGGGAGTAATCCGGATCAGATCGGCCGATTCTTCCAGACTCTGTATGAGGGTTTGGCCAGAGATGAACGACCATGGTTGGCTTATGATGACCCAGACAGTATGCTCCCTCTAACCTTCAATCCATTTGATGAAGCTCTTGATAGGGATAATGAAGTGATGATGGCAATTGTGACTCCCAGAATCATACCAGTGAATTTCTTTGGTAGCACAAAAACCTCTCCCCAAACCTATGAATTTTACAATCCATCGGCATTAGCCCGTCAGCTAGCTTTCGACCAGTTGCCGATTGCACTTCCTTATGCTGATGTGATAAAACCCAGAGAACCCATCACCAACTTTCTTGAGTGGATTCGAGTAGCCCAACTACCACCAAATGCCGATACAGATGTGGATCTGTCAGAATGGGTTCCAGACGCCTTTATTACTCAGGCACACAAGCTATGGTGGGTAGAATGGAAAGAGCATCTATTCTGCAGATCGGCCCTCTCATACCGCGGCATGATCGACCCCGAATACGAAGTCCCCAATGACACCGTAAGTATTTCAAACCGATGTTTCATTCTTTTTTTTTTAAATACTATTTCCATCGGTAGCTTACCCCTGTATTCCTTTTGCAGGTTGACAACATTCCCCCGTCGGTTAGCAGGAGTGGCAAGCCGATCGACATGTCTCCATCAGGACCGATCTCCTCAATTGGCCATAATGCTCCCACTCTGGCTTCCGTCGTGCATCGGGGTGTACGCCTCAGGAAAGTCACCATCAAGAGAACTCAGACATCACCAACGGTAGCTGCTTCCACTTTGGCGCAGGCTTTCAAGGCAATTTGTCAATCCTTTTTCTTTTATACTGACCATCTTTATATCGGCTATATCTGTGCTTATAAACCCCTTTTCGTTATTGCAGCAAACCGGTGCATCGGCAAAAGCCAAGTGTCAAAGTGCCGATGCCCCCCAGTCTAGCCAGCCAAAGAGAAAGGGCACCCAAGGTGCTAAGGCTGGAACAAAGCGCCAGAAAGTGGCAACTCCTCCTCCTCCTCCGGTGTCTCCAATTCCGGTGGAGTCTTCTCCTTCTTCTCCAGAAGTCCAGACACAGCAAGTACCGTCTCCCCAACCAATGCAGGAAGCACCACAGTTGGAAGAACTTCAGCAAGAAGAACCTCAGTTAGAAGCACCCCAATCAGAAGATGTACCGGCCGATGTAGGAGATCAAACTACCGATCCAGTAGGTTCAATCATACTATCGGTGGTTTCCTCACTTCAGACAAGTATCATCCCTCCTCAAGGTAACGTACTCTCCTCAAAATTGCTGTCGATGAGCTTCTTCTTTTCGATCTTATAACCTTTTCTGTTAACTTTCAGCTGACGTCGTCCCATCGGCAACACTTGCCGATCAACCTGTAGCTCCATCGGTATCTTTCAGTCAAAGGCAAGAAATTGCCTTGAAGCAAGTAAGTCATCCAACTTTCCACTAGTAGATATGTGCAGCCTGAAAGAGGCCAAATTCCTGCCGATGCTGAAGAAACCCTCTTTCAGGCTGCACACCTAGAAAGCCGCCAGCTGCAGTATCAGAGAGCCACTCGGCGCCTTGCCGATAGAGCTGCTCAAATCCAGCTCTCTAAGGAGATGATGAAAGAAAAACTCTTAGCCGATGAGAAGCACAAGAACATCGGCACCTTAAAGTCTTCAGGTGATGTACTGAAGCAGAAAGTCTCTGATCTATCGGCAAAAAGAGAAGCCCTGCTGGCCGAACTCAAGCAAGTAGAGGATGCTCTGTCTCAGGCCCAGCAAGAAGAGAGCCAACTGCCGGGGACCATCAAGCACCTCGAGCAAGAACGAAATGCCCACGGTCGCAAAGCGCTGCAGTTGAAGAAGAAGCTGAAGCCGATAGAAGGTTCTGCCGATGATGATACTAAAGAGGTAGAAACAGCCAATCAGATCCGGCTGCGCGCCATATCGGCCATCCAAGCGCTGCTAAACATCTGAAGCTCTCATCGGCAACACACCTTTGTTCTTCTGCATTTCTGCTTTCTTAATGTCTTAGCCTAGCCGATAGGACTGTTATCGGCATCTTTTGAAACATTAAGTCCATCCCCAGATACACTTTAATCCAGCCGATAGGAGTGTTATCGGCATTTAAACTTTTATGCATCGACCCATATGCTAGGGTAGTACTTTTTTAGATATTTGCCATTTAATGCTCTGGGAAATTCAACTCCTTCGAGAGTTTCTAGAATATAGGCATTACCGGGAGCCGATCGACTTATCCGATAAGGACCTTCCCAATTAGGAGACCACTTTCCAAACTTCTAACTTTTAGTCCCGACTGGCAAAATTAATTTCCATACCAAATCCCCATCGGCGAACTCCTTAGCCTTCACTTTCTTATCATACCATCTAGCAACTCTCTTCTTATTTTCTTCTATACTCATTAAAGCCTTTAACCGATGTCCTGCTAGATCATCTAACTCATCGGTCATCAAAGTGGCATACTCATCGGCAGCTAATTGATCTTGAAAAGATAATCGCCTAGATCCAGCCTTAATCTCCCAAGGTAATACTGCATCATGCCCATACACCAATTGATAGGGTGACACCTTAGTTGATCCATGACAAGCCACCCGATAAGACCACAGCGCTTCATTTAATAATGTATGCCACCGCTTAGGATTTTCTTCAATCTTTCGTTTAATAAGCTTGATAATTCCTTTGTTAGACGCCTCGGCCTGCCCATTGGCCTGAGCATAATAAGGAGAAGAATTCAACACTTTAATCCCCAAATCGATTGCGAATTCATCAAACTCCCCCGATGTGAACATAGTGCCTTGATCGGTAGTAACTGTCTGAGGAATCCCAAATCGGTAAATAATGTGCTCCTTCACAAAATCAATCATATTGGCCGAGTTGACCTTCTTTAAAGGAATAGCTTCAACCCATTTAGTGAAATAATCAGTGGCAACTAAAATAAACTTATGCCCCTTACTAGATGGTGGATAAATCTGGCCGATCAGATCGATAGCCCATCCCCGGAACGGCCAAGGCTTTATGATAGGATTCATAGCCGATGCGGGTGCTCTTTGAATATTACCAAACTTTTGACAACCTTGACACCCTTTGAAATATTTAAAGCAATCTTCAAGTATGGTCGGCCAAAAATATCCATTCCTTGGAATCATCCACTTCATCTTAAAAGCTGATTGATGTGCTCCACACACTCCTTCATGGATTTCTCCCATCAAATTTCTAGCTTCATCATCACCTAAGCATTGGAGAAGAATTCCATCAATAGTTCGATAATACAATTCATCTTCGAGGAGCACATATTTGGTTGCTTGAAACCGAACTCGTCTTTCAACTTTCTTAGATGGATCTTTTAGATAATCAATAATTTCCTTCCTCCAATCATCGGCACCGATTGCCGATATTGCATTAATCATAGGCTGATATCCCGAGGCATGCTGAGCTAACCGATTGGCCTCTTCATTATGCAATTGAGGAATATGCTCTAATCGAAAATCTTTGAATTCCTTCAATAGTCGCACGCTTTTCTCGAAATAAGTAATGAGAACTTCACTTCGGCGTTCATAACTCCCGGTCAATTAATTTATAACCAACATAGAATCTCCGAAGACTTCAACAGCATCAGCACGAACTTCTCTTAACAACTCCAATCCCTTGATCAGAGCCTGATACTCAGCCTGATTATTCGTTGATGTAGCAACAATTGGCAAGGAAAATTCATACTTCCTCCCCTTAGGGGAAACTAATACAATGCCGATTCCTGCCCCCCGGTCACAGGTAGACCCATCAAAGAAAAGTGTCCAGGGTACAATTCCCAAGGCTTCCACTACACCGCAATGCTGAGTCACAAAATCGGCCATAATCTGCCCTTTGACTGCCTTGGCCGATTCGTAATGCAGATCGAACTCCGACAGCGCTAAAATCCATTTACCGATCCTGCCACTCGTGATCGGCATGGATAGCATGTACCGGACCACGTCATCTTTGCAAACAACAGTGCATTCGGCCGATAGCAGGTAATGCCTCAGTTTGGTACATGAAAAATACAAGCATAGGCATAGTTTCTCAATGGCCGAATACCTGGTTTCAGCATCAATCAACATCCTACTCAAGTAGTAAATTATCCTCTCTCTCTCCCTTCAAATTCTTGAACCAAAGCCGAGCCGATAACCGTCCCATCGGTAGACAAATACAATCTGAAGGGCTTTCCTTGTTGAGGTGGAACTAGAACTGGAGGATTCATTAAATACTTCTTTATTTCATCCAGAGCCAATTGCTGTTCTTCACCCCAAATAAATTCTTGATCGGCCTTCAATTTAAGAAGAGGACTGAAAGCACGAATCTTACCAGACAGATTAGATATAAATCTCCTGATAAAATTTACCTTGCCGATCAAGGACTGGAGCTCAGTCTTGTTGGTAGGGGCCACTATCTTATTGATGGCATCAATAGATTTTCGACTAATTTCAATACCCCTTTGATGTACCATGAAACCAAGAAACTGCCCTGCCGATACACCAAATGCACATTTGTTGGGATTCATCTTCAATCCATGCTTCCTTGTGCACTCTAACACTTTTCGTAAGTCGGCAAGATGCTTTGAGAAATCCTCAGACTTAACCACCACATCATCAATATAGATCTCCACCAGCTTGCCGATGAACTCATGAAATATAAAATTCATGGCCCTTTGATAAGTAGCACCAGCATTCTTCAACCCAAAGGTCATGACTATCCATTCAAATAACCCAACATGACCAGGACACCTGAATGCGGTTTTTGGAATATCTTCCTCTGCCATGAATATTTGATTGTATCCCGCATTACCATCCATAAAGCTAATGATCCGATGACCAGCCGCAGCGTCAACCAGCAGATCGGCAATGGGCATTGGGTATCCATCCATCGGCGTAGCTTTATTGAGATTCCTGAAATCAATGCACACCCGAAGCTTCCCGTTTTTCTTGTAAACCGGAACGACATTGGAAATCCACTCAGCATACCGACACTGCCGAATAAACTTAGCTTCAATGAGTTTGGTGATTTCAGCCTTGATATCAGGTAAAATGTTAGGATTACATCGGCGAGCTGGTTGCTGATGTGGCCGAAATCCAGACTTGATGGGTAGCCGATGTTCAACAATTGATCGGTCTAAACCAGGCATCTCGGTATAATCCCAAGCAAAGCAATCTTTATATTCCTTTAACAAATTAGTTAATTATTGCTTACACTCAGGATCTAAATTAGCACTAATAAAAGTAGGTTTAGGCTTATCACCACTACCTATATCTACTTCTACCAAATCATCGGCCGATGTGAAGCCCTGGCCTAATTTTCCATCATCGGCGAATCTATCCATTAAAAACCGTCGTCAGAACCGACTGCTTGGATCGGTGGAATTTCGTAATCGGCAACCTTGAGAAAATCTTTCTCCCAAACTTCTCCTGAAATGCACCTAGTCCTCTCATAGGTGTCTGCTTCTGCCGATGCAATAACATAAGAAGAATCCCCCGGGACAATCTCAATTTTGTCACCTACCCACTGAACCAAGCATTGGTGCATTGTAGATGGGATGCAACAATTGGCATGAATCCAATCTCTTCCCAACAATAAGTTGTAAGCCCCCTTTCCACTGGTCACGAAGAAAGTTGTCGGCAAGGTTTTGCTGCCGATAGTCAGCTCTAAACATATTACCCCTTTGACCGGAGACACGTTTCCTTCAAAATCCTTGAGCATCATATCGGTCTTGGTTAAATCCTGATCCCCTTTCCCAAGCTTCCGATATACTGTATACGGCATAATATTAATAGCAGCTCCACCATCAACTCGGATCTTGGTCATTGGCTGCCCATCAACCCTTCCTTTGACGAACAGAGCTTTGAGATGCTGTCTTTCATCATCGGCAGGTTTCTCAAAGATAGCTGTCATAGGATCTAGAGCCAGCTGAGCTATCTGATCGGAAAACTCTAACTCATCATCACTGGATGGTACAAGAAACTCCATCGGCAACATAAAGACCATGTTGACTCCTGCCGATGGACCTTCCCTCTTAGTGTCTGATGGCTGCTGACTTCCAGAGTTCTCGCCTTTGCTTAGCCCCTCTTGTCTTTCACGTTGCAATCTCCTTTTATGTGTTTTAGTTAACCCTTCAGGACACCATGGAGGGAGTGGCTTTTGCCTTGCTGCCGGGCGTCGGTTCTCCCTTGACTCCATACGATGCGTGTTAGCATCCCTGCAAAATATGAATTCATCGGGAACTCGCGCATTAGCCATCTCCTCGAGTTCTTCCTGGTTCCTGGGAAAATATTGGACACAATCACCAAGCCTATCGTGCACGCTAAGCCTGCCCCCCAGCCGATCATGAACTGACGCCCTTCCTCTGATTGGTCCATTAAATCGCCGATCATCATCATGATAACGCTGATCGGTCTTGTCGTACCGATCATAACCGTTGCACTCAGGGCAGTCTCGGACAGTAGGAAGCTTGATATTTTCCTCCCAACAATGGATGAAGAATGGACAATTCCAATGATCTCTATGCCGATTCCACTCCTGTCGGCGTCTTTCTTCCTCCCGTCGATAATCCTCTCGTTGGTGCCGATATCGATCTTCCCGTTGCTGCCAATTCTCTCGAGGCCTTCTATGGGTTATAACGATGCCGGACCGAGGAGGCCTACCCGAATTAGTCCCTTCCTGGACCAAGCCTTTACTCTTTGCATCGGCAGTAGTAATCTGATGTTGAGGATCTACCGATGCACTTTTCTCAGCTGCTTCCGACGTTAAGACCTTGGCCTTCCCCTTTGCATCCAACATGTTTGTCGGGAAAGGGTGCTGGTCTATCTTCATCGGCTTCTGAGTCTTGGAACTGTCAAATTTAATTCTCCCAGACTCTATTGCCGATTGCAGCTGCTGTCTGAAAACTTTGCACTCATTGGTGTCATGAGAAGTTGCATTATGCCACTTGCAATATTTCATCCTCCTCAACTCCTCTGCCGATGGGATCACGTGATTAGGAGACAACTTGATCTGACCTTCCTGGAGTAGAAAATCACATATCTTATCGACCTTAGCAGTGTCGAAAGCGAACTTTTCTGGTTCCTTTTGCCCAGAAGGACAAGACATCGGCTTCTTGTTCTTCACCCACTCTGCCAAGCCGATTACTGGTTCCTCATCAGAATTTGAACTTGTTGCTTCATCAACAAACGACACCTTCTTGTTCCATGCTCTTTTGGGCTCAAAAGGCTTGATGTCTTGATCAGAAATCCTCTGTACTAAATGACTTAAGCTTTCAAACTCCTGAGAGGCATACTTATCCCTGATGTGTGGCAACAAACCCTGGAAAGCCAAATCGGCTAGCTGCCGATCATCTAGAACCAGACTGTAACATTTATTTTTGACCTCCCGTATCCTCTGCACCAAACCCTCGACCGATTCATCATTGCGTTGTCTCAATTTGACCAAATCGGTGATCTTCTTCTCATGAACTCCAGAGAAGAAGTACTTGTGGAATTGTTTCTCCAGATCGGCCCAAGTGATCACTGAATTAGGAGGTAATGATATGAACCAGGTAAAGGCCGATCCAGACAATGACGATGAAAATAGACGAACCCTCAATTCGTCCCTGTTACCAGCTTCTCCACATTGAATGATGAACCTGTTGACATGCTCCATAGTTGACGTGTCGTCTTGCCCGGAAAACTTAGTAAAGTCTGGTACCTTGTACCGATGTGGAAGCGGCATCAAATCATATGCGGGAGGATACGGTGTCCGATAAGAGTAAGTGTTGACTTTGGGTTTTATCCCAAATTGATCCCTCATTACTTCAGCGATCTTATCGGGCCAATATGCATCGGCATCCTGCCGGTGAGGTGGCTGCGGGTCCGGCACTTGGTGGCGAACCTCCACGTGTCTGTTCGGGACGTGATCTGCACGGAACATTGGATTGATCATCTGTCCTCCAATCTGCGGACCACCAGCGAGTTGTTGTCCGAAATTCATTGGCTGGTTGGGAATCCCCTGACCTTGGAACCCGGGATGGACCTGTCCTTGCTGGAACCCTGTAATCTGGTAACTCTGCTGGGGCGATTGTGGAAAGACTTGCTGTCCAAGCCATCCATTATTAGCGTTCATCAGCATAGGCGCTGCCGATGATTGGTAATTGGGTACCATCATTCAATTGACATACCCCGACTGGGCCATAGACCTCTGTTGCATCAGCATTGAATCTGCCGATGTATTAGGCATCTGGAACATTGAATCTTGAGGATTCCCAGTGTGAGGCCTTGCAGTAGTAGTTGTATTATACCGAGGACTCTGGTTCAACGGTGCATTGGGAAGCGCCGATGTCATAGGAGTCTTGCCCCTCATGTCGGTTATCTGTGATGTACCCGGCGTCAATTCTGGGGGCATACCATAACCCCACCAGTTGGGAGGAAGAGTCAACCCTGACATTGCCGATGCCAACATATCTGTTGTCAGTTTATTCTGCCCACCTGAAGTCTGTGGGTTGGTCGTCATCGGCACAGACAGTGCACCAGTAGCTCCCGATGTGCTTGGAGGGACGGCAGATTGTGCATTTGCGGCCGTCAAAGCAGCCGATGGAGCCGTAACCTCTGGTGCTGTTGGTTGATGATGAGTAGGGCCCACATAATCTGGAGGGATTTGTCCTTCCTTGAAAGTTCTTGCTACGGCATTGAAAACCGTATTAGACAGTACGCCAGCTTGGTTGATCAAAGCACGGTTGATAGCACTGTCAACCATATCTTGAAGCTTGCCCGGATTGGCTTCGAAAGTAACCTGCCGTGGTGCCGGCAGCGCATCCTTCTGGATCACCTCGCCACTCCTATTTATGCTGAAGGACTTTAGGCATTGCAGCTTGTATTCCTCGATAGCTTGGGCAATAGCTTGCTTCTGTTCATCCTTGAGATTGGCCTCCGTCACGAGGATGACGTTCTCCTGATCGAAGTCAGAGATCGACATGCTGATCTTGATCTTGAATCTGTCCCACCGAGCGTGCCAAAAGATGTGTTGATGCAAAACTGATCTGCAAACACAAAGGGCTAATTCCCGATTCAAACGTTAAGGCGTGCCAGCCGATTTAACCTTACTATCGGCAAAGGTGATAACTCGAATACTTTAGTCCTGACAACAGCGATGCGCCCGGATGTCACGGCTAAGAGGTACTCACACGGAACTTGAGAACACGCCGAGCTTAAGTCGACGAATTCCTAAGAACTCATAATAAAAGGGAAAAAGTATGACGAAATCGTCAAAAAAGTAGGTGCTGGAATATGAGTAAAAACGTATGTTTGATTGATTGATAGATGTCTCATTACAAGGCCCTAGGGTTCATATTTATACCCTGCTCAAAGAGCTACAACTAAACACGACTAGAATTCGAATTCCAAATTACACGGAATTCGTATACAAAACGACTTAAATAAATAAGGAAATAACAAAGTTATCTCCCGTGACAAACTAAAATTCTTCCATAAACCGATCAGCAGTCTCCGGACTCCTCCTCCGTGTCATCGGCAGACTCCTTGCCATGGTCATCGGCAGACTCCCCTATTATAGCCATCGGCATAAACACATCACTGCCCGTGGACTTAGTCACATTCGACCTCTCCTTTATCGGCAACCATCCTCATCGGCAATTCATCCTGTAAACAACATACTTGCCACCTTATCCTGCCATCCTGGACACGTGCCCAAAAACGGTGTCAACACCTCCTTACTCTGGATTATCTCGCCCAGGGGGAAAGACGAGACCACCGTGATGGGGTGACCGAGGAAGTAGTGCTGCAGCTTACGGCGTGCGAGGATTACGGTGTAGATCAGCTTCTGAATTTGGGGGTAACGTGCCTTGGTCTCCGAGAGCACCTCGCTGACAAAATAAACTGGCCTCTGGACTGGCAGCGCATGCCCCTCCTCCTGCCTCTCGACCACGACCGCCGCACTGACGACCTGGGTCGTCGACGCGACGTAAAGGAGCAGTGGTTCTGCGGGTTGAGGTGGGACTAGGACTGGTGCTGAGGTCAATGTTTTTTACAGCTTTTTGAGAGCTTCCTCGGCCTTGGGGGTCCAAGAAAAATGCTCGACCTTCTTTAGAAGTCGATACAATGGTAACGCCTTTTCTCCTAGTCTCGAGATGAAACGGCTCAGAGCCACCAGGCATCCCGTGACTCTTTGCACACCCTTGATGTCTCGGATCGGCCCCATTCTTGTGATGTCCGAGACTTTCTCGGGGTTGGCCTCGATGCCGCGCTGGGAAACAATGTAACCCAAGAGCATGCCTCGAGGCACGCCGAAGACGCATTTCTCGGGATTGAGCTTGATCTGGTTGGTGCGTAAGCAGCTAAAAGCGATTTCGAGATCCTGGTTCAAGTCTCCTTGCCGCTTTGATTTGACGACAATGTCGTCAACATAAGCCTCGACCGTCAACCCTATGTGTTTGCCAAATATGTGGAGCATGCAGCGTTGGTATGTGGCTCCCGCGTTCCGAAGCCCAAACGGCATGGTTACATAGCAATACATCCCAAAAGGTGTGATGAAAGAGGTCGCGAGCTGGTCGGACTCTTTCATTTTTATTTGATGGTAACCAGAATATGCATCAAGGAAAGATAGGGTTTCACATCCCGCAGTGGAATCGACAATCTGATCAATACGTGGTAATGGAAAAGGAACTTTCGGACATGCTTTATTTAGACTTGTATAATCGACACACATCCTAATTTTCCCGTTCTTTTTCTTAACTAATACAGGGTTTGCTAACCAGTCGGGATGATGAACCTCCTCGATGAATCCGGCCGTCAAAAGCTTGTGGATTTCCTCGCCAATGATCTTGCGCTTCTCCTCGTCGAATCGGCGCAACCGCTGCTTCACTGGCTTGGAACCGGCTCGAATCTCCAAGGAGTGCTCGGCGACTTCCCTCGGTATGCCTGGCATGTCCGAGGGACTCCATGCAAACATGTCGGCGTTCGCACGGAGAAAGTCGACGAGCATAGCTTCCTATTTGGGGTTGAGGTCGGCGCTGATCGTCAGCACCTTGCCGTCGGAGTTGTTGGGGTCGAGTGGGATCTTCTTGGTTCCCTCTCCTGGCTCGAAGTTGCCCGCGTGGCGCTTGGGCTCTGGAGCCTCAGCGGCCAAGGCCTCGAGCTTTGCGACGAGCTCGGTGGAGTTCTCGACCGCCTCCCCATATTCGACGTACTCGACGTCGCACTCGTATGCGTGCTCGAAGGAGGAGCTGACAGTAATGACGCCTTTGGGGACGAGCATCTTTAGCTTCAAGTAGGTGTAGTTGGGTATGGCCATGAACTTGGCATAGCCCGGGCGATCGATGATGGCGTGGTACGTGCCCCGGAACCCGACCACCACAAAGGTGAGGGTCTCCTTCCTGAAGTTGGCTGCCGTGCCGAAGCAGATTGATAGGTCGATTCGACCTACTGGCAGCGCCTTTTTCCCTGGCACGACGCCATGGAAACCGCCGGCACTTGGCTGGAGCCGTCCCCTATCGATGCCAAGGAGATCGAGGGTCTCGAGGTAGATGATGTTGAGGTTGCTGCCTCCGTCCATTAGCACCTTTGAGAGTCGGGTGTTGACGATGATGGGGTCGACAATGAGCGGGTAGACGCCTGGGGCGACTACCTTGTCGGGGTGGTCCTCTCGATCGAAGGTGATGGGAGTGCTCGACCAGCTGAGGTACTGGGGCACCACCATTCTTGCCGCGAAGACCTCACGGCATTCCCTTTTGTGCTGCCTCATGGTCAACTGTGTCGAGGGCCCACCATAGATCATGTAGCAGTTGTGGACGGCGGGGAAGCCGTCGTCATCTTTGTCGTCCTCCTTGTTGCCGCCCTTCTCTTTCTTTGAGTGGTCGCGCGCGTCCTTTTTGAACCCTAGACTGTCAAAGTGCTTTCTCAGCATTCGACAGTCCTTGAGCTTGTGGTTGGCACCTCCCTTATGGTAAGGGCATGGTTCCTCTAGCATCCTATCGAAGATACCTCCATCTGGAGGGCCTCGAGGCTTCTTGCGCTCCATGGCGGCGACAAGGTTGCCGTCGAAATCTTCCCGTAGGAATTGCCGCGCTTTCTGCTTCTTCTTGCTCTTCTTGAGCCCTCGACCGGAGGTTCCATCTTCATCGACGAGCCGCTTGCCTTTCCCTCCTTCACAACTGAAGAAGGCGCCGACTGCCTCCTCCCCTGCTGCATAGTTCGCCACTACGTCCATCAGCTTATCGACGGTCTGAGGGCGATTTCGGCCCAATTCCCGCACTAAGTCTCAACTGGTGGTACCTGTTGGGTATTTTAAACGCAAACAGAAAAATCCGCAAGCGCACGGATACCGATGTAGCTTTCACCCGGGAGTATTCCAGAGTATCAATTTTCCACAGAGAACGTGAGTGTACTAATTAAGATCCAAGATCGCCCAAGGATAACTATATAATTATTTTTGGTGGGAAGAGAGGAAGTTTCCTGAGAGTTCTCTAGTTGATCTAAGAATCAAGAAGTACTTCAAGATTATCTAATTGGGACATCAGAGCACTAACCACAGAAAGAGATGAGAAGGGGGCTAGGAAGGTCTGACTACGGTCCTACAAACACCGATCCGAACGTGGTGGAATACGTCGACCGTTAGGGCTGTCACTACCCTAAGGCTACCACAACAATCCGCAGGATTGGATGCAATTCCACGTAATTGCAAGACTAAACACCACGTCTAATCTATTAATTACTACTCTAATGTTGCAAAGATTAGAGCACTTCATGCAAGCGGGAATCCAATAAATAACTTGAATGTAAATCAAAGTAATTAGAGAACTCAGGATTATGAATTGAAGAACCTGGAAAACGATGAAGAACGAACCAGTTGCTGCAAAAGTACAATGTTGAGGAAGATCCGACAGATCCGGCTCCTCCTCCGCTCTCCTCTTCTCTCTCCCTATTTTCTAGATTACAACTAGAACTAACTAGAACTAGAACTAGAGGAACTAGAACTAGAACTAGATGAACTAGAACTAGATCTAGATGAACTAGAGGTAGAACTAGAAGAACTAGAGGGGTCCTCTCTACTTGGATGAAGAATTGAAACCCTAGCTTTGATTCTGTAGAAGAGGTATGATCTCCAGGGGCCAGGGGGGTCTGGTTTTATAGTCCCTTCAAGTGAATCTGGGCCGTCGGATCAAACCGACATTGATCGCACGGTTTTCCTTGATCCTTTAGGTCGGTGGAGCATAATACGCGAAATGGGTCCGAATTGGACACTGTAGCTGGGCGGGCGCCCAGGAGAGTTGGGCGGGCGCCCTGCCTCCGAGCCCGATCGGCCTCCCGTTCGTTCCTGTGGCTTCTGGAGACTTCTAGATGGTAGAAAATTGCGTGGCACATTAATATCTCTATGTAAACCCGACGTGTGGGCCTTTCTTCCGTATTTCCTGATAACCCCCTGCAGAAATATACAAACACCAAAACTCGTGGAATTCTGTCAGATAAAACCCTAAGTCTGGGTGTTGGTTGCATTTGGATCCTTTTCCATGATTAGTTGATGGTTAAATATGAGCATTAAGGACCGTCAACAGTACCAGAGACAAAAGCTAGGATGACGTCATGGTCAGGGATGTGTGGTAGCTCAGTGCGCTGCTTTGAGAAGCGTCGAGCATACTCTCGAAGAGTTTCTCCTGACTTCTGCTTGCATTTGCTGAGGTCCCACGAGTTCCCGGGCCGTATATAGGTCCCTTTGAAATTTCCCTCGAAGACTTTAACCAAATCGACCCAGTCGTGGATCTGATTTGCTGGAAGTTCCTCGAGCCATCGACGGGCGGTGTCGGAGAGGAAGAGGGGTTGCTGTCTGATGATGGCTCGATCATCCCCTCAAGCGCCACCTAGCTGACAGGCCAGCCTAAAATCGGCCAGCCACAATTCTGGTTTGGTCTCATCATTATATTTCGCGATGCTGGTCGGGGGTCAGAATGGACTGGGTAGAGGCATGCTGCGGATTGCCCTGCTGAACACCCGTGGGCCTGGTGGCTCGGGGGCCACCCGATCCTCGTCGCTATCGTACCTCCCACCGCGATGTGCGCTGTAACCGCGCTCTTCCGCGTCTTCGTGCCGGCGGCGTCGATTCTCTTCGATGTCATGCCGCGCGTCGTGTCGACGCTGATTGTCGACGGGGAGGACGAGAGTGGTCTTTCTTCCTCGAGGGGGCGGCTGTTGATGGACTGACACTTCCTTTTCATTTTGAGGTGGCTCGTCGCGCTTTTCAGTGGCAGCTCCTCGCCGTCGAGAAGCTGAGCTTTCAGCTTGTTGAACTGCCGCCACCTGGAGCAGAGTTTGTACCTCGTCTCGGATGCACCGAGCCTGAGAGTTCGATGGTTCTGGCATGTTGCGCTGTAGCATCGTCGCCGCCACTACATTCTGGCCCGCTCGAGGGAAACGGCTGACAGGCTGCTCTGGCTCTGCGTCTCCGACGATTTGTCGATGTACCTCTCGAGCGCGTCTGCGGACACTTCCGCCCGGCGGGTAGGGTAGGTCTTGCTCAAGGATTTGCTCGAGCAGGACGAGGCGTTCACGGTCTTCATCGAGCTTCATCTTGAGCTCCCGTAGCTGTGCAAGCTGCGCAGCCCTGTCTTCTTATGGAGGGGGGTCGACTTGTCCGTCGTTCCCAGGCGTCCTGGGGTCTTCCCGTGCTACAGGGGCTCGACCGCCCGCAGCAGCATCCTGCGTCTCGTCGGTAGTCTCTACCGCCCCATCGACGTGATAGCATTCCCTTGTAGGGTCGTAGCTATCAGTCTCGGAGTCGGAGTACGGCTCGGCGGCATAGAAACATCCACGTCCCTCCTCCAGCAGCCGTTGCCTGAGTGAGGTGATCGTGTATCGCCCAGGGCCTAGGCGGTGGAGGCCTCGCACCTGGGAGAAATCCGGCAGTTCGGACGTCGGCTGTAGTGTTTCAGAGTCATGTGGGAGGACCATTGGTCTCTCCACGTACGTCTGGGCGTTTGGGCATATTGCCCTGGCGAACGACGCTGCGGCGTTGTCTAATCCGAATGGCAGGGCCCTTCTTGGAGTGAACAACCTGTGTGGAAGTACCTTAGCAGCGGTGGGGGAGGGCGCGCGAGACACGTCCCCCCGTCGTCGTGCGGCGTTGAGCCGTCGTGCCCGTGGTTCCGGCACATGGTGCTGCCGGCTCGTGGCCCGCCTCCTGCCTCGCACGAGTTGCCGGTCGTGATGAGGCAGAGGGGCGGCGGTGGTGCTGTCCGCGCCTCTTTTTGGGTGGGGAGGCGTGGTGGCGAGGGCGTCTTGGGGCCCTCAACCGTGTTGGTGCAACGCGGGCTCCTCCTGGTCCTTTGACTGAGAGCAAGATCATGTCGTAGCTGGAGCCCGTAGACATGAACTCGAGACTCCCAAACCAAATCACCGTGGAGCACGGAATCGGCGAGGCGTGAGCTGCCATCTGGAAAGGAATGGGAAATCGATGAAAAACACGCAGGACCCCTACCTGGCGCGCCAACTGTCGGTGTTTTCCCCCTGGGGGGTCACACTAACGAGTAAATTTGTATGCGTGCTCCCTTTCCCAGATGGTGATGCAAGAAGACACAGAGATTTATCCTGGTTCGGGCAAGAGAAGGCCCTACGTCCAGCGGGGGAGGGGAGTCTGTATTATCTTGCACCAAAGTGCTTGTACAGGGGTGAACACAAGCGCGGTATGGAGTGTGAGAGTTCTACTGCGTATGGACGTGGTATCACCTGATGTCTATCTATTCCCGAGCCCTTCCTTTTATAGCATCAAGGAGGGACCCAGGGTACACGTATAGGTGTCAGAGTAGGGGTCGATAGGAGCATGGCGCGCTGACCTACTCGAGGCCTCCGTACCGGCGTGACCTCGAGCCGTCCCATCTTAGTAGCCTTGTGATGATTACGCGTGCCCCTGTATCCCGCTCCTGCGTGCCGTCTTGGGCTGGTTCACCAGTCGCACGCCTGTACGACATGGCGACAAATCCGGCGGAGTGGTTGTGGTGTTGTTGGTCGACGCCCAGCTCGTCCCCAGGAAGGAGCTACGTTAGGTCGAGGGTCGGACGCTGTGTAATGCCCTGATGTCCGGAGCGCTGACCTTGGTTGTCTCGAGGGGGTTCCGATTAGACGTTCCATCCTCGTTTCCCGCGTCCTGACACCCCTGGGTCGTTTGGTGGGGAAGGCTGCAAAAAAGAACGATGGGACGGGTGCCGGTTTCCTATCACGCCTCCCGTCACCAGTGTGTTAGGTGGGAATGCGGCTGGCGCATTAAATGTCCTGGCTCTCGTGCGCGCGTCAGGCGGCGGACAGTGTCCTTGCGCTCGACGCTTCTCGATTCGCTCGGGCCTGTCTCCGTATTCGATGATAGCTGGCGTTCGACCCTTGATCGATTCGCTCGACACCATTTCCGTCTTCGAGGCTGCGGTCGTCGATGGCTGCGCGTATGTATGATCAGAGCGTCGAGTTGAGGGCCTCGACCTACGTACGGATAATCTTGTTATGTGCATCGGTGAGGGTACCCCTTATTGATACCCTCGACAGCAATGTCACTATGCCTTATACCACAAATACCACATATCTTGAGAGAAGGCATATAACATCACTGCCTTGGTAAGGATCCAGAAATACCACAAAAGAGAGATATGAGAGAGTCATACAAAGGAATCTCTGAGTTTTATTTGAAAATCTGCAAAAACTCCAGAGCTGTAGCTGATCAAGAATAAGAGACATGGCACTTGATTAGACTGTTCTATCTTTTAACTACTCAAGACAGAAGTGATGGTTACAAGTCCCATGGTGAAAGGTATAATGAATAAATTTTAAGTCTTGACAGTTTACTCTAACTCAGAGATGAAACCTTATTTAGAAGCATGTGTACCGTCAACTTTTTAAATGTATTGCAACAACTTCTAATCCATCTTTGAGTCTATCCTTGCTCAGGGACGAGCAAGAGGTAAGCTTGGCGGAGTTTGTTGACGGTCCTTAAGTATCAAATTTAATTGTCAAATAAACAAAGAAAAGGATCCAAATGAAATCAACATCTAAGATTAGGGTTTTATCTAACAGAATTCCACGAGTTTTGGTGTTTGTCTATTTCTGCAGGGGGTTATCAGGAAATACGGAAGAATGGCCCACACGTCAGGATTACAAAGAAATATTAACGTGCCGCGCAATTATCTTACATCTAGAAGACTCCAGAAGCCACAGGAAGGAAGCCGTGGCCGAACGGGGCCAGGCACTGGGTGCCCGCCCCCTGTAGGAGTCCAAACAGGACTCTCTTTTGGGACTAATCTCCACTGACCTAAAGGATCAAGGATAACCATTCAATCAATGTCAGTTTGATCCAACGGCCCATATTCACTTGAAGGGACTATAAGACCAGACCTCCTGGCCCCTGGAGGAGAGAGCCTCTCAACCCTAATTCATTATTCTCAAGGGAGAAGAAGCCCCTGATCAAGATTAGAGCCACCACATCAATTAGATATCTAGATTAGCATAGCTACATAGGATTAGAACTAGAAGGAGTCAATCTTCGATTGTTTTCCAGATCTGTCAAGAGGATTCTTGGTAATTCTCTAATTGTTCTTCTAATTATCTTTGTTCTTCAATATTATGAATATGACTTTGTTCTACTTCAATATATTGCTTATGACTTTGCTCTACTTGTTTATATTCAAGATTATATTGTTCTTAGTTTATCATAGTTATGTACTTGGCTTAGTTAGATTGGATCTATATACATGTTTAGGATCGTATAGCGTTTATCCATTGGATCCATGGGTAAATGATAGATATTGTGTAGGCGTGGTGCTTATACCGTATTTATCTGCGATTGTACCCAATATGCCAGATCGTGGGGTAGTTCGTGATAGTGACAGCTTCATTGATTCTTATATAGTCCCCCTCTCGTGTATTGGGCTGACAGAGCAACATTATTACAGGGGAGTGATTGCTATGTTTCTCACTTACCTTGATAATATCACTATGCATGGGCGTAGTCTTGTCTCGCAATGATTGCTAAGTATGCTTGCACTAACTATGATAATGCTAGACTATATAGTTGAGAATAACTTAGGAAATATTCTTGTAGTTCATTATAATTCCATGCTAATGACTTTCTAGAGTATCTAATTGAGGTGCTTATCATATTTATATGTGGCTAGTTATGCTGATCAGATTAATTATCTTTGTCACTATTCATTACTTCATATATCTTTTATGTGACACTTACCCCTGTATGAAAGAGTTAGATAAATGTTCTCAATTATACATGCAATGATAGATACTCAATCTCATATTCTATTCTGTAATCAATATTGATGATTGCTAATCCCTTCCCAGTGGTAAAAATATAAATAACGATACCTAGAATACTTCCCGGTTAAAATGCTACATCGATATTATTCTGTGCGCTTGCAGATCTCATTCATTATTTATTTAGAAGAGCAATTGCATATTTCAATACCGCGTCTCTCATGTCATGCTGGGGATGACAACTTGGCTTAAGTGGTATGAGGGATAGGTTTGGCATTTTTGGCTCCGTTACTAGAATTAGAAAACTAAGTCTACTTTTGGTAATGATGTTAAGAATACCCAACAGCGGGCGCCCTGCCCCCGGGCCCGATCGCCTTCCCGTTCGTTCCGTGGCTTCTGGAGTCTTCTAGATGATAGAAAATTGCGCGACACAATAATATCTCTATGTAAACCCGACATGTGGGCCTTTCCTCTATATTTCTTGATAACCCCTGCAGAAATAGACAAACACCAAAACTCATGGAATTCTATCAGATAAAACCCTAAGTCTGGGTGTTGGTTGCATTTGGATCATTTTCTTTGTTTATTTGATGATTATATATGGTACTTAAGGACCGTCAACAACTCCCCCAAGCTTACCACTTGCTCATCCCTGAGCAAGGATGGACTCAAGAGTGTCTACAGTGGTTTCATGCCTTAAAAGTAAGATCTTATCTCTGAGTTAGAGTAAACTGTTAAGACTTAAAACTTACTCATTTTACCTTTCACCTTGGGGCTTGCAACTGTCACTTGTGTCTTGAGCAGTTAAAAGATAGAACAGTCTAGTCAACCGCCATGTCTCTTATTCTTGATCAGCTATAGCTCTGGAGTTTTTGCATATTTTCAAATAAAAATCAGAGATTCCTTGTATGATTCTCGCAAATCTCTCTTTTGTGGTATTTCTGGATCCTTTCCAATGCAGTAATGGTGTATGCCTTCTCTCAAAGCATGTGGTATTTTTGGTATGAGGCATAGTGATATTGCCTTCTTTCTCACCCTATGTAAAACTCTTAGTGTTAGCTTGCATGTTAACCATGAGCATTGCATCAACATAAGCATCATCATGCTCATTCATAAGCATCCATCATGATCACATGTCATCCTATGTATACCATGTGTGAGTAAATTGCTTGTGTGACTTGAATTGAGTGACTATAAGGGGTAGCCAATGCAAACAATTGTACATTGTCTTCCAAAATACTTTAATCATGTTTAGAACATCATTTTGAACCAAGTTCATCTTGAAGGTTTTGTCAAAAATGTCTTTAAGTCATGGTTAACCCTAGAATGACCTTTTTGACCCCCTAGACCTCTTTTCAAAGATGTTTCATGAAACTGGTGTTAGAAACCTTGCATGTCTGTGACACCTGAAAAAAAGTTGTAGAGAATTTCATAAGCTACAAAAGTTATGTTGATGACTTTTTATGAAAAAGCATGGAACACTTCCAAAATTCACTCACAAGCCAAAAATTAAGGCTGATTTCACACTTAGCCGAATTTGGCTAAGTGTTGAGTCACACAGTTTCGACATAGGGTTGTTGGGAGCCTTGTAGTTTGAAATCCAGACCGAGTTAGGCTTTGATCTTGTAATCAAACTTGTAGAACTCGTGTAGCTCTATCCAGAGGATCAAATCCCAGCCAAAACCACCGAGTGAGCTGAGAGTAAAACATCGACGAACTTCGGGATTCAGTCACTGGCCATGGCGACTGAATCGCCCGATTCAGTTTGGACAGAAACCGTCCGCCGCCACGTGTCCGGCCACCTATCGACCGTACGTCGATGGCGACCCCGCCTGTCAGCCCTAACGTCGTCCACAAGACGCCACGCACCGAGTGGATGCCTCAGACGCGCCCTCCACTCGCTCAACGCCTCCCATATCGCTCCGCCGTCGCCTCAGGGAGCTCCGCCGTGTTTCGGCGAGCTTCTCCGGCCGTTCCACCGCGTCTCCGGCCAAGACAACCTGCCCAGAGCTCCGCCTCGACATCCCCTACCTCGGCGTCACCTCCTTGGCTGCTGTCGAGCACGGGTAAGGCGGCATTGCCGAGCTCCAAGCAGTTCTCCCTCGCCGGAGTTCCGTCCGAGCTCACAGGCAACGTGGCCAGGCCTCTCTGCTCCACCATTTTCCTTCATTCTTGTTCCTATCGCTTCCCCTTGGTTCACTGATGCTCGGCGTGAAGCTCTACCGCATCACCATTGCCTGGATCCGCCGGCGTAACGCCGCGCAGCGCCGCCGCTCCGCCATTCCCGACGGCGAGCACCTTAGGGTCCAGTAGATCGCGGGTAAAGTAGGTCAACAGAGTCGCCTTGATGAGAGGAACACGTAGATGCCATTGGATCCGGCGGAGACCTCGTCGTCGTTGACATTTGCCGGCGGCGAGCATCTCCCCTGTCACTGTCTCACTGACGCGCGGGTCTCGGGTGTCAGCCTCTCTCTCTCACACCCCTCTGGTTCACTGTTTTGCAGATCCTGTGTTGAATTTGTAAAATTCATATCTCGAGTTTTATTGATCTAAATGACATGGTTCCAATTTTTCTAGGTTCCAGCATGAGTCTAGTTTTTAATAAATATATGAAATATGCCATGTTTTTGCAGAAATAAATAGATATAAATTAATCTTGGATTTTTAGTGGGTAATTATATCTTGAAATCTATTGATCTTCTGGCCATGCAAATTTAGGGTGTTGTTACTTATGCTATGAATAGGCTCTGATAAATTTATCATGATTTTTGGAAGCCTGATTGAGAAGTTAAAAATAATTCTTGCTTAAATAGGGGTTTCTTGTGATATTTTAATAAATAAGTTATAGCTCCTTTTGTGGTCAAATTTCCTGAGTGTGGTACTCACATGTAGACAAAGCTAGGTAAAATCTGAAATCTGTTGTTTGACACTTTTGATAGGGTTTCACATTTATGCCTTGCATGCCTTTACTAGCTTGTTATTTTTTGTATCTCACAATCTGTATGTGCAAATGTTCTGAAAATTTTACAGTGATCTTATGTTAGCATAAGTAGCTTTCTGTAATTTTCTTAGGATTTTTGGAACACTTGGAATGCAGGTTCATTAAATCACTTTAATAATTAAATAAATGGAAAAGGTGATGATAGAAATGAGTTTAGACCTTGCCATGATATTTTCTGGTGTTTCTTAGATATGTCCTATCTACTGGTGCAATTGGATTGTCCTTTTGATACATTCTCAATATGTGCAAAATATTATTTTTGCTATTTATGCCTTGCCTAGAGCATTTCTGTACAGCTGATAGCAAATGCTTAAGAACTATTTGAAGATGATATTTTCTGGGAAACTTGTCTACAACAAACTTGTAGCTAACTTACTGATCTACTTCGTGTCCAAATTTCATGACATTTGGTTGAGTAGTTTGAAAGTTATGCGTGTTGCAAGTAGCTGCTGCAAAGTGCTTGCTCTCTGGATTTTCCAGGATAGCCAGCCAACTTTGCATGTTTACGCGTATTTTGGTTGGGAATCATTCTGAGATGTCTAAAGGTGAATTGTAGACAATTTGCTAAGCTTTCCAGAAAGTACTTACGTGCTTAGTTTGGCCAAATGATGCTTAAGTTATAGCTGAAACTTGTGACAGGCTGGTTTGCCTACTAAACCAGTGACTGAGTAAGAGTAGCTAGGTTTTGTTTAACTTGTCTAGTTAGTCTCTCTACCAGAGAAGAAGTATGCATTTACTTGTTATTCCATGATTGACTTAATCTTAGGAGTTATGCTCATGTTATACCTTGTTTGTGTCCCTTTGGCTCTTCATCATGACATCATGCATCATATGTGCTTTCTCCATATTCATCTCCTTGTCATGCATGCATAGGTGTACCCAAGGGCGTGACGGTGTTGGAGTTCGAGCTGCTGGAGTCGGAAGGACAGCAAGGGGAACTACCTCAAGGAGCTGAGGAGGAGGAGGACTTGCCGGAGTGCCCTGACCACCGTCCCTCTACTTACGTCGAAGGCAAGCCCCGGAGCATTATAAGCCTCCTACTATTTTATTATTCGTGTTCAGCTATCAATTGACTATGGTTTTATATTGTTGCATTAAGTGCTAGGCATTGATATGACACCCTTGCTGCATAATGACTACCTTGTCCACCTCATACCTCACCTAAGTAGGTCCAGGATCGAAATAATGCTTAGCCATGCTTAGCTCGGTAGAAGCCGGGTGATTTCCTGTCACCTGCGAGAGTTAGGTGGACGTTGATCACGGTTGGCTATATTTGCTATCGTGGCTTAACCATGTGCTAATAATGAACCTGAGACCAGGCGGGAGGACGATAGTGCAACAACAAGGCATGGAGGTCTTGGATGTGAATCTAACCCCGTCTGTGTCGATTAAGGACCGAATCGCTGTACGTCCCCGTGTCATGTTGAACGCATGCCTATCACTTAGTTGGCCGGATAAGTCGTTCCGACCGCGAAGCCTACGAGTGCATCTCCGGCCGGATACCCCGATCTGGCTAAAGTGTGCACCCCGGTTGGTAGTAAGGATGTGCGGGGAGTCAATGGCGTAAGACTGAGGTGCCAGGTTAGAGTCCTGGCCCTGGCAGACTGGAGGTCCCTGGGGGTGCGGCGCCGTACGGACCCGCGACTTGGTCCGGAGTTGTGCTAAAGGTGATCCGAGCTGCCGTCATGAAGTATGCTTGGGTGAGTGTTAGGAATACCCCTCCAGCTGGATAGGAATCGATTCGAATCGCCGTCTCTCCCGGATAGTGAGAACTTGACTTGGGCAGCGGCAACGTAGAATTCACTAAGCAAACATAATGGTTATGATGAGAATGTTGATAGCAAGGTGATAATCCTGATATGGTTATTATTGAAATGCTTAATTACTCAAGTGTATGCTTAGAACAGGTGCTAATCTAGTGGATAGTTGTTAAGTAATAAACCTGCTGCTGAAATTTGATAATGGTTTACTTACTACAAAAGCTTTTATGCAAAAGGTGAGTCAAACCAGTCCACCAAGATCAGCCTTGCATACTCCTTGGTGTCTCTTTATTTTGGTTTATGACGGGTAAGTCTAGCTGAGTACATTCTCGTACTCAGGGTTTTATTTACCCCTCTTGCAGATGATGTCGTTTACCACGGCTACTGTGCTAACTGCCATCACCTGTCGACGAAAGCTAGTCGGCAGTCTACCTTGGGGTATACCCACGGTAGTAGTTTATCGGTAGATGGTGCGCAAACTACGAACTCGATGGTGACGCAAGACACGGACAAGCTTTTTATCCAGGTTCGGCCGCCGAGTTGGCGTAATACCTACGTCCTGCGTCTGGTTGTATTGATTTGTGCTGAGAGAATATGATGTCCTAGGGGGGTCCCTTGCCCCTCCTTATATAGTCTGGAGGGCAGGGTTACAGATCTGGAAACTAATCCTAGTCGGTTACAATTGCCATAGATAGTTCGATATCAATTCCTATTCCAACCGACTAGAATCCTGCTTGATCTCCACGTCTTGTTTCCTTGCGCGAAACTCCGAGCTGTCGGATCAAGCCTTGAACTCGTCTCGTAGTGGGCCAAGCTTCCTGACCGAAATCTAGCCGTAAGGGTATAGGGGTTTATACCCCCACAGCTAGTCCCCGAGCACCATGTATTGTGATGCAACACGCCGTCTTGAGCTTCTTCGATCAGTGAGACTTGGCGTCTTCAATAAGTGGGAAAGTCGCCCAAACAGTTGCAACGGTTCTTTGACCAACTTGAAAGACAGTTGATCAACATTGACATCGAAGAAGCAGGTTGTTCGAAGAATGCATGGTGCTCTTAAAAAAATTTCTCTCCTGGTGAAGTGTGCCCACTTTACCTTTTTGAAAGGTAGAGACATCAAGAAAGCAAGCAAATTCACCGCTAGGTGAAGTGTGCCCACTTAGTCCCCGAGCCTGGTAGTAGGTGACGTAGGCACGTGGTGCCAGGGTCAAAAGAAAATTGCCCAAAGTAGTTTTGAGACTGAGATGCATCGCTAGATGCATCGTACCGATGTAGTCCCCGAGCTTGCTGGAAGGCGAAGTATGAGCCTTGTAGCAAGGTCTAAACTGAATTTGCCAGTCCCCGAGCATGTCATGCTCGTCTGCAATTGAAGAGACCAATTGACCAGTCCCCGAGCATGTCATGCTCGTCTGCAATTGAAGAGACCAATCGACCAGTCCCCAAGCGCTAAGTGCGCTCCTTGGAATTCTATGTTGCTGTACCGTACGACCAGTCCCCGAGCATCGAGTGCTCGGTGGTCGCTGCATGCTTTAAAGCTTCGAGCTGATAAACTAGGCGACCAGTCCCCGAGCGCCGAGTACTCGGTGGTCGGTGCAGTCCTTAAAGTTCTGAGCTGATAGACTGGGCGACCAGTCCCCGAGCGTCGAGTACTCGGTGGTCGGTGCAGTCCTTAAAGTTCCGAGCTGATAGACTGGGCGACCAGTCCCCGAGCGTCGAGTACTCGGTGGTCGGTGCAGTCCCCGGATTGTTGACTTTCTGGCATATTTGTCTTCTTGTTTTTGAAAAGATCTTTCCAGTTAAAGTTGACGTGACGAGGCCTCCTAACCACGGGGTGTCAGACGGATGCATGAAAAGTTGCGCCTGGCAACCGTGCAGCCGCCCTTTGCATGGTTTGAGAAAAGGAAACCATCAATTGGTACGAAAAATCTGCCGCATTAATTGTCCATAATCATTGTAAACCGAAACGCCGCATCCGCCGCATGGCCCGCCCACTTCCCGAGAATACAGGAAGTAGGAGAGGTGGAGTTGCGGGCTATAGGGGCCTGATAGTTCCGCCTGTACTGCTTACCCTGCCATTGCCTTCAAACCTTCCGCTCTCATCTCCTCCAATCGCCTGCATCTTCCTAACTCAAGCCCACATTCGCACCTCCAATGGCGAAGAGCGACTCCAGGAAGAGGGCCGAACTGATGGCCAAGGAGTGGAAAAAGTCTCACAGCACCACGAAATCTCTTGGTGACCTCGTCGATATGGGGCTTCTGCACGACGCGGAGCTCGGCGGCTGGAGGGCACCGGAGGGGGAGAGCTACCCCGACCCTCGCGCCGGTGAGATCGTCGTATTTGAAGATTTCATTAAGAGAGGCTTTGGTGTTCCTGTTCATCCTTTTCTTCAAGGTCTTCTTTTGTACTATGAGATCGGGATTTGCAATCTGCACCCGAACTCAATTCTCCTCATTTCCACTTTCATCCACCTGTGCGAGGCCTATGTTGGCATAGAGCCGCACTTCGATCTTTTTCGGTATCTTTTCTGCTTGAGGAAGAAGGGAGCAGTTGGAGGCTCCAAGGTTGCAGATGGAGTATACCTCAACCTTCGTGATGGAATGAAGAATCGCTACCTGCACTGCCCATGGAACACTTCCTTGACCGAATGGTACAGGAAGTGGTTCTACATCAGGGAGGAACCGGGCAGTTCCACGTTCTGCGACGTGGGATACATTCCTGAGAAGAGGACGAGCTGGACCGAACGCCCGGAGTTCGACGGTCCAGTGGCGGATCTCATGAAGCTGATCGACTGGTCGCGCCTGGACGGGCTTGGCGTGGTCGGCAACTTCATTTGCCGCCGGGTGATGCCCTGCCAGAAGAGGGTGCACTCGGCGTACGAGTATGCCGGAAGCGCGGACCCGACCAGGATGCGGCCGGAGATCTTGGAGAAAGCGGAGGTACAACAGCTCTTGAACGAGCTACCCGGCTGCGGATGATGAATAGATCATGGGCGTGATCACCTTCTTTATCTTCAGTTGTGCTTTTGTTGGGACTTGACCATGGAACTGGCATGTATTATAAACTGAGTTGGTGTTGTTTCAAAACTACTTTGTTTCCGCTACTGCTATGGTTTGTAATAACCACTTTAAACTCTGATGTGATGTAAAACTATGTTCTGTGATGAATGTTGTAATCTGTGATGGTGATGCTTGATCATGTACGATCTTGGTTGTATGTTGGTTGAATCGAGGTCTTTTGAGATTTTGTCGGACTACCGGGTTTATATGGGTTCAAGTCCATTGGCTTGACTGCCTCCGTGGTCGCTAATTCACTTGAATTCTTATAAATTGGACGGTTCTGTTACAGCTGGCATCAGAGCAAGATTAGGCATTTAACCATCATAGATGTATTTAAAAACAAATGAATTTGGTTTTCCCAAGCTAATTTGGCAATTTGAGCTATGTATAGGGCTGTTTTAAAAATGTTTTGATAACTTATACCATGCCAGTGGTCATACCCTTTATGCCCATATAAGGACTTCTAGGTGGCTTATTATTACTAACATGGGGGTTTTTCCTTTCGTCGTCCATATGGCGTGCAATTATATGGATACCGCTTACTTAAGTGGTAATGAATGGATCACACACCTCTACGCCAAGGTAAGCATTGGTTGTTTTCTTTCGTCATCCATACGGCGTGAAATTGTATGGATGCCACTTGCTTGAGTGGTAATGTATGGATCTATATGCCTCTACGCTACGGTAAGTGTGAGCTGTGGGAGCATGACCATCCAACCGTCGGTAGGGAGTGTTAGCTGTGGTTACTGGAATATTTACATGTTTTACATATGTATATACGAAGGTACTTAATTGTGGGTAGTAGGTGCAGCCATGTATACATATTTGATGTATATGTGGGTGTATTCAAAATGGGTAGTGTGCTGCGATATATGTTCGGGAATATATATCGGAGTATCTAGCTTGATTGCTAATGATTGGATTTACATTCCTGCACATATACTATTGTGGGGTTGGGCTGAAATGAATTTTCTGCAGGTACACTAACAACGAAACGTGTAGACCGTATAGTTGCGTATAAAGAGTGTACGTATGTATGCCACCGACTATACCGTTAGAATTTTCTTTTAGGAATGGAAAGGACGTATGGAACGTGCATGCATCATGAATCATTCATACATTCCTTATGCACTACTTGGGTATTTGTTGACGGTCCTTAAGTATCAAATTTAATCATCAAATAAATAAAGAAAAGGATCCAAATGTAACCAACACATAGACTTAGGGTTTTATCTGACAGAATTCCACGAGTTTTGGTGTTTGTCTATTTCTGTAGGGGGTTATCAGGAAATAAGAAGAAAGGCCCACATGTCGGGATTACATAGAGATATCAACGCACCGCGTAATTTTCTACCATCTAGAAGACTCCAGAAGCCACGGGAAGAAAGCAGAGGCCGAAAGGGGCCAGGCCCAGGGCGCCCGCCCTGAGGACCTAGGCGCTCGCCCACCTCTAGACTCCGTTCGGGACTCTCTTCGCACACGATGTTCCACCGACCTAAATGATCAAGGATAACGTAGTACCACATCGCCTACCGACCCAAAAACGCATAGAGGAGGAGGACTATATAAGGAGACCCCCCTGGCCCCTGGAGGAGACAAGAAGTTATCATAGAGATTGAGGGGTGCCCTCGAAGGAAAACCTCTTCTCTAAATAATATTTCTTTTTAGGCTTAGCATCCAATGTAAAGTAGAAATAGATCTTCTAGTTTCTACTAGATTGAGATAGATAGAGTGGAGGTGTAGATCGGAGGAAGGCCGACCTGTCGGTGTCTACTCCGAGTTGCACCTGCGGGATCAAGTCTCCTAACCCGAGGCTTGCTTCTAAGATTCTTCAGTAATTCGACTTCTAATTACTAGTAAGTTCTTGTTTTATTGTTCTTTGGTTTATGAGTTTACTTTAATCCTCTTCCGGTTGAGTATTAGAGTAATCATTGCTAGCGTAAACATGGTGTTTAGGCTAGTGTACTCATAGATATCCCCTGACTAGCTGGACCATGGTAGTAGCGAGGAACGTGACATTTCCGAGTTACCTTTGCAGACCATATCTCGTTAGCAGGACGGGTAGGGTTTATAGGTGCGGGTCGAACATCCTTTGTGGTGTCTAGATTTCGTAAGCTTCCCCAATAGAATAGTATATCATCCTTACCAAGGTTAGAACGAGACTACGGTTGCAGTCTTCTCTATACATCACTCACATCGAGAAATATTCTTTGTAGCCTAAAGGGGTAGTAGCAATAGATTTGGTTAGTCGGATGCACTCTTTCTCCTAGTGGTAAAAATATAAATACGATAACTCTAGATAACCTCCCGGGTGAAATGCTCACCAATATCCGTGCGCTTGCGGATCATTTTCTGATTGCGTTACCAAATATCAACAAGCATTTCTGGCGCCGTTGCCGGGGAGAAAGACGGTTTGCTGAGATAACTTTAAGTCTTGCTATTATCTTGTATTATACTTTTATACTTTTATTCTTTTATCTTTTTATTTTTATCTTTATGGATAACTCAAATTCCATACCTATTATGAAATTTTTTGCACCTTCGGAGACCAGCCATAGACCATGGGAGTCAACAAGTCCTGCCCCTAATTATGATCTGTGTCCGGAGTTGATTGCAATAGGTCAAAACCAACACTTTTCTATAGCTAAGGTCCTATCTTTTAATCAAGAAGATAATGCACTTTTAGCTACACATAGGGAATCTGTTAATCTTTCTATAAATTCTGGTTTAGACCTAGCCCTACAAGACCATGTTTTTTCTCGATATTTTCACATTGGTATTAATCATATACCCTTTGGTAGAGTCTTTCTTTCTATTAGTAAAGCAAGGTATGTCTTCATTCGTGGACATGCTTCTTGTACTAGTCTTCATAGAAAAATCTTAGAAATAGAGAAGGAATCATCTCCCAAACGAGGAAAGGAAGTTTCAATAGCCGATTTCCAAACATTTCAATCCCATAATTCGGCTATCCAACCCATCCTTGAGCTTAATAATTTCTACTATGCTCTTTCTCTTGAACCTCCCGATAATCCTAT
Source organism: Sorghum bicolor (assembly GCF_000003195.3). Classification (NCBI taxonomy): domain Eukaryota; kingdom Viridiplantae; phylum Streptophyta; class Magnoliopsida; order Poales; family Poaceae; genus Sorghum; species Sorghum bicolor. Next base: position 22,056,456 of record NC_012873.2, on the reverse strand, counting down.
GAATCTCTCTAGACGTCCCATGCATAAGAAGGAGGATCGAGAAGAGCAACATCGATGGCTAGAGGGCATTAAAAATCCATGTGCTATCAGCATTGAATGGATAGAGAAAACAAACTTGAGAGACAATCCTAGAGGAATTTTAAGTATTCGTGAAGAATCATCCTTGGAGATTGGAGACAAAGATAACATTAATGAGCATGGAATTTATTTCATAGCCACTTCGTTTACTCCATGCTCATATACAACATCTTCCCAATCAATTGGTTTCTCCAACCTTACCACATTTGAGATCTCCAATCCCCTCTTCCTTTCTATTTATAAAAACTTTAAAAGAGTGGTTGTCGATGCATATGTCTATAATAAATATTGCAGATCTCGTTGAGTTGATTGATGGTTTCCCAAGGACAAGCTTAGCGTCCTTAAACAAGCACATATCAGATCGTAACATGAACTTCTAATTATTTGCAACATTGCCTTGTGTATTGAGCATATAAAGATAATTGTAGAAATAATCCTTCGGGTATTCTTGCCACTAACCTTTCTAGGATTGGAGCAAGAAGATCGGATGAATGACAAGCACAAGGTATGTCCAACCAACCATCATACAACATTGAATTAAATTCATCCAAACTTGAATTTTGCAAAATTCAAGCTTGGGGGAGTACTTTACATAAAAACATCCTTTGCCATGTTGCTATGTTGGTTATCCCTACCTTTGAGAGATGCTCAATTTGTTAAGTACTAATCACACTACTTCATCTCCACTTGAGTATATCTCTATAAATGCTGTCATGCTACCTTTGTCTATCTACTAGCAAGTGTTGGTTTGGAAGTACTCGACATACTTCCATTAGCATTTAAATTAAGCATGGTGCTTAGGTTAAATAGCCTTCCTTAATCTGATTAGACATGGAGTCTGGTTTGGTTACTGAACTAAAAACTGCTTGAGTAGATATTGGTATATTTTGTGGGACTAACCCCTGCAGGAAAACTTTCAATATAAACCTGGGAAGTCCTGAGATAAACTCACATTGGAGATGAAGAAAGTGACACATGAAGTTTAACAATTTGCACAAGAAAGATGTAGATCATAGAGAGATGATTCATGGAACGAGACAAAGAGTACCACAATGCACAACCGCTAAGAAAGGAAAGCTTTCACAAGGTGAGATGGTACCATCACTCTTCAAGTAAGGTAGCATCTTAAGGTACTTGACTATCACTTTTATAAGCTTCTCCTTGGTTCAGGCATTCACATAAAATAAAGAGACAAACATAAATTAACCAACCTAATTAATTCAACATGTTTAGTCCTTTAATCTTTATTCTTAGTACTACCTTCGTGATTCCACACTCCTAATCATATAAGCTAAAGTATTGCACATTCAATCTTTGGAAGATATAAACAAAACATAAATATAGATAGATTATCTTTCCACTAGGTTGAGCCATTTGATCTGACAAATGTTTTAAATGCTACACTCATGATCCTCTCAACTTTGTCTTGCTCACTATGCTTAAGGTTAGAGAAGAACAAACACACTTTTGGTTCTGTTGGTGTTTTCCACCAATAGGGCCCATGCACTTGATCTCTGCCTTGTCTCTATGAGCAGGAACACTTCGAGCATAATATGAAGGAGTTTTACGACTCCCAAACTCCACCAAGAGAAGAACCGGGATCTACGAGCACAAACACACTGGAGATAGTGGACACTCAGGCAATCATTTCCCTGAGATGCTTGAGGACGTGAACTACATCAACAACAACAAAAACTATTACTACAACTGCCCTCAACAAAATCAAGGTTGGAATCAACAGAGGCCTAATTACTCAGAGAGGTGATCCAGGACGCCCCGTCATCCCGATCTCCATCGGCATGGTGGACTTCCCAGAAGCACTCTGCGACTTTGGCTCCAGCGTCAACATTATGATCAGGGTTGCAGATCGGACACTCAGTTTCCCAAAGGAAATATTGAAGAACCCCTACATCCGAGTTGGTACCTTGTACGCTCTAGTAGACTTCGTGGTGATAAAGACTGGTACTGAGAAGAGGGCACCCATCATCTTAGGGAGGCCATTCCTAAACACCAGAGCTGTCATCTACGCCAGTGTTGCCAAGATCAGTTTCTACTTCAAGGGGAAGATGGAGACTTTCCTTCAAGAACAAGACTACACAAATTTCAGAGCAATCCTGACATCAACCAAGGAAGAGGACCAACAGGAGGAACAGGAACAAGCAAATATGGACCGAGTCAGCTAAGATGGTCACTGCAGTTCAAAGAGGTCAAGATCATCGACTCAAGTCGCCTTTCCTGATCAAGAAGGAGTCTGGTTTGGTTACTGAACTAAAAACTGCTTGAGTAGATATTGGTATATTTTGTGGGACTAACCCCTACTGGAAAACATTCAATATAAACCTGGGAAGTCCTGAGATAAACTCACATTGGAGATGAAGAAAGTGACACATGAAGTTTAACAATTTTCACAAGAAAGATGTAGATCATAGAGAGATGATCCATGGAACGAGACAAAGAATACCACAATGCACAACCGCTAAGAAAGGAAAGCTTTCACAATGTGAGATGGTACCATCACTCTTCAAGTAAGGTAGCATCTTAAGGTACTTGACTATCACTTTTATAAGCTTCTCCTTGGTTTAGGCATTCACATAAAATAAAGAGACAAACATAAATTAACCAACCTAATTAATTCAACATGTTTAGTCCATTAATCTTTATTCTTAGTACTACCTTCGTGATTCCACACTCCTAATCATATAAGCTAAAGTATTGCACATTCAATCTTTGGAAGATATAAACAAAACATAACTATAGATAGATTATCTTTCCACTAGGTTGAGCCATTTGATCTGACAAATGTTTTAAATGCTACACTCATGATCCTATCAACTTTGTCTTGCTCACTATGCTTAAGGTTAGAGAAGAACAAACACACTTTTGGTTCTGTTGGTGTTTTCCACCAACAGGGCCAATGCACTTGATCTCTGCCTTGTCTCTATGAGCAGGAACACTTCGAGCATAATATGAAGGAGTTTTATGACTCCCAAACTCCACCAAGAGAAGAACCGGGATCTACGAGCACAAACACACTGGAGATAGTGGACACTCAGGCAATCATTGCCCTGAGATGCTTGAGGACATGAACTACATCAACAACAACAACTATTACTACAACTGCCCTCAACAAAATCAAGGTTGGAATCAACAGAGGCCTAATTACTCAGAGAGGTGATCCAGGACGCCCGTCATCCCGATCTCCATCGGCATGGTGGACTTCCCAGAAGCACTCTGCGACTTTGGCTCCAGCGTCAACATTATGCCCAGGGTTGCAGATCGGACACTCAGTTTCCCAAAGGAAATATTGAAGAACCCCTGCGTCTGAGTTGGTACCTTGTACGCTCTAGTAGACTTCGTGGTGATAAAGACTGGTACTGAGGAGAGGGCACCCATCATCTTAGGGAGGCCATTCCTAAACACCATAGCTGTCATCTACGCCAGTGCTGCCAAGATCAGTTTCTACATCAAGGGGAAGAAGGAGACTTTCCTTCAAGAACAAGACTACACAAATTTCAGAGCAATCCTGACATGAACCAAGGAAGAGGACCAATAGGAGGAACAGGAACAAGCAAATATGGACTGAGTCAGCTAAGATGGTCACTGCAGTTCAAAGAGGCCAAGATCGTCGACTCAAGTCGCCTTTCCTGATCAAGAAGGACGACCCTGGTGTTCCAAGCATCAAGTGCAAAATCAATGGATACTCTTTTCAGAAGACACTCTACGACACAGGATCTGACGTCAACATAATGGCTGCAGTCACTTATCAGCTCCTGCATGGAACCATGCCTCTACAACCAACATACATTCAGCTCCAGATGACAGATCAGACATTCCGAAAGGTTGAAGGTCATTGACATGGGAGAAGACGAGTACGATCCACCCATCATCCTTGGAAGACCGTTCCTCAACACTATCAAAGTTATCATCTACATTGGAATCGGAGAAGTCCACGTGTACTTCCCCTCTGAGAAGGTACGCCACTACTTTAATGATTTTAACTATATAGTTGAAGATTCTAAGCAGGTCAGGACAAGAAGAAGTCAACGCAACCGCAACTAGAGGAGGCAAATCATCAAGGACGGATGGGTAGACTACGAAGGAGAAGTGATAAGGTCTGAAAACATACAGCTTGAATAGAACTGTCCTGAGGAGACCGTAGCACCGAGTCAGGTGTGGAGAGAAGAAGATAGTTATACACAAAGAGAAAGCGCCACCGGAATCACCGACTACGCCACCTAGCGAATCCCAGGACGACTGAAAACACAAGGAGTCCTGTTTGGAGGACTTAAAAACACCGAACGCCTTGCCAAGAGGTAAACTTGGTAGTAATCCTTTTCCTTTCAATTATTCAATTATAGTTTGCTTAGTTAATCAGGTTCATGTTATCTTGAAAAGAAAATAAAAATGTTAAAAAATAGTAAGCCCCATGTGAGTATGCTCATGGCATAAAACCCATAAGTACATTCACTGTGGTGGCATAAAAATAAAATAAATATGTTTTCATCTTACAATTAAAATATAAAAATAATAAGTGCATGATCCTGCTAAATAAATAACATTTATTGAGGAGGCTCAACATGATAAAGGCTAGATATTTATGCTAACACTTAACCAGTTCCACAAAGCTTTGTTGTCTATTTGAGCTCCACAGAATTCAAGGATCAAAGAAGAATAGCATACGGAGGACATCCTAATCGCTATTAGGGTTCTGCCGACATTCAAATACACCTCCGCCACCTGCTAGCTACATCAGAAGAAATTACGTCAAAATCCAGCTTGGGGGAGAGCACCCCCATTTATCCAGCTAAGTGTTTCTACTCGCGTTTATACTTTACTCAAATAATAAATAGATGCATAGTCATGAAAACACAAATAAAAATTTTGTGCTTATATCTTTGCTTAGTTTGCTAAATAAATAAATAAATAAAGTTTGCTATGAACCCTCATGATAAACTCTCACATGGAAATGATGAATAGTTGCTCTGCCATGACTAGTTCTTAAAATTAAAATCTCTCTCAAGTTTAGGCATAACTGTTATAATTTAAACCTGCTCTAAACATGAACTTGTGGGGAGAGTACTTGATCTAAAGTCTAAGTCGTTAACGGATATGATATGGGAAGGTTGAGCTGCTGTTTATCTGTTCCTAGAGATGCTAGAATTCTAGAGAATTTTATCTTTGAAAATTTTTAAAATAACACATCATGAGTTCCTGTATGATGATAGTTTAAATTCCTACCACAGCCATACATACATGCTTATTAGACTTTGAGCCACATATTTACTTTTTACTGCTTATGAGCATTGAGTGTGGTCAAGCTGTGTAGACCCTTAGGAGCTTGTCATGTTGTTAAAATTAAGATTCACTTGCATGTTCACTCGTATATGCTGCTTCTACTCTGAAAGTACGCATCCACATACATCCACTCATTTCCATCTCCAGTTTCACCCAAAATTATTCTACTCCTATCCAGGAGAGAATAGCCAAAAACATTTCTGTTTTTCCCTATGAACTAAATGCTCGTGTTATCTTGGTTACTACCACTTGCTATATTATTTCAGGAGATGGGTGCTCTAAAAAGAAAAAAAAGAGAAAAAAAAAGAAAAGAAAAAAGAGAGAGAAAGAATACGAGGAAATAAAAAGGGGCAAGTGCCCGGAACCTCGAAGAAAAGAAAAAAAGTGAGACGAGAGGTAAAAATGGACAAGTGTCCGACAGTAGAATTAGGGGTACAAGATACCCACCTGAGACGAAAGAAAAAGAAAATATTGAGCATCTCATTCTCCTCAAAAAGCTTCAAAGTGCAAGAAAGGTATGTATCCCCTCAAAAGAGAAAAAGTAGAATTAGACTTTCACCATTGTTATCACCATCATCACCATACACCATTCATTCACCACACATGCACATCTTGATTTGACTTATTGATTTGTTTCTTTGGATCCATGGTTTGACTATACAATAAATGTCTTGTAAGTATGTACACTCACTACTAAATTCTACCCCTTATGCAACGACCAAAAACCGTTGCGATATGCCTAATTTTGTTGCAAGCAGTAGTTTGGGCCACGACATCTCGTTCGTTGCCAAGGGTTGCAAGATGTCACGTGGCAATAAGGTATTGCCACAATATCTAGTTTGACGTTGCAAGTGCTTAGGATTGTTGCAAGCATTGCAATCCGTTGCCAAGCATGGCAATAGGATTTTGACGCAACGTTCACGGGCGTGGCAATTGGAGCACTTGCCATGGGTTTCGTGGTAGCAACAGGTCGTACATGCAACGACCATTAGCGTAGCAATATGATAGTTTTGCTACGTTACAATTTCGTTGCCAAGCATAGCAATAGGATTTTGACGCAACGTTCATGGGCGTGGCAATTGGAGCACTTGCCATGGGTTTCATGGTAGCAACAGGTCGTACATGCAATGATTATTAGCGTAGCAATATGATAGTTTTGCTACGTTACAGTTTTGTTGCGTATAGTGTACTTGCCACGCGATCGAGACGCCGTGGCAAGTACATAATTTGCCACGAACGCCATAACGTGGCAAGTACATAATTTGCCCCGAAAGTCGTATCGTGGCGAGTACATAATTTGCAACGAATGGCATGATGTGGCAAGTGCATAATTTGCCACGCAAGTCTTAGCATGGCAAGTACCTAATTTGCTACGAACGTTATTTTTTGTTGCAAGAGTAAGATGTGGCTACAGTGACTGTTTTGTAGCAATACTAACTTTTGCTATGCTTTTTTAGTCGTTGCAAAAGTTGATATGATAATGCCACTATTGATTTGATGTGGCAACATTTTTGCAACTTAATTTTAGTTGTTGCGATATATCAAATGTTATTGCAACATTGGTAATGTCGTGGCGATAGAGCCTTTTGTAGTGCAATTAATTTGTTGCCATATGTCATATAGCCTAGCATCATAGCTCGTGGGTACATTTTTTATTGCAACAGTACTAGCATCTACTAAGTTGGTTCAACATCCCAAACAAAAGTGATTGCACTTGTATATATCAATTATAATAAATCATTCAATATATTGACAAACCATATGTAGAACCATAAGCGAGTTTACAGTACCATGGAATAAATCATCCCAAACAACAGTACTATCAGTTCACTCATTGTCTCACAACTATTTTAAAAATGCAACTTCCTATAATCTATGAAATTGTCGATAATTTGCTTGATGAGCAGCTTGTCCTCTCCTAGGCTATGACCTTGTTTGATTATGAGCCTCCAACTGAAACCTTGTCCACTTAGTGTGAAAAGAGTAACAAAAGGATATTAGTAAAATAGTAAGTTTACTACATCATTCAGAAAATGTAAAGAGATTGAAATATGACATGGTTGTACTTGAGCAAAGGTAAACTTAATATAAAAATAATGGAAACATTGTTGTCACTTTAATTAAGCTTAGGCCTTTCTCCAGGTTGAGGCCCTTCCCAAGTCAAACTAACAAAGAGAAAATGCTTGTGCAAAACTGTAGCCATTCTCTAAATGACTCCACTAATTTTTAGTTACCACAGTTTTTGCTATGCAACAGCAGCAGTACAGTGCATTCAAAAAATAATAAGGAGCTGGTGAATAATAAGCTTGTGCATTCAAAAAATAATAAGCCGCTATACAACAGCAGCAGTACAAATAATAAATTCTTTAGTTCTCAATGTCAAACATCAGAAATAACATCTAATTTGCACAGCAAGGTCAAAACCTGACATGTTGTATCTATACACCAGCTGCTGGTCTCATCACATATGGTAAATGTACCCATACATCTTGTATATACAAGATTAATCACATTTGATGTGTCACTAAACTCCAAATTGGTGCACTCTGTATTCAAGAACACAACAAAACAGGAATTTAGATTACCTGCTTATTCTTTTTGCCATTTCTTGTTCTACTCATCAGCTGTTGCTGAGTGATATAAGTCTTCTGTGATTGTCCATTTGTAGTTTTTCGCTAAAAAGATTTTTGCTGACTCCAGTAGCATTTTTGTTGACCCCAGAACGAGTAGATGTGGCTTTTTGTATGGTCACAACGCTTGTAGGCTCACACTTCAAAAAATAAATTGTTTGATCAATTTTAGCTACAGTTCAAGGTAAATAACTCAATATCATTTAGAACTTAGTGTAGGAATGGGCATTACCTGTGGAATCAAACTATCAATTTGTGTGCCATCATTTCCATGTTCAGCATTATCATGTTCCTCTTCTATTGTAGGTGTAATTTTTGTGCTGTCATTATTTTGGAGGGCACTCTGCACACAAAAAAGTTGACCTAATAGATTAGGCATCATCATCATCAAAAGTTTATAACAACACATAGGATTAAAAGGGAATATAAAAATATTACCATATTCAAAGTTCCTTCTTTGTGCTGCGCTAGCATATTAAGCAACTCTTGCTTCATTTGTTCTCTCATTATTTCCTTAGCATTTTCCAGATCCTCTTGCATCTTCCTCCTATTTTCTTCTCTCTCCCTTTCCCTTTCAGCGGCTTCGTTTGCAATCTGTTCTTTCAGCTGTTGAACCTCTGCTTCAAAAGCAATGTTCCTCTCTCTGGCTGCAGCTTCAACACGTGCATGTACTTCAAGGTTCTCTTGCATAAGTTCTTTGCGAGTTCGGTACTTAGCCATATAACCATTCCCATGTATTTTGGATGATTTGATTTGTATGGTTTCTTTGTAGGTTGACTGGAAAATCATGTTCTCCTCAGCTGCTGAAAGTGCTTGTCTATCAGGTTGTAAGCCAATCTCACCAATTTTGATGGCTGCATTTTCCTAAATAAAAAAAGAATATATTAAGAGTTGCTTCACAACTATTAGCTATAAAAAGGGAATGTCAAAAGTTTTACTCACATATACAGTAGCTGCAATAGTATTTGACCATTGGCCAGAATGTTTTCTATGAGTTGCCCTCCAAAGAACTAGATCATTTGGCTCTTCACCTGTGTCTGGGTCTCTCTAGAATTGCAAATCATAATTATACACAAGTGCTGCATAATAAATTGGATGGACAGCATGTGCTACAAAAAAGTATGGACAACATTGTTGCATATATTGATTACCTGCTCGAAGCTGCACTGTGAGAAGTTTTTTGAACCCATGACATGTGTGGTTTTTTGTTGGTGTCGATTTGATGAGTTTTGGCTGCTAACCTTCTGCAAAGAAAGAACAGGAAGATGCATGTAACAATGCAAGAGTTTGTTTGACAATGTTGATTTTAATATAGTTCTAACCTTGAATTTATTTGATCCAAAATATAACAGCAAGTAGTGCCACTCAAGAAGGTTCACTTCTTCAGGCACATGTCGTATTCTCTCAGCATAGGTATTATGAGCCCTGTATGTGGCACTCAGATTTGATCGCCAACCTCTATACCACTCCTGTGCAATGTGCCATATTTTCTCTTTTTTCTTATCCTTATCGGTAATATTGGCGAAGTTCCACGTAAGCTGGTTACAAGTAACAATCAAGGAATGGTTATCACAATTAAGTTGGAGTCTGGATTGAGTAGAATAAAAAATTAGTACGCAGCTTACAATTATTTGGTTTGCAATTTCTTCTTTGACTTCTTCCTTTATATGCTTCCAACTATTCACTCCAATTAGTGGTGCCCATTTCTTTGTATACAGTACAATCTCATCGACAAATGCACGGCGGTTTGGTCCAATGGGACCTCCACGAACTTCTGAAAATTCTATTGTGAGTCTTTGAGTGCGTTCCTTAACTCTCTTGTTGCTAACCGCAAATCCTTTAACGGTTCCACGCCCTGATTTCTTGCCATCTTTGGAGCCATGTGCTAGGACAAAAACAATAATGAACTTGAGCTGTTATAGTTCTCCATTAAGATTACTGAACTAAATATTAATAGTATAAGAATCATCGCAAACCATTTTCCTGTTTCCTTGCCTTCCTTGCATGGCTTGGCCTATTTGAGTTTGATATTGGTGTCATACTGCTTCCATTACTTTCATCAGCTTCAATTATAATACCATTGTTGTCTTGGGGCTTGACAAATGCCACTACACACAAGGTAAACATCGTCAGTTTAAAAAACTTGAAGTAAAAAACAGTTGTTGTAAAAGGAACATTAATTACTAATTTCTTCGAGGTCCCCTGATGCCCTCAAATATTCTCTATATGTGATCACTGTTTTATCCCTAAAGTCATCCTTTAAATCTGTTAGACATGAAAACCATGTTAAAAAAAAAGTGTAGCACATACGAAGTTTTTCAGATTCCAAACAATATGAATACATACGCAGAAACATAGAAGGTTTACCTTTGGATTGCTCTGGTGGCAGTTCTTGCAGCCAGACCTTGTATGCATCAAATTCCTCATCCATAAACGGATGCTCATCTTCTTCATGTTGCTGCCTTGGTCGCTTAATTGGTGTTATGCTGACTTGCTGTCTTCTCTCTGGCTGTTGTGAGAGTACTAATCTGATTTCCTTCTCCATCTCAGTGTCTTGTATCATCATCTCTGCATGTTTGATATAATCAACAGGCTCAAGACTAGCTACATCTGTTCCACAATGCTTCTTGTAATACAAAAAGTCCCGAGCAGCGTATCCAAGTTGATCCTTCATAGATGTCAAGACTGACAATTTTATAGCAGCCCTTTCTACTTTGAACATTACATACTCCTGATCTGGAAGTCCATTCTTGCAATGAACATAAATAGTCCATAATTCACCTGTACCACTGCATTGATAGGATAAAGGTTGATAAGTAAATACACATGTATATAGTAAACAATTAAATTTTAAGCCAGGCAAATTGCAGTAGCAACTAAACAAGAAAGATTTCATTTGAAGCTGAAACTGGTATGATAAGATTTCATTAGCAATAGTAGGCAGCCACAAACAGAAACACGGAGCACGGTAATTCCTCTAATTGACCAAACAGTGCCTAAGCAGAGGAACACAAGTGGTGAAGGTGTGAAGAAGCATAATTCGTAAACAAACATAGTATATAGTACAATTGTAATCAGATGCAACACATATCAACTGCTGAGGTAATTTTATGATTTCACTCATCAATCACACAAAATAGACAGCATCACCAAGCCATCAGGTAATTTCAAGTAAGCAAAGCGAGTAGCTCACTCATCAGAAGAACATGGATTATATTAGATCAAAAAGTAACACAATCCAGAAAAAATTCTCACAGCCATGAACATATACAGATTAATTTACTGGGCTAAAAATGTGAAACTATCCAAAGCAACCTCTCAACAGAAAAACTTGAATTGATGGATACATAAAGAAAAACATTGATCTCAACACATGTACTTCAACTAATTAACTCCACTGGGCTCCACCAGTATTGCCGTGGGGCAAAAATCACAAATCTAATAAACTAGATTACGCAAACAATGTACCTAGGGGTATATGAAGTGGTGAATCCATTGTCGTCTTCGATTTCGAGGGTGGCTTCAATATATCGACCGGCGCTAGAGGAGTTGTCGTCGTTTCGGGAGCTGATGCCCTGAGGAGCAGGCGATCTCCTGGCTGGAGGCGTCGCGGGTGGCCTCGACGATGGATTCGACGTAGGGGACGCCCTGGACCGAGTTGGCGTCGTTGGCGTCCTGGATGGCGGCGGCGGCACCATGGCTTTGCCTACAGCCGGAGTGGGTGCTGGAGTAATTAGGGTTTGGGAAAGAGATATTAGCTGGGAGGTTAATTATTTCCCTAACACGCTGGGAGGCGGGGACACGGAGGGGACATGAGAATTTTTCGCGCTCGGCTGAAACTGTGCGCGCGACATGAAAATTTGGCGCCCAAATTTTTGGTACAGCACACTTAGGCGCCCCTGCCCTTTCAATTAAGTTTTAATAAATTTTAAAGTTTATTAAAAAAATGTTTTTTAAAAATTTAAAACATAAACAAACTGCTATATCTTCAAAATAAATAACTAAATATAACTTATTTATGAGTTTCATAAATACTTAGTAGTAAGATGTTTAACCATGATTTTATTGATCAAGATCGATCATGAGTGTGACAAGTATCAAAAGTTATACAACAACTTAATGTGGTACTATGTGCCATATGCCATGACATTTGATTTAGGACAACAGTAATTATGAAGTTAGGTAGATGTGCCATGATACGCCATGATACTCAATAGGACAAGATGTCACATACGACATGGTAGAGATAGTAGTAGTAGTGATAGTAGTAGTAGTAGTAGTAATGATACTCCATGATACTCGATAGGATTTTAACGCTAAATGATTGTTCCTGCTATTAGCGGCTAATAGCACGCTAATTTCGCTAAATTAGGTTAGTTTAGCGCCGCTATTTGGCCTTAGGATTCATTTCTATCGACCCAAATAACTTGGAGGCCCAAATAGCAGAGATATACCCCTATGTGATGTATGTTATTATTGATGTATCATGTATGAACTACGAACAGCAAGACTTACCATTGAGTATAAAAAAAATTGTAAAACTAGAGGTATCAAACAAGCAAGACTTACCATTGAGTAAAAAAAATTGTAAAACCAGAGGTATGAAACAAGTAAGAATTTTTTTTTTGTAAATATATGATATGGTAGGAGCGTAGGACATAGTCTTTTGGATGTTAATGGTATGGCCTGGCAGGACCTAGTGTGTTCCTAAGTTATCTGAACTTAATCAGTAATGAGTAGCTAGTACTATTGGTGGTGGTTAATCGTACTGATAAATTATAGCTAGTAGTATCAGTAAGTTGTAGCAAGTTGTAGCTAGTAGTATCAGTAATGTTAATCACTTATAAACGTACTCAAAGTAGTGGTGTATTGTGTTAGTGTTTTGTTTAAAAATTTCTAGTAAAATTTTGTAAAAAAAGTGAATAAGTGTTAGTGTTTTGTTTAAAAAATAAAAAATGTTGGCCCGCATAGGGCCAGTTGACTCATTAGGCTCAACCCAAGAAGGGAGCCCAACAAAGCTTACAGGCCCGAGCAGGCCCAAACTAGTATCAGATGACATGTGTAACAAGGAGTTTGAAGTGGCTGCCTCCCTTGAGCTTTTAACCTGTGTTTGATATCTCCAAACTGACGAGGTGGTGCTATTCTTGAGGGCATCAAACACATTAGCTTGGAAGTAGTTAAATGGGCCGGCCCACTGCGCTATATACTTCTGGTCTCCGTGGACACCCTGCCTCCCAACCCCCCAATCCCCCACCTCGTCATTCCCCAATCCCCCACCTCCCTCACCCGAGCGACGGCTGCGAGGTGAAGACGAATCCGAAGCTGGCACCAAGCGCAGCTTGCACGCGCGCACGCAAGCCCGCAACGAGCGTGGCCAGTTCGCCGCCACACACGTAGGCCCGCCGCCGCCGCCGCCCAGGTTTCTGATCCTCGTGGACTCCGACTCCGACTCCGAGGTCCCGCCGGCCGCCACTGAGAAGAGGTCCGCTGCCGCCGCCGCCGCCGGGAAGGAGAGGGAAGTTGAGCGAGCGCCGGCACGCACTGAGAAGAGCGGATCCGCCACATTCAAGAGGACCACCAAAGGGGCGACACCCGCGTCGAAGAAGAAGGGACCCTCTTACAAGAAGGCCATCGACGGGGGGGCGTCAGCGTCCAAGCAGAAGAAGAAGAAGGTATGGAAATCCCCCTTCCTCCTCCCTCCCTCCATGAAATGTGATGCTTCATTTGATCGATGTGCAATTTTTGTGTTAGCTTCCTGATGTGTTGTAGATGCTCTGTGATTTATCTTGTGATTTTTGGTACATTATTTCTTGAGTTATTAATTAAACTTGCTCCCAGCTCAATAAAAAGGAATATTAGGGCTATAAAGCATGCATGTATGTGAAAATGGAAAAGAATGTTCCTCTGCCTTGCAGTTAATTTATATGAGCTATTAATAATTATAGTACAGAGCAAATTATGTTGATATCTCAATGCATGAATATTTAGTGACATGTTTTAGCTAAGTCATGTTTAGTATGTGGTAGATAACTGTGATTAATATCAAATAGACATATTAATAACTTAAGTTATAGCTGTTTTATGTATGTACATCATTCTGTGGCATGTTCCCAGAAATCATAGATCTTTAGGTATAGTTGTTTTAGTATACTATTTACCTTTGGTGCACCGTGCTACGTACTATGGTATTATGTGGTTTTGAATTGCTAATGTGGTCATAATCCTCTGTTAGTTTGCTGACCACTGGCTCGCTAAGACACTAACCCTGCATCATAGAAGTTGAAGTTCAGGCATAGAGTCAGAAGGATACTTTGCACTCATCTATAATCTGCTTGAGTTTTAATGCTTAGCTCAGGTGAAAGTCTGATGCTACTGTATATTCTAATGTAGTCACACATGACAACATATTTTTCAGTTGCGGCTTGAATTTCCAAGTTAACAGCATGAGAAAATTTGTTTCTTCTGTGGTCATACTCATGACTTATCATTCGCTATCCTTAAACAACAATATGCCTCTAGGTGTTGTGGTTTTACATATAATTTGTCTTACCAAGTTATTTTTCATAGAGTTCAGTAATCTTTTTGACTATTTAAGAGTATCTTTCTGCTAAAAGAAATGCCGCTGTTGCTATTGAGACACCCCAATTGCTAGTTAAAACACGCATGCCCAAGAATGCCTTGATTGATAGCTTCTCAACAGCCTCCTTTTCATAAGGATGAACCTTTGAAATTTCTATTTGATTTGCTGGCAAACTGACATATGCTAGTCTACTTGTTGGTTCTACATTTTACTTTTAGCTAGTTTCCTGTTGTTATGCTGCGATATTCCAAGTTCCACTTCAGTTCTTGCTAGATGTAAACAGCACATAAGATAGAATCTGTTCATGAGTTGGATAGAACTGCATTGTATCACTACAGCTTGTTTTAAGAACTACAGCTTGTTTTGTTGATCAACAGCTGATTTCATCATTCATGTGAAGTAATTGTCTTTTGAACTACTATCTACTAATTTTCAGATTGACTTTGTTGAGGAAGATGTGTCTTCGTACGAGTGGCTGACAGACACTAGCTGTTCCATGTCTGGCTGTATGGAGCATCACCCACCCGACAACATGGACATGCTGCAGTGGGCGATCAAATGCGCTAAGGACGAGGCAAAGGCATGCGTTGATGATAATGCACGCAGGTATGCCAAGGAGTCGAAGAAAGACATTGACTTTATCTTTGATGACTTGTACTACAAGATCAAGGCCAAGTACAAGCCAAAGAAATGAAGTCCTTGGCATGCTGTCTGGTAGGAAGACCTTTGCTGTAGCATAAATAAGTTAATGCAAGTTGTTGCTCTAATGTCAGTAGGTGGTTAGTTGAGAGTAGTAAGGCTTTTGCTGGTAGGAAAACAGTTGGAATTATGTGGATCTGCAGCCACGTGAAATGTCAGTTGTGGTTGTTGTCTGGTGATCTAGTTTAATTAAGAAAACTGGTAGGAACTATGTTGGCAAGTGACGTGATGATGGCTTCGTTGCTTGGAACCACTATGGCTAATGTTTTATATAACTATTGTCTGTGTCATAGTTGTTTGCTTGAAATAATTATGTCTGTGTCATAAGTTGTGGCAAATTTTTCACTTTTCCACTGTGTAGTACTGGAGCTTGCCTATGATAGTTCATTTTTCAAATATTACACAAAAGCAATGCTAATATCTCTTGTTTAAATTATTACACAAAAAAATCATCATCATCTGAATCTTCTCCAGTAGTCAAGAATTGAGGGACGACTCCATCAGCAGTGTAAGTGTCATCTGGCTCGTCATCATCATCAAATAGGTCATTGACAGGTTCAGCCATTGGTGTTGCACGAATCTGATCAAGAACAGAAGCATCAATAGTTACGCCGTCAATGCCAGACCTACTCCAAGTGCTCACATCTTCATTTTGCTGTTCAAGAACCATGTCTTCCACTCCAACAACAACTGAATCTAGATCAAGCTCGCACACCTGGTCAATACCTTCTCCTTCAGGCATGGCAAATAGGTTTCTAGGTTGAACTCTAAGCACACTGCACCAATTTGCTTTTTTTGGGTTTGGCGCGTAAAACACTTGCTCCGCTTGTGTGCTCAGGATGTAAGGTTCATCTGAATACCTAAACCGAGTCATATCAATATCGATGACACCAAATTTATCCTTTTTGTACCCTCTAGATTTGCTCGTACTGGCTGCAGGGACATCAAACCAGGCACATTGGAACAACATTATTTCCTTCTCGCCAGGAAAATCGAGGCAAATGATTTTCCTAAGCACGCCATACCAGTCCATGTTTCCTGTACTTGAATCTCCCTTCACATATACACCACTGTTTTGAGTAGTTAAGAAGTTCTCTACAAAAGAGACTCGAAAAAGGAATCCATTTATGAAACACCTGTTGAACACACGAGCCCGACGGTCTGGACCACGAGATAGAAAACAAATCATGTCATCTACGGCCCCTCTTGCATGCAGTGACCTAATCTGCAATAACCATAACATTTTTAAAATATATTAATGACTAATAAACCAACAATTAAACAAGAAGTATGGTTAAACATATTAGGGGGACAAGACTCACTTCACGCTCAAACCAAGCGACAAACGTGTCCTTGTGTCTTTTCTCAACATTCCTATGGTTGATTTTCTTCAGCTCATTCATATGCACACTTCCCACAATAATAGAAAATACTAGCATTAGTTACATATCAATTTGAAACATATTAATGAGCGCCATATCAAAATCATAATTAAAATATAGCTTACGTTATCCATGACGACACCTCTTCACAGTTGGATAATATGTAATGCCTCATCCTTTGGAGGTCTATATCAGAAATGATCTCGATAATACTTCCTTTCCTACTATAGTCAAGCCTCCCGAATATACTTAGGCCACATGGCGGTTCACTACCAGCTGCGCTTTCATGACGCTCTGAACGATTAAGCTTAGTACTAATATTATCAAAGAAGTTAGAGCAAAATGTGAGGCACTCCTCAGATATATACCCCTCTGCAATTGAACCTTCAGGTTGGGCTTTATTCTTCACATAACCTTTAAGAGTACGAAGGTACCTCTCAACCTGATACATCCATCTATAGCACACTGGGCCTCCAAGTATGGCCTCATCAGCAAGGTGAACTGGTAAGTGCATCATAATATCAAAAAAAGCAGGAGGAAAAATCATCTCCAATCGACAAAGTGTCTCCTTAATCGAAGTGCTCAGTTTTTGAAGTTCTGAAATCTCCAATTCCTTTGAACATAGTGAGTTAAAGAATCTACTTAGCTCTACTACTGCAATCACCACTTCTTCAGGCAATATGTTGCGCACTACTAAGGGCAAAAGTTTTTGCAGAATTACATGGAGATCATGTGTTTTTAGACCAGAAATCTTGCAACCATTGATGTCCACACATCTCCTAATATTTGCGGCATAACCATCAGGAAACTTTACGCCATGTAAAAATTTGCATAGAATTTGCTTGTCATCCTTACCAAGACTGTATAATGCTGGTGGCAAGGTATACTTACCCTTTTCGAGCACTGGATGCTGATCTTTCCTGATACCCAAATGTTGCATATCAAGACGAGCCTTTTCACCGTCCTTGCATTTGCCTTCTAACTCAAGCAAAGTCCCTACTAAGCTCTCACATATATTCTTCTCAATATGCATGACATCCAAATTATGTCGAACAAGCAAAGATTCCCAGTACGGAAGCTCAAAAAAATACTCTTCTTCCTCCAATTGTGCCACCTATTTTCTTCATCACGTTGCTTTCTTTTTCTAGTATCTTTTCCAAAAGTCACTTGCTGAAAACTCTCATAATCTTGTTTCACCTGCTCACCACTAAGCGGCACTGGAGCTTCCCTGATTTCAACCTTGTTATCGAAGCTCACCTTGTTCCTTCGCCACTTGTGCTTCGTGGGCAAAAATCGGCGATGTCCCATGTAGCAATGCTTCGAACCATATTTTAACCACAAGTAATCAGTATGCCTGTGACAGTAAGGACAAGCAAACTTGCCTTTTGTGCTCCAACCAGATAACATAGCATATGCCGGAAAATCATTAATTGTCCATAATAGAATTGCACGTAGAGTAAAATTCTTCTTCTCCTTCTCATCCCATGTTAGAATTCCTTCATTCCATAACTCAAGCCGCTCATCGATCAGAGGTTGCAAATATACATCAATGTTCATTCCAGGAGATTTAGGACCAGGTATCAACATCGACATCATCCAGTAAGGTTGTTTCAAACACAACCAAGGAGGCAAATTATAAGGAATCAATATCACAGGCCAACATGAGTAATTAACATTCAACATCCCAAACGGATTAAATCCATCTGATGCAAGTCCTAGCCTAACATTACGTGCATCTTCATCAAATTTCTTATACTTTGCATTCACATGATGCCATGCCTTTGAGTCTGCTGGGTGACGCATTTTCCCATCACGAATCAAGTGTTCCTTGTGCCACCGCATCAATGATGATGTTTTCTCTGACATATAAAATCTTTGTAGTCGAGGAATAAGTGGAAAATACCTTAGAATTTTGCAAGGAGTGCGCTTCTTCTTCTTTGTTCCACCACTTTCACTATGCTCATCAATCTCATCAGAATTTCCGACAACATTTTTCCACCTACTCTCTCCACATATTGGACACTCATCCAGATCAGCAAATTTCCCACAGAATAACACACAATCATTCACACAAGCATGGATCTTAATATATGTGAGGCCAAGATCGCGGATAACCATTCGTGCTTTCTCATAAGTGTCTGGGATACAATGTCCTGGGGGGAACCCATCTGAGAATAGTTCAAGTGCTTTTCCTGTGGACTGGTTACTCCATCCACTCATGCACTTAAGCTGAAAGAGCCTGACCATGAAAGATAACTTGGTAAGCGAGGACCCTAGTGCCAACTCTTGCTGCGCTTCTTTCAACAAATCAAAAAATTTCTTCGCACTCTCATTTGGCACTTCCTTGTCATTACCGCTGCATGAACCTCGAATTATAGAAGAAACCAGATTAGTGGCAGCTGATGCATCATCTAGACCTTCATCATTCAGAACCCTATCATCATTATTCCTACTAGATTGAGCATTAATTTTTTCTTTCACGAAGTTCTCGTCAAACCCTTTATTTAGCAAGTCCATTTGAACCTTGGATTTTGTTTTGAACACCACTCCACGACACCTTGAACATGGACAAGCTGCTGTTTCTGCTGCATATGTACCTTCAAAAATTGAATTAATATATTTGTCAAGTCCAGCTTGCCACTCAGCTGATAACCGAGACAACGACATCCAACTCCAATCATCATCGTCATGTGCTGCCATAATAATATCACGAGCTCAACTTTCCTGTGACATGACATAATTCAAAGAGAGGGGTCACGAATTATTGTAAAATTGGATTAACTAAATAAGCATCATAATTAAGGTGCACAAACTATTTTTTTACAAGAAGAGCTACTGCATTTGATTTTTTTACAAGAAGAGCTACGTACTGCATGTGCTGATTAGCAAAAATTAAAATTATGCATGCATGCACACGCACAGCACGTACGTCGATCAGCAGCGCGCGAGGGCAGAGCGACGGCCAATCGAGTCGTATCTCTGGCCGGCCGGTGATGGAGGGGACGTCGTCGATCAGCAGCGAGGGGAATGCCGGCCACTAGAAAGGGCAGTGAGGAGATCACCGGCAGCCACCAGCGAGGGCAGCGAGGGCAGCGACGGCGGCCACCAGCGAGGGCAGCGAGGAGATCGCCAGCGGCCACCAGCGAGGGCAGCGAGGAGATCGCCGGCCGAGTGCGAGGAAGAATTAGGGCCGGCAATGAGTAGGACGAGCGCGATACAGAGAAGACCGATCGGTTGCATCGAGTAGATTAATCTAGCTTCCATTATGTAATTAAACACGTTTACGTTATTATATATATCGTGCTGTGGCTAGAGAAGACACAAACATCAAAAGGTTTGGATGGTTAGTGCGTGGCTTCTAAAACTCAGAGGTTCAAGGCTCGAATCTCAGTTGAAGTGTTTTTTAATTGTTTTAATATTATATTAAACATTTTAACTGTATAGTATTGCAACAGCAACAAAACTATTAGCAATGGAAATTCGATCCTGGCAAGAGTGACTTTTTATTACAACCAAGAAATAAAAGCGTTGCGAAAGCATCTTAGTATTGCAACGATAACAAAGCTCTCAGCAACGGAAAATCAATCGTGGCAACAGTCACTTTATGTTGCAACCAACAAATAAAAACGTTGCAAAATCATCTTAATATTGCAACGACAACAAAATTCTCAGCAACGAATAACCAATCGTGGCAAAAGTGACTTTTTATTGCAACCAACAAATTAAAACGTTGCGAAATCATTTGAGTATCGCAACGAAAATAAACTCGCAGCAACGAAACTATATTCGTGGCAACAGTGAACAACTATTGCCACTGATCTGAATTGCGTGGCAACAACTCCTAGTTTTGGCAACGATCTCCACACTTATGGCCACGATATAATTTGCGTGGTAGGAATACCATCTATCGCAACCAAAAGTTCAAATCGTTGCGAGAGGACCCCTTGTTGCAACCAAATCAGTGTCGTTGCACCATAAAAGCATGGCAAAAGGGGTAAAATTTAGTAGTGACTTTATCTCCCACCTATGAGCTCCGGATATTAAAGCCTTATTAGAGTAGGGTGAGAGAGAAGACAATGTCACTATGCCTTATACCACAAATACCACATATCTTTTGAGAAGGCATATACCATCACTACCTTGGTAAGGATCCAGAAATACCACAAAAGAGAGATATGAGAGAATCATACAAGGAATCTTTGAGTTTTATTTGAAAATCTGCAAAAAACTCCAGAGCTATAGCTGATCAAGAATAGGAGACATGGCGCTTGACTTGACCGTTCTATCTTTTAACTGCTCAAGACACAAGTGACAGTTACAAGCCCCATGGTGAAAGGTAAAATGAGTAAGTTTTAAAGTCTTAACAGTTTACTCTAACTCAGAGATGAGATCTTATTTAAAAAGCATGTGTACCGTCAATTTTTAAAGATATTGCAACAACTTCTAATCCATCGCTGAGAGTATCCTTGCTCAGGGACGAGCAAGAGGTAAGCTTGGGGGAGTTTGTTGACGGTCCTTAAGTATCAAATTTAATCATCAAATAAATAAAGAAAAGGATCCAAATGCAACAAACACCTAGACTTAGGGTTTTATCTCACAGAATTCTACGAGTTTTGGTGTTTGTCTATTTCTGTAGGGGGTTATCAAGAAATAAGAAGAAAGGCTCACATGTTAGGATTACATAGAGATATCAACGCACCGTGCAATTTTCTACCATCTAGAAGACTCCAGAAGCCACGGGAAGAAAGCAGAGGCCGAAAGGGGCCAGGCCCAGGGCGCCCGCCATGAGGACCTGGGCGCCCGCCCTCTAGACTCTGTTCGGGACTCTCTTCGCACCCGATGTTCCACCGACCTAAATGATCAAGGATAATGTAGTACCACATCGCCTACCGACCCAAAAACGCATAGAGGAGGAGGACTATATAAGGAGACCCCCCTGGCCCCTGGAGGAGACAAGAAGTTATCATAGAGATTGAGGGGTGCCCTCAAAGGAAAACCTCTTCTCTAAATAATATTTCTTTTTAGGCTTAGAATCTAATGTAAAGTAGAAATAGATCTTCTAGTTTCTACTGGATTGAGAGAGATAGAGTGGAGGTGTAGATCGGAGGAAGGCCGACCTGTCGGTTTCTACTTCGAGTTGTACCTGCGGGATCAAGTCTCCTAACCCGAGGCTTGCTTCTAAGATTCTTCAGTAATTCGACTTCTAATTACTAGTAAGTTCTTGTTTTATTGTTCTTTGGTTTATGAGTTTACTTTAATCCTCTTCCGGTTGAGTATTAGAGTAATCATTGCTAGCGTAAACGTGGTGTTTAGGCTAGGGTACTCATAGATATCCCCTGACTAGCTGGACCATGGTAGTAGCGAGGAACGTGACATTTCCGAGTTACCTTTGCAGACCATATCTCGTTAGCAGGATGGGTAGGGTTTATAGGTGCGGGTCGAACATCCTTTGTGGTGTCTAGATTCCGTAAGCTTCCCCAATAGAACAGTAGATCATCCTTACCAAGGTTAGAACGAGACTATGGTTGCAGTCTTCTCTATACATCACTGACATCGAGAAACATTCTTTGTAGCCTAAAGGGGTAGTAGCAATAGATTTGGTTAGTCAGATGCACTCTTTCTCCGAGTGGTAAAAATACAAATACGATAACTCTGGATAACCTCCCGGGTGAAATGCTCACCGATATCCGTGCGCTTGCGGATCATTTTCTGATTGCGTTACCAAATATCAACAGTATTAAATTCTGAAATTATATCTATTTACCTTCCTTGTGATTGATCTCCCTTACTCAAATGTGGTCTTTCTATAGATGGCAGCCCCACACGCAAGTGAGACTTTCCTGGACATGTTTGGCACTCCTACTTTGTTGTGGAGGGTGCTAAGTTCAGTTGGATATGAGGAACCACCTAAATACACTTGGACCGAGTCTGAGCATGCGGGAGCATTACCTTGGGTAGATGTCCAAATTACAGTTCCCCCTTGTCCAAATAACCCACAGTGGCTAGGTTGGATAGTTGAGTGTGATGGCCAAACTCCTTGGGAGGGTGCCCAAGTAGCAGCCCTAGAGGTTTTGCTAGAGATATGCCAAGATTATGGCGATGAGCTAGTAAATGGCCCAGCTGGATCCATCCCTAGAGTGAGTGTGACTGACACATTTGTGTCTCAGATAGGAAATGAGCCTTTAGAGATGAGAGAAACCCTGCTAGGATATAGCTCTAGCCCTGCCATGAGTGCCATGCTGGCGGTACTTAAGCTGCACTATGTACGCCAGGACACCTACATTGACGCCATGCTAGCGCTCCAACAAGCTCAAGTTGGGCAGCGCAAACTGCGCAAGCGAGTGCGCAAGCATCGCAAGGCTTTTATGGATGCACAAGCTGAAATCCAAAACTATCACACCGCTTTGCAAGCCCGCCGCAACCAAGTTGAGAACGCAGTTAGAGAGCGCAATGAGGCACAATCTCGCATGATGCAAATGACTAGAGAGAGAGAGATGAGGCTATGCGCTTGGCTGAAAATAGAGAAGCTGCTAGAGTTAGAGCCTTGTTCCATGCTGAAATTAGAGAGGAAGAGCTGATCACTAGGATTGCTGAGCTACAATTGGATGTCCACCGCCTAAACAATATCATAAATCCTATTCCACATCCTGCCCCTTTTAATCATGAAGAAGCTCCTAGTGAGGAAGATCAGGATGATGGCATCATTTCTAATGGAGAATCTGAGGAAGATATGTAGCCTAGCAATAATTCTATGATCATGTATCAGTTTCCATCTCTTTGTGTAATGGACATGTAATCTAAATTTTAGTTAAAACTCTATGTGTTTGGCCATGGTGCCCCTCCTGTAAAACTTAAGTTGTGGCAGTGACTCTATGTAACCTTATGCACTCAATTGTGATGCTCCATGTTTATGTTGAGCTTAAATAATCTTCTACAATGTCTTTAATCCTTGTGAATTGTGGCTGTGAATGCTCGCGAGAATAACCAAGTGTCGTGGATGATACTCTCTTATTGTACATGAATTATTGTGCCTTGAATTATGTGAATTTAATTCATTAAATTCCGTATGGCAGCAATTGAGGTTCATGGCAATCATATCTGTTGTCCTAAATGGTCACTTGGTATGCCTTGTGCAGACGGCTCGTAGCACTTGCTCCGGTCACAATGAGGTGCCGCCACCACCACCTCCTCCCACGCCTACGCCTGCTGAGCTCTTAGCAACTCTTGTTGAGGGCCAGCGAATGCACAATGAAGCTATGCAGACTATGGCGCAGCAGAACCGGGGTGGTCGCCATGCCCGCCAAGGTGTAGAGGCAAATCAGTACAGTAGTTTCAAGGATTTCCAGGACACCAAGCCGCCGCTTTTTAAGGAGGTTGTTGAACCTTTAGAAGCTGATGAATGGCTCAACACTCACGAGCAGAAGTTCTGCTTGTTGAGGGTGACCGAAGAGCTAAAGGCAGAATATGCAGCCCACCAGTTGGAGGGCAAAGCAGGTGTCTTGTGGAGTCATTATAGGACCAGTTTGCCTGCCAATGCTTGTAACCTAGGATCAGTTCACAACTGCTTTCAGGAATACTTACATTCCCCAAGGCTTAATGACTATCAAGCACACCGAGTTCATGCACCTGACACAAGGAACTAAAAGCTTGACTGAATATCTTCATGCTTTCAACAATTTGTCTCGCTGTGCTCCTGAGATGGTTGACACCGAAGCCAAGAAGCTCGCTAGTTTCAAGAGGGGATTAGGTCCCAAGTTGTCCAAAAACATGGCTGGTAACAAGAGTACCACCTTTAATGAGTTTGTGAGTGATGCATTGACTCAGGAGAACTCCAATGCCGTGTATGCCGCGTCCAAGAATCGCAAGAGAGCCTATGAGGCAGGTGCTTCACAGTCTAAGGCTCCAGTGACAAGCAAACTGGCCTATCGCCCACCCAATGCTGTGACAAGGTACAGGCCACCGCAGAAAAAGTCAAATGTGAAGACGGGAGTTCGCAAGTCTTTCACAGTTGCTCTCCCTAGGGGTGCCACAGGTCAAGGAAGTCCCAAGACTCCCCCTGACAACCGCCCTTGCTTCAATTGCAAACAAGTTGGTCACTGGGCGAGGGATTGCCCTTATCCCAAGAGGAATTCTGCAGCTGGGGGTAATAACCGTACTGGCCGAGTGCACTACACCACTGTTGAAGAAATTCCTAAAGGTGAAGTGGTCACCGCTGGTATGTTACTTGTCAATCAAAACCCTGCAATTGTCTTGTTTGATTCTGGAGCTTTGCATTCATTTATGAGCCAAGCATTCGCATCTAAGCATGGGCAGCATGTAGTTGATCTTGACAGTGGCAAATTTTGCATTAGTGCTGCTGGTAATCAAATCGCTACAAATCAAGTAGTGAGGGATGTACATATTGCTATAGAAGGGCATAATTATGCAGTAGATTTAGTAATATTGCCGGGCTTGGGTATAGATGTTATCCTGGGAATGAATTAGATGAGTAAGCATGGGGTGTTAATAGATACCTCCACGAGGGTAGTCATGTTACGAGAGCCTGATAGCAAAAAAGCCTTCTTGGTTCAGCTTCCCAAGAATGATGACATTCGTCACGCTGCTAATGCTATTAGACCACTCACTGTGGCAGAGATTCCTGCAGTGTGTGAGTTTCCGGACGTCTTTCTAGAGGATCTACCTAGGTTGCCACCAGACAGGGATATAGAGTTTAAAATTGATCTAGTTTCGGGTACCGCACCTATCTCTAGAAGGCCATATCGAATGCCACCCAACGAATTGGTAGAATTGAAAAAGCAATTGCAAGAACTTCTCGAAAAAGGTCTTATTCGGCCTAGTTCTTCTCCATGGGGTTGTCCGGCTCTCTTCGTTAAGAAGAAGGACAAGTCTCTATGAATGTGTGTAGACTATCGTCCGCTCAATGCCGTGACGGTCAAAAACAAGTATCCATTGCCTCGCATTGATATCCTATTTGATCAATTAGCCAAAGCCAAAGTATTCTCAAAGATTGATCTGAGATCTGGGTATCATCAAATCAAGATCCGACCCGAAGACATTCCTAAAATGGCTTTCTCTACCAGGTATGGGTTATATGAGTATCTAGTCATGTCCTTTGGTCTAACTAATGCCCCTGCTCATTTCATGTACCTGATGAATTCGGTGTTCATGCCTGAACTGGATAAGTTTGTGGTGGTGTTCATCGATGACATATTGGTGTATTCTGAAAATGCCCAAGAACATGAGAAGCACCTTCGGAATGTACTCACTAGATTGTGAGAACATCAGCTCTATGCCAAGTTCAGCAAGTGTGAGTTTTGGCTGAAGAAAGTGCCTTTCCTAGGCCATATTCTATCCGAAGAGGGTATTTCGGTTGACCCATCGAAAGTGCAAGAGGTTCTAGACTGGAAGGCCCCGACTTCAGTGCACGAGGTTCAGAGTTTTCTCGGTCTAGCTGGATATTATCGTCGCTTTATTCCGGATTTCTCCAAAATAGCTAAGCCTATGACGAAGCTACTGCAAAAAGATGTGAAGTTTGTGTGGACCCAGGAGTGTGAAGTCGCTTTCACCACTTTACACCATTTGCTGACCACCGCTCCTTTTCTGGCACAGCCTGACATTGAAAAGCCATTTGATGTCTTTTGTGATGCATCTGGCACGGGCCTAGGTTGTGTGCTTATGCAAGAAGGCCGAGTTATTGCCTACGCCTCTCGGCAGTTAAGGAAACATGAAGCCAACTACCCAACTCATGACCTAGAGTTAGCAGCAGTTGTGCATGCGTTGAAACTCTGGAGGCATTATCTGTTGGGTAATCTTTGTCACATTTACACTGAACATAAGAGCCTCAAATATATATTCACTCAGCCCGAGTTGAACATGAGACAAAGAAGATGGTTGGAATTGATAAAAGACTACAATTTAGAACTGCACTATCATCCAGGCAAAGCCAATGTTGTAGCCAATGCTCTCAGTCGGAAACAACATGTTAGACCTCTCCTAGAGGAAGGCTTCAATTTATTGCATCCTGTGGTCCTACACAACATTGTAGTCAGCTGCTCGTTAGAGAGTCAAATCATAGAGCTCCAAAAGTCTGATCCTGGTATTTTTCATATCAAAAGAAAAATGCAAGAGCAAGACACCAAGCATTTCAGGGTAGATAAGAAGGGTGTACTGTGGTTCGACGATCGACTAGTTGTACCTAAAGACCGTGACCTACGCAACAAAATTTTAGATGAAGCTCATTCTTCCAAGTTTTCCATTCATCCTGGTAGTAGCAAAATGTACCAAGACTTGAAACCTCGTTTCTGGTGGACCAAGATGAAGAAGGAGATAGCAGCTTATGTTGCTAGGTGTGATACTTGCTGCAGGGTAAAGGCAGTTCACCTCAAACCTGCAGGTTTATTGCAACCTTTGTCGATTCTAGGTTGGAAGTGGGAAGAAATCAGCATGGATTTCATTGTTGGACTTCCCCTTACTCAAAAAGGACACAACTCCATATGGGTGATTATTGACCATTTGACCAAGTCAGCTCATTTTATTCCCGTACATGCTACATACCGACCCTCCGACTATGCTGAGTTGTACTTCTCTCAGATAGTTAAATTGCACGGAGTGCCTCACACTATTATTTCTGATAGAGGTCCTCAGTTCACTGCTCGCTTTTGGGAGCATCTGCATTCACTCCTTGGTACAAAGTTGGTTCGCAGTTCAGCCTATCATCCTCAGACCTTTGGTCAGACTGAGCGTGTGAATCAAATTTTAGAGGATATGTTGAGGGCATGTGTTATATCTTCCAAGGGTGCATGGGAGAAATGGCTACCGCTAGCTGAATTTTCTTACAATAATAGTTATCAAGAAAGCATCCAAATGGCCCCTTTTGAAGCTTTGTATGGCCGCAAATGTAGAACTCCTTTAAACTGGGTTGAGCCAGACGAAAGGAGGTACTACGGAATTGACTTTGTCAAAGAAGCCGAAGAACAAGTTCTCCTTATCCAGCAACACATGAAAGCTGCCCAAGCTAGGCAGAAAAGCTATGCGGATAGAAGCAGAAAACCACTTGAGTTCAAAGTACGTGACTTTGTGTACATAAAAGTATCACCCATGAAAGGAGTAAATCGCTTTGGTGTAAAGAGGAAGCTTGCCCCTAGGTATGTAGGTCCCTACCAAATCATTGAGAAGAGTGGCAAGGTGGCTTACAAAGTACAACTACCTCCCGAAATGAGAGCTATTTTCCCCATATTCCACGTGTCTCAACTTAAGAAGTGTCTTCGTGTGCCCGAAGAGAGAGTTGAAACAAGAGATATCAAGTTGCAGTCCGATCTATCCTACAAAGAAAAACCTATACAAGTTCTTGATGTCAAGGAAAGGGTTACTCATGGGAGAGTGATTAAACTTTTTAGAGTTTTGTGGAACCGTCAAAATGAGAATGATGCCACTTGGGAAAGGAAGGACTATTTACAAGTAACTTATCCTTCATTCTACGAAAAATGGTACGTCTTTCAAATCTCAGGGCGAGATTTTTGTAAGGGGGGAGGGCTGTAACACTCTTAGTGTTAGCTTGCATGTTAACCATGAGCATTGCATCAACATAAGCATCATCATGCTCATTCATAAGCATCCATCATGATCACATGTCATCCTATGTATACCATGTGTGAGTAAATTGTTTGTGTCACTTGAATTGAGTGACTATAAGGGGTAGCCAATGCAAACAATTGTACATTGTCTTTCAAAATACTTTAATCATGTTTAGAACATCATTTTGAACCAAGTTCATGTTGAAGGTTTTGTCCAAAAATGTCTTTAAGTCATGGTTAACCCTAGAATGACCTTTTTGACCCCCTAGACCAATTTTCAAAGATGTTTTATGAAACTGGTGTTCGAGACCTTGCATGTCTGTGACACCTGAAACAAAGTTGTAGATAATTTCATAAGCTACAAAAGTTATGTTGATGACTTTTTATGAAAAATCTTGGAACACTTCCAAAATTCACTCACAAGACAAAAATCAAGGCTGATTTGACACTTAGCCGAATTTGGCTAAGTGTTGAGTCACGCAGTTTAGACATAGGGTTGTTGGGAGCCTTGTAGTTTGAAATCCAGACCAAGTTAGGCTTTGATCTTGTAATCAAACTTGTAGAACTCGTGTAGCTCTATCCAGAGGATCAAATCCCAGCCAAAACCACCGAGTGAGCTGAGAGTAAAACGTCGACGAACTTGGGGATTCAGGCACTGGCCATGGCGACTGAATCGCCCGATTCAGTTTGGACAGAAACCGTCCGCCGCCGCGTGTCCGGCCACCTGTCGACCGTACGTGGACGGCGACCCCGCCTGTCAGCCCCGACGTCGTCCACAAGACGCCACGCACCGAGTGGACGCCTCAGACGCGCCCTCCACTCGCTCAACGCCTCCCATTTCGCTCCGCCGTCGCCTCAGGGAGCTCCGCCGCGTTTCGACGAGCTTCTCCGGCCGTTCCACCGCGTCTCCGGCCAAGACAACCTGCCCAGAGCTCCGCCTCGACGTCCCCTACCTCGGCGTCACCTCCTTGGCCACTGTCGAGCACGGGTAAGGCGACATTGCCGAGCTCCAAGCAGTTCTCCCTCGCCGGATTCCGCCCGAGCTCACCGGCAACGTGGCCAGGCCTCTCTGCTCCACCATTTTCCTTCATTCTTGTTCCTATCGCTTCCCCTTGGTTCACTGATGCTCGGCGTGAAGCTCTACCGCATCACCATTGCTTGGATCCGCCGGCGTAACGCCGCGCAGCGCCGTCGCTCCGCCATTCCCGACGGCGAGCACCTTAGGGTCCAGTAGAGCGCGGGTAAATTAGGTCAACAGAGTCGCCTTAATGAGAGGAACACGTAGATGCCCTTGGATCCGGCGGAGACCTCGTCGTCGTTGAGCTTTGCCAGCAGCGAGCATCTCCCCTGTCACTGTCTCACTGACGCGCGGGTCCTTGGTGTCAGGCTCTCTCTCTCACACCCCTCTGGTTCACTATTTTGCAGATCCTGTGTTGAATTTGTAAAATTCATATCTCGAGTTTTATAGATCCAAATGACATGGTTGCAATTTTTCTAGGTTCCAGCATGAGTCTAGTTTTTAATAAAAATATGAAACATGCCATGTTTTTGCAGAAATAAATAGATATAAATTAATCTTGGATTTTTAGTGGGTAATTATATCTTGAAATCTATTGATCTTCTGGCCATGCAAATTTAGGGTGTTGTTACTTATGCTATGAATAGGCTCTGATAAATTTATCATGATTTTTGGAAGCCTGGTTGAGAAGTTAAAAATAATTCTTGCTTAAATAGGAGTTTCTTGTGATATTTTTAATAAATAAGTTATAGCTCCTTTTGTGGTGAAATTTGCTGAGTGTGGTACTCACATGTAGACAAAGCTAGGAAAAATCTGAAATCTGTTGTTTGACACTTTTGATAGGGTTTCACATTTATGCCTTGCATGCCTTTACTAGCTTGTTGTTTTTGTATCTCACAATCTGTATGTGCAAATGTTCTGAAAATTTTACAGTGATCTTATGCTAGCATAAGTAGCTTTCCGTAATTTTCTTAGGATTTTTGGAACACTTGGAATGCAGATTCATTAAATCACTTTAATAATTAAATAAATGGAAAAGGTGATGATAGAAATGAGTTTAGACCTTGCCATGATATTTTCTGGTGTTTCTTAGATATGTCCTATCTACTGGTGCAATTGGATTGTCCTTTTGATACATTCTCAATATGTGCAAAATATTATTTTTGCTATTTATGCCTTGCCTAGAGCATTTCTGTACAGCTGATAGCAAATGCTTAAGAACTATTTGAATTTGATGTTTTCTGGGAAACTTGTCTACAACAAACTTGTAGCTAACTTACTGATCTACTTTGTGTCCAAATTTAATGACATTTGGTTGAGTAGTTTGAAAGTTATGCGTGTTGCAATTAGCTGCTGCAAAGTGCTTGCTCTCTGGATTTTCCAGGACAGCCAGCCAACTTTGCATGTTTACGCGTATTTTGGTTGGGAATCATTCTGAGATGTATGAAGGTGAATTGTAGACAATTTGCTAAGCTTTCCAGAAAGTTCTTACTTGCTTAGTTTGGCCAACTGATGCTTAAGTTATAGCTGAAACTTGTGACAGCCTGGTTTGCCTACTAAACCAGTGACTGAGTAAGAGTAGCTAGGTTTTGTTTAACTTGTCTAGTTAGTCTCTCTACCAGAGAAGAAGTATGCATTTACTTGTTATTCCATGATTCACTTAATCTTAGGAGTTATGTTCATGTTATACCTTGTTTGTGTCCCTTTGGCTCTTCATCATGACATCATGCATCATATGTGCTTTCTCCATATTCATCTCCTTGTCATGCATGCATAGGTGTACCCAAGGGCGTGACGGTGTTGGAGTTCGAGCTGCCGGAGTCGGAAGGACAGCAAGGGGAACTACCTCGAGGAGCTGAGGAGGAGAAAGACTTGCCGGAGTGCCCTGACCACCGTCCCTCTACTTACATAGAAGGCAAGCCCCGGAGCATTATAAGCCTCCTACTATTTTATTATTCGTGTTCAGCTATCATTTGACTATGGTTATATATTGTTGCATTAAGTGCTAGGCATTGATATGACACCCTTGCTGCATAATGACTACCTTGTCCACCTCATACCTCACCTAAGTAGGTCCAGGATCGAAATAATGCTTAGCCATGCTTAGCTCGGTAGAAGCCGGGTGATTTCCTGTCACCTGCGAGAGTTAGGTGGATGTTGATCACGGTTGGCTATATTTGCTATCGTGGCTTAACCATGTGCTAATAATGAACCTGAGACCAGGCGGGAGAACGATAGTGCAGCAACAAGGCATGGAGGTCTTGGGTGTGAATCTATCCCCGTCTGTGTCGATTAAGGACCGAATCGCTGTACGTCCCCGTGTCATGTTGAACGCATGCCTATCACTTAGTTGGCCGGATAAGTCGTTCCGACCGCGAAGCCTACGAGTGCATCTCCGGCCGGATACCCCGATCTGGTTAAAGTGCGCACCCCGGTTGGTAGTAAGGATGTGCGGGGAGTCAATGGCGTAAGACCGAGGTGCCAGGTTAGAGTCCTAGCCCTGGCAGATTGGCGGTCCCTGGGGGTGCGGCGCCTACTGACCCGCGACTTGGTCCGGAGTTGTGCTAAAGGTGATCCGAGCTGCCGTCATGAAGTATGCTTGGGTGAGTGTTAGGAATACCCCTCCAGCTGGATAGGAATCGATTCGAATCGCCGTCTCTCCCGGATAGTGAGAACTTGACTTGGGCAGCGGCAACGTAGAATTCATAAGCAAACATAATGGTTATGATGAGAATGTTGATAGCAAGGTGATAATCCTAATATGGTTATTATTGAAATGCTTAATTACTCAAGTGTATGCTTAGAACAGGTGCTAATCTAGTGGATAGTTGTTAAGTAATAAACCTGCTACTGAAATTTGATAATGGGTTACTTACTACAAAAGCTTTTATGCAAAAGGTGAGTCAAACCAGTCCACCAAGATCAGCCTTGCATACTCCTTGGTGTCTCTTTATTTTGGTTTATGACGGGTAAGTCTAGCTGAGTACATTCTCGTACTCAGGGTTTTATTTACCCCTGTTGCAGATGATATCGTTTACCACGGCTACTGTGCTAACTGCCATCACCCGGCTGCGGATGATGAATAGATCATGGGCGTGATCACCTCCTTTATCTTCAGTTGTGCTTTTGTTGGGACTTGACCATGGAACTGGCATGTATTATAAACTGAGTTGGTGTTGTTTCAAAACTACTTTGTTTCCGCTACTGCTATGTTTTGTAATAACCACTTTACACTCTGATGTGATGTAAAACTATGTTCTGTGATGAATGTTGTAATCTGTGATGGTGATGCTTGATCATGTATGATCTTGGTTGTATGTTGGTTGAATCGAGGTCTTTTGAGATTTCGTCGGACTACCGGGTTTATATGGGTTCAAGTCCATTGGCTTGACTGCCTCCGTGGTCGCTAATTCACTTTAATTCTTATAAATTGGACGGTTCTGTTACACCCTACTCTAATAAGGTTTTGATATCTAGAGGTCATAGGCGGGAGACAGATAATACATACTTACAAGACATTTATTGCATAGTCAAACCATGGATCGAGAGAAACAAGTCAATAAGTCAAATCAAGATGTGCATGTGTGGCGAGTGAATGGTGTATGGTGATGATGGTGATAACAATGGTGAAAGTCTAATTCTACTTTTGCTCTTTTGAGGGGATACATACCTTTCTTGCACTTTGAAGCATTTCGAGGAGAATGAGATGCTCTATATTTTCTTTTTCTTTTCTCTCAGGTGGGTATCTTGTACCCCTAATTCTACTGTCGGACACTTGTCCATTTTTACCTCTCGTCTTACTTTTTCTTTTCTTCGAGGTTCCGGGCACTTGCCCCTTTTTATTTCCTCGTATTCTTTCTCTCTCTTTTTTTCTTTTTTTTACTAGAGCACTCATCTCCTGAAATAATATAGCAAGTGGTAGTAACCAAAATAACTCGAGCATTTATTTCATAGGGAAAAACAGAAATAGGAGAATGTTTTTGGCTATTCTCTTCCGGATTAGGAGTAGAATAATTTTAGGTTAATCTGGAGATGGAATTGAGTGGATGTATGTGGATGCGTACTTCCGGAGTACAAGTAGCTTGTATGAGTGAACGTGCAAGTGAATCTTGATTTTAACCGCATGACAAGCTCCTAAGGGTTTACACAGCTTGACCACACTCAATGCTCATAAGCAGTAAAAAGTAATTGTATGGTTCATAGTCTAATAAGCATATATATATGGTTGTGGTAGGATTTTAAACTCTCATCTTACAGGAACTCATTATGTGTTATTTTAAAGATTTTCAAAGATAAAATTCTCCAGAATTCTAGCATCTCTAGGAACAGGTAAACAATAGCTCAACCTTCCCATATCATATCCGCTAACAACTTAGACTTTAGATCAAGTACTCTTCCCACAAGTTCAGGTTTAGAGCAGGTTTAAATTATAACAGTTATGCCTAAACTTGAGAGAGATTTCAATTTTGAGAACTAGTCATGACGGAGGAACTATTCATCATTTTCATGTGAGAGCTTATCATGAGGGTTCACAACAAACTTTATTTATTTAGCAAACTAAGCAATCAACACAAAATCTTTATTTGGGTTTTTATGATTATGCATCTTTTATTATTTGAGTAAAGTATAAATGTGAGTAGAAACACTTAGCTGGATAAATGGGGGTGCTCTCCCCAAAGCTAGATTTTGACGTAATTTCTTCTAATGTAGCTAGCAGGTGGCAGAGGTGTATTTGAATGTCGGTAGCACCCTGAAGCGATTAGGATGTCCTCCGCTGGCTACTCTCCTTTGATCCTTGAATTCTGTGGAGCTCAAATAGACAACAAAGCTTTGTGGAACTAGTTAAGTGTTAGCATAAATATCTAGCCTTTATCAAGTTGAGCCTCCTCAATAAATGTTATTTATTTAGCAGGATCATGCACTTATTATTTTTATATTTTTATTGTAAGATGAAAACATATTTATTTTATACCACCACAGTGAATGTACTTATGAGTTTTATGCCATGAGCATACTCACATGGGCTTACTATTTTTAACATTTTAATTTTCTTTTTGAGATGATATGAACCTGATTAACTAAGCAAACTATTTTAAATAATTGAAGGGAAAAGGATAACTACCAAGTTTACCTCTTGGCAAGGCGTTCGGTGTTTTTAAGTCCTCCGAACGGGACTCTCCGTTTTCTCAGTCATCCTGGGATTCGCTGGATGGCGTAGTCGGTGGTTCCGACGCGCCTCCTCTTCGTGTATAACTATCTTCTCTCTCCACACCTGACTCGGTGCTACGGTCTCCTCAGGACAGTTCTGTTCAAGCTGTATGTCTTTAGACCTTACCACTTCTCCTACGTAGTCTGCCCATCCGTCCTTGATGATTTGCCTCCTCCGGTTGCAGTTGCGTCGTCTTCTTCTTGTCCTGACCTTCTTAGAGTCTTCAACTATATAGTTAAGGTCAGTAAAATAGCGGCGTACCTTCTCAGAGGAGAAGTGCATGTGGACTTCTTCGGTTCCCATATAGATGATAGCTTTGATAGTGTTGAGGAACGGTCTTCCAAGGATGATGGGTGGATCGTACTCATCTTCTCCCATGTCAATGACCTAAAAATCATGTGGAGCTGAATGTATGTTGGTTGTAGGGGCATGGTTCCATGCAGGAGCTGATAATGACTACGGCCATTATGTTGACGTCAGATCTGGTATCGTAGAGTGTCTTCTAAAAAGAGTATCCATTGATTGTGCACTCGATTCTTGGAACACTAGGGTCGTCCTTCTTGATCAGGAAAGGCGACTTGAGTCGACGATCTTGACCTCTTCCGGCAAAGATCCAATGTTTTAAGTCTTCTGAACAAGACTTCTCACTGTGTTCATCCTTTAGGTGCATCATTTGTTTAGGTGTGGACCTTAACGTCTGCACCTCTTGATACGGTGTCACCCATGTTCTTCATTTGCCCAGCAGTTCGAAGTGCGGCATTGGCAATATCCTGCTTAGTGTGTTTGTGCTCGTAGATCTAGGTCCTTCACTTGGTGGAGTCTGGGAGTTGTAAAACTCCTCCATGTTTTACTCGAAGTGTACCTGTTCATAAATACAAGGTAGAGATCAAGTGCATGTGCCCTGTTGGTGAAAAACACTAACAGAACCAAAAGTGTATTTGTTCTTCTCTAACCTTAAGCATAGAGAGCAAGACAAAGTTGATAGATAATAAGATCATGAGTGTAGCATTTGAAACATTTGTCAGATCAGATGGCTCAACCTAATGGAAATATAATCTATCTATGTTTTGTTTATATCTTCCAAAGATTGAATGTGCACATTTTAGCTTATATGATTAGGAGTGTGGGATCACGAAGGTAGTACTAAGAACAAAGATTAAAGGACTAAACATGTTGAATTAATTGGGTTGGTTAATTTGGAGTTACAAATCATACATGTTTGTATCTTTTATTCATGTGAACGCCAGAACCAAGGAGAAGCTTATAAAAGCGATAATCAAGTACCTTAAGATGTTACCTTACTTGAAGAGTGATGGTACAGTATCACCTTGTGGAAGCTTTCCTTTCTTAGCGGTTGTGCATCGTGTTGGTGGCACCCTCCATGCATCATCTCTTATGAGCTATGTTTTCCTTGTGTAAATTGTTAAACTTCATGTGTCTCTCTTTGTCTCTAGTGTGAGTTTATCTCAGGACTTCCCAGGTCAATATTGAAAGTTTTCCTGCAGGGGTTAGTCCAACAAAATATTCCATATCTACTATAGCATACTATCAGCTCAAAAATCAACCTAGACACCATGTCTAATTAGATTTAGGAGGGCATTTTAACCTAAGCACCATGCTTAATTTAAAAACCCTTGGAAGTAAGATCATCATTCCTAAACTAAGCACCATGCTTAATTAATAGATCAATGAAACTACTCCAAACCTAGACATATACTAAAACAAATAAAGGCAGCATGAGAGCGTTTATAGAGATCTACTCAAGTGGAGATGAAGTAGTGTGATTAGTATTTAACAAATTGAGCATGTCTCAAAGGTAGGGACAACCAACACAGCAACATGGCAAAGGATGTTTTTATGTAAAGTACTCCCCCAAGCTTGAATTTTGCAAATTTCAAGTTTGGATGAATTTAATTTAATGTTGTATGATGATTGGTTGGACATACCTTGTGCTTGTCATTCATCCGATCTTCTTGCTCCAATCTTGGAAAGGTTAGTGACAAGAATACTCGAAGAAATATTTTTACAATTATCCTTATATGCTTAATACACAAGGTAATGTTGCAAATAATTAACAGCTCATGTTACGATCTGATCAGTGCTTGTTTTAGGACACTAAGCTTGTGCTTGGGAAACCATCAATTTATATCGGCGAAGTGGTTTCCCCTCCAACTTGACCTATATCAAGGTCAACTCAACGAGATCTACAATATTTATTATAGACATATGCATCGACAACCGCCCTTTTAAAGTTTTTATAAATAGAAAGGAAGTGGGGGTTGGAGATCTCAAATGTGGTGATGTTGGAGAGACCAATAGATTGGGAAGATGTTGCATATGAGCATGGAGTAAACAAAGTGGCTATGAAATAAATTCCATGCTCATTAATGTTATCTTCGTCTCTAATCTGAATGTTCGGAGTTTCTCCTAGATTGGTCTCGCCTATGTCCTCTTCTGTAGTTGGATGAATCTCATCTTCAAAGGGAGTTAAGAACTCACCATTTGAAATTGAGCCAAAGTCAGAATCCATTAAGGCTTCTTTCTTGTCCATCCATTCAATGGTGATAGCACATAGATTTTTAATGCCCTCTAGCCATTAATGTTGCTCTTCTCGATCCTCCTTATGGTCTTGGTGACTCTTATGCATGGGATGTCTAGAGAGATTCATAGGATCATCGGGAGGTTCAAGAGAAAGAGCATAGTAAAAATTATTAGGCTCAAGGATGGGTTTAAAGATAGGTTCGAACGAGTCATCAAAAGTGGGCGTAGAAGGGGAGAAGATGAGATTGTCTTCTAAATGGCTTCGCTCTCCTTCTATTGCATCACTTAAGATGCCATCCTTGAGTCTTTCTAGATGTCCATCAAAGGGATTGGATTTGAGATGCTTTCTAAGAGATCCCTTATTAGGAAGGTTCAGACTATATGCACTCAAAGGTCTCTTATGAAGCAGAAAGTTTAAGCTCATCCCAAAATGAATTTCCAAAGGTAGAATTTCTTCTACTCTAAGATTATTTTGGAGCACTACTAGTTTGGCTTGGATAGCCGAATCATGGGATTGAAATGTTTGGAAATCGGCTACTGAAACTTCCTTTCCTCGTCTGGGAGATGATTCCTTCTCTATCTCTAGGATTTTTCTATGAAGACTAGTGCAAGAAGGATGTCCACGAATGAAGACATACCTTGCTTTACTAACTGATAAAGAAAGAAAAACTCTACCAAAGGTTATATGATTAAGACCAATGTGAAAATATCGAGGAAAAACATGGTCTTGTAGGGCTAGGTTTAAACCAGAATTTATAGAAAGATTAGCAGATTCCCTAGGTGTAGCTAAAAGTTCATTATCTTCTTGACCTATTGCAATCAACTCCAGACACATATCATAATTAGGGGCAAAGAAAAGACTTGTTGACTCCCATGGTCTATGGTTGGTCTCTGAAGGTGCAAAAAATTCAATAATAGGTGTGGAATTTGAGTTATCCATAAAGATGGAAAAAATAAAAAGATAAAATAATAAAAGTATAAAAGTATAATACAAGATAATAGCAAGACTTAAAGTTATCTGAGCAAACCGTCTTTCTCCCCGGCAACGGCACCAGAAATGCTTGTTGATATTTGGTAACGCCATCACGAAATGATCTGCAAGCGCACGGATATCGGTGAGCACTTCACCCGGGAGGTTATCCAGAGTATCGTATTTATATTTTTACCACTGGGAGAAAGCGTGCATCTAACTAACGAAATCTATTGCTACTACCCTTTAGGCTACAAACTATATGACTCGATGTAAGTGATGTATAGAGAAGACTACAACCGTAATCTCGTTCTAACCTTGGTAAGGATGATCTACTGTTCTGTTAGGGAGGCTCACGGAATCTAGACACCACAGAGGATGTTCAAGCCGCACCTATAAACCCTATCGATCCTACTAATGGGATATGGGCTGCAAAGGTAACTCGGAAATGTCATGTTCCTCGCTACTACCACGGTCCAGCTAGTCAGGGGATATCTATGAGTATCCTAGCCCAAACACCACGTTTACGCTAGAGATGATTACTCGAAACTCTACGCGAAGAGATCAAAGTAAACTCATAAACCAAAGAACAATAAAACAAGAACTTACTAGAATTTAGAAGTCGAAATACTGAAGAATCCTAGGAGCAAACCTCGGGTTAGGAGAACTTGATCCCGCAGGTACAACCTCAGAGTAGACACCGACAGGTCGGGCTTCCTCCGATCTACACCTCCACTCTATCTCTCTCAATCTAGTAGATCTAGTCTACTCTCACATTGGATGCTAAGCCCTAAGTCTATGTAGAGGAAAGGTTATCCTTTGAAGGCACCTCTCAACTCTATGATGAACTTGTTCTCCTCCAGGGGCCAGGGGGTCTGCTTATATAGTCCCCTCAAGTGAATCTGGGCTGTCGGATCAAACCGACATCGATTGAACGGTTATCCTTGATCCTTTAGGTCGGTGGAGCGTAATCTGCGAGACGGGACCTGATTAGTCTGTGCAACAGGGCGGGCGCCCTGCCCACAGGCCCGATCGCCTTCCCGTTCGTTCCCGTGGCTTTTGGAGTCTTCTAGATGATAGAAAATTGCACAGCGCGTTAATATCTCTATGCAAACCCGTCATGTGGGCCTTTCCTCCATATTTCCTGATAACCCCCTGCAGAAATAGACAAACACCAAAACTCATGGAATTCTGTCAGATAAAACCCTAAGTCTGGGTGTTGGTTGCATTTGGATCCTTTTCTTTATTTATTTGATGATTATATTTGGTACTTAAGGACCGTCAACAGTACTCTCCTGAGTTTTAGACACAACTATTTAGACTTAAGATTTTTCTTTGAGCCTAAAACTTGTGTGTAGCAAATGCTTGATCTAAGTCTAGGTAGTTGAGGGATATGATATGGGGAGGTCTTGAGCTACTATCAATCTTGCTCCTAGAGATGCTAGAGTTCTAGAGAATTTTGTTTTCAAAATATTAAATTGCTACATGTTGAGTTCCTTTATGATGAGAGTTAAATTTCCTACCACAGCCAAATACTCATGCTTGCTAGATTTGGAAAACCTCCACTTATATTTGAACCTATAAGCGGTGAGGGTAGTTAAGCTGTGTACACCCTAAGGAACTAGTCATGCAGTTAATGTCAATATTATGTGCTCTCCATCCATTGATCTTAGCTATTTCTATCCTCAGAAGTACGCAACCACTTAAATACACCACATTCACTATGTGCTACTTCTGTTCCTAGAAGTACCACCCACATATACGCATTTATGATGCTCCTACCCTAGGAGTACCCATTCCTTCATCCACCCATATACATTCCACATCCACTTATAAAATGATCTACTCCTACACTAGGAGGGAATACCCAAAAATATCGATTGCCATTATGTCTTATTCTACTTATCCAATAAAGCTCCAGATATTTTGGTTGATACTCCCTTCTATAATAAGTGCATTAAAAGGGTTGGCTGATCTCTAAAAAATGATGAGAAAAGAATGAAAGAGGACAAAAGTCCCAATGCAAAAGAAAAAAAAAGACAACCAAGTCCTTATTCTCAGATTAGGGAGGTATGTTATCCCCAAGGAGCAATTGTAGAATTAGATATTCCCCATTATCACCCCTTTCATTCTTCTTCACTCACATGCACACATGACTTGATTGTATAATTAGTGTCTCTAGATCCACGGTTTAACTATGCAATACATGTAAGTAGGTTTGAATAATCTTTCCCACCTATGAGCTCCACATAAGCCATTTAGAAGTAGGGTGAGAGAGAGAAGGCAGTTATGCGTTAGTCCTACAAATACCACATATTCTGAGAGCAAAGAGAAGGCATACTCACTTGCCTCGGAGAGGATCTAGAAAAACCACATATGAGAGACTAGAAAGTGTCATACAAGGAAACTCTGACTTTTATTTGAATAATCTTGCAAAAATATGGAATAGTAGTTGATCAAGTGTAAGTAGCATATTGCTTGACTAAACTGTTCTATCTTTCAAATGCCCAAGACCTAAGTGATAGCTATATGCTCCATGATTAAAGGTAATATGGGTGAGTCTTGAGTCAGAATAGTTCACTCTAATCCGGAAGAGAGACCTTGTTTGAATGCTTGTGTACTTGTGAGGCGTGAAAGTATTGTAGCATCTCCTTTTCCATCTTTGCTCAGGGATGAGGAAAAGGTAAGCTTGGGGAATTTGTGGACGTTAGATAAGTACTCTTTTTAACCATCAACATAGCATGAGAAAGGATTAAAATCAGAATACTATCTAGCTATAGGGGTTATTGTTGGCGGTCCTAAAGTACCAAATATAATCATCAAATAAATAAAGAAAAGGATCGAAATACAACCAACACCCAAACTTAGGGTTTTATCTAACAGAATTCCACGATTTTTGGTGTTTATCTATTTCTGCAGGGGGTTATCAGGAAATATGGAGGAAAGGCCCACATGTTGGGTTTACATAGAGATATTAACATGCTGCACAATTTTCTATCATCTAGAAGACTCCAGAAACCACGGGAACGAACGGGAAGGCGATCGGACCCGGGGGCAGGGCGCCCGCCCTCCCCCTAGGACGCCCACCCTGAGTTAGAGCACAATCAGCACCCGTCTCGTGGATTACGCTCCACCGACCTAAAGGATCAAGGATAACCATTCAATCAATGTCGGTTTGATCCGACAGCCTAGATTCACTTGAGGGGACTATATAAGCATACCCCCTGGCCCCTGGAGGAGAACAAGTTGATTGTAGAGTTGAGAGGTGCCCTCGAAGGATAACCTTTCCTCTACATAGACAGAGCAAAATCTAGGGTTTGGAGATGAGAGCTCTTCTCTCATCTCTAAACTAGAGTAGATCTAGATAGTAGCGAGATGGAGAGCGAGGGAGGATTGGAGGAGAGGCCGGCCTGTCGGTTCTTCCTCCGGCTGTACTTCGCCATGATCAAGCTCTAATCAAGCTTGCTCATGGGATGACTCTGGTAATTTACTTCTATTTCATTTTGCAATTACTATCCATGTATGTTCTGGTTCACAACTCTTTTGAGTACTTTTAATCTATAGGACCCTATAGGTTAGAGTTGTAGTATAGGTGTAACTGTGGTGCTTAGACCTAGATTACTTGTGGATATCCCATATCTAGCCGGATCGTGTGGTAGGCCGCGTAGGTGACCGTTACATTGGTCCCCTATAGTCCACCTCCTATTAGCAGGATGGGTAGGGTTTATCGGCCTATGGATAAGCATCCTTTGTGGTGTATTCTTATCACGTGGTTCGTCCCAAACATAGACATACCCCTTTGAAGTAGAGAAACCATAGTTACCCTCTCTATTCTCCTACCATCGCCCATATACTAGATTGCTCTACTCTCTATTCCTATATTATCACCCATTGTTATCTTACCTTCAATATTGTACTTATTCAATTCTACCATCTTTCCTATTTACACCAACCTATCTATCTAGGATAAGTTAGAGCGTAGATCAGTTCTCCCGTTTCCTTGTGGATACGATAAAACCTTTAACCGGATAAAAGCTACAACGGTATCCGTGCGCTTGCGGATTTATCTGTGTGTGTATAAATACAATAGTACACTCTACTGCCATGCTGGGGATGACAACCTAGTATTCAAGTGTTGTTAGCAAGTGTCAACAAGCTTTTTGGCGCCGTTGCTAGGGAAACGGTTGCTGAGTTGACTACGCACTAGCTTAATCATTTTCTAAAAAAATATATATTTCCTTTTATCCCTTCCCTCATCTATGCTATTCTTTCTTCTTATCTAATCCTTGATTTCCGGTCTATCATGAATACAAACATGTCTATCTATCAGTTTAATAGACCTACGGGCACACATCTCGAACCACCAAAATCTTCAAAGCCTATCATAGCATCTAGTTTTGAGATAGACCCCGAATACATAGAATTTGTTCAAAAACAACCTTTCTCACGAGAAGGTGAGGAAAACCGATACACACACCTAAGAGAGTTTTATCGAGTCTTTGACCTCCTTCGCATAGAAGGCATGTCCGATGAGACCCTTCAATGGAAGCCCTTTCCGTTCTCTTTAACAGGAAAAGCTAGACATTGGTACAAACTCAAAGTAGGGAGTGTTCATGGAGAT
The DNA here is from genome assembly GCF_000003195.3 of Sorghum bicolor. NCBI lineage: Eukaryota > Viridiplantae > Streptophyta > Magnoliopsida > Poales > Poaceae > Sorghum > Sorghum bicolor. The sequence goes on along the minus strand of NC_012873.2, from coordinate 22,013,860 downwards.
TGGAAGGAGTTATATAATAGTTTTATTTTTAAATATTTTCCAATCTCCAAAGTGGTGGAGCTTCGGCGTGAGATTCTTTCTTTTAGACAACTGGAAGAAGAATCTCTCGGCAAATGATGGGACCGCTTTATTAACCTTACTCTCACTGGCCCAAAGCTTTCTATTCCAGAAGAAGTTCTTCTAATTCACTTTTTTGAGGGCCTTAGAAGGGAAAATAAGCAAACCGTGACTACAGCCTCTAGAGGATCCTTCTCTCACCTACCGTCGAAGCGGCACCACATCAGAGTATTAAGTTATTACAACACTTGTTTAAAGTAGCGGAAGCTAAATAGTTACACACACATTTTCCAAAGTTCAGCTCATAAGTTCGAGTTACTACTAGAGCCTACATCATCCTTCCAAAAGCATCAGATACAAGGTTGTTAGAGAACCGTGCCCAATGGTTAGTCCTCATCCCCAGCGGGATGGAGACAGGTCTTGCAGAAGCCGTCATAAAAGATGTCATCTGCAACAGGTGGGAATAAACCCTGAGTACGAGATTGTACTCAGCTAGACTTACCCGTCTAGTAAAACATAAAAGACGCCAAGGATCATGCAAGGCTAAATATTAAGTGGAGCTGGTTGACTCAACAATTGCCAAAAGCTTGCATTAAAATTAACTTGTTGATGAAGCATTCATGTTTATTTAATATCAGCCTATCACTAAATTAGCACCTGTACTACAGCACTTCACTTTATTAATACAAGCAATAATAACCATATCAAGTTCATCTTATGTTCTTCCTTGCTATCATCATTATCATGAACCAAGTTCATTAGTGAATGCTACGTTTGCCGCTGCTTTGTCAAGTTCTCACTAACCGGGATAGACGACGATTCGAATCGAATTCCTATCCAGCTGGAGGGTTATTCCTAGCACTCACCCAAGCATCCCCCGTCGGAGAGCCAACGGGTCACCTTTGGTATGACTCAGGAATCGTGGCTCCGATCAGCGCCGCACTCCCATGGCTACCATTCTGCCAGGGAGGTCAGGAATTTTAACTCACCTGCCTTTGGGCTTACGCCAATGGTCCCCCGCACACCGCACTTCCTCCGGTAGTGCGCACTTTATACTTGCCGGTCTTCCGGCCTGAGTCATACTACTCGGCTTCGCGGTCGGAACGAGTTATCCGGCCAACTAAGTGTCAGGCATGCGTTCAACATGACAAGAGGACGTACAACGATCGGTCCTTAACTGCCACAGACGGACTCCGCCCGGCTTAAGTCAAATTAATCAGGTTCCATCCACGATAGCGTATATAGACCATCGTCACCCGACACAACCCTATATCGCGCAGGTGACAGGAAATCACCCGACTTCTACCGATTTAGCATGGCTAAGCTACTACTCGATCCTAACTCTATAACCAAGGGGGTGGTGAGTTATCTGGACAAGGATGGAGTAAAATGCAGCAAAGGTTTCATCACAACTACTGTACTTAATGCAGCAATAGGTATAACATATTAAGTAAACTTTCGAAAGTAAAAGGAGGCTTAGAATGCTCCGGGGCTTGCCGTTCACGAACGAGGCTGGCTCGTGGCTTGGGCACTCAACCTCTTCTTCGGGCTCCTCGAGTCCGACTTGTTGGACCTCCACTTCCGGGTTGCCCTCCTGGCCTTCGGGATTCACTTGCAGCTCGTAGGAGGCTGTCGCGTCCGATGCACCTATTGCATGCTCGAGGAATAAGAAGATGTGCATACAAGAGAATGAATGCTTGATACAAAAGCGACTCACTAGACACTCATTTACGGAGCAAAAGTTATAACAAGTTCACACAAGTTAATAAGTTAACTTAGCCCAAGCCTAACATGATAGCCTATAACAGCAAGCAACATAGAACGGGAGTAGCTCAGTAAACAGATCATAACTTTTACCAGAAGATCCAACAAATATAAGTGTGGACATTCTGGAAAGCTTATGAAATTGTCTACAAATCATCTTCAAACCTTACAGCAAGATTCATATATTAAATAGGTCATTTTAACAAAGTTCCAGGTTCTGTTCCAGAAAAACAGAGAGCACCTATTTCTGGAACCCAACTTGGAACAGCTATAACTTTCAAACTACTAGGACAAATGACTCCAAAATTAAACCACAGTTAGATCAATAAGTTTGTAACAACTTAGATTTAGACAAGTTTCCCAGAAAACCAAGTTATCATTAAGCAAAAGTTAAATTACTCCCTTGCTGTCCAGAACAGCTTTTAACCCTAAAATTAATTATTTGATGACATGACCAAAGTACAAACAGTAACAACCATAAGACTTATAAGTACAAACATGTCATAAGGTTACCAGAACACCACATGATAACCTCCAAAAGTTTAGTAACAAAGCATTTATTAATTTAATTCTAGAGAGGAGTATAATTACAAGATACTAACAAAAGTGATCAGTAAAATCTATAAAAATTACAGAGGCACAAAGATAACATCAAAGCATCACCATAAAAATCTTGAAATATTTATCAAAGTACTCTATTACCATACAGAGACCACCAAAAATTTTTCATAGCAAACTAAGCAGTATAACAAGAGATATGAATTTATCCATGAATAACAAGATTAAATCCTGAATAATTATTTTCTCAGAAAACATGGTTCATTTTATATTTTTATTAAAAACTAGCCATCTCAAGGAATACCACAAAATTTGTTTCACAATTTTTGGATCTCAGAAACAGGAGATATGATTTTTGCAAGAAAGCCAAAAATCCAGATTTGAATAAAAGAAAAGGAGGGAAAGGAAGTGACACTGACAGTGGACCCCGGCTGTCAGGTTCGTCTTCCTCACGGCCGAGGCGACTCTCGCCGGCGATTTCTCCGCGACGGCGAGGTCTCCGGCCAAACCAAGGGCACCAACGTGATCCGCAGTCTCTAGCGACTCGATTGACCTCATTTTTCCCCACGGCAGAGCCACCGGAAGGGGCTCGCCGTCGGCCATGGCGGCTCGGCGGAGGTGCTCGGCGTTACGCCGGAGTCCTCAGGCCGGTAGAGCGTGACATAAGACCTTCTAAAGCACCAGCGAACTACGGCGAAGCTTCCCAGGTACGCGGCTTGGCTTGAATCCTCGTGGAACACGCTGGCCACGAGAGCGCCCATCTCCGGCGGAAACACGGCGGCGCTGCGCATCGTGTCCGGCGACGGAGAGTTCGGTACAGCGTCCACCAAGTGGCGCAAACGCAAGCTAGAAACCTAAGCAACCTCTAGGACCTAACCAGAGAAGACGAGAGGCTTCACAGGGCTCGGCATTGAGTTCGCCGGAAAAGATGGTCATGGCGGCCCGAGTTGGGGGAAGAAGGAAATGGCGGCTCACCGGTGGATTTCGCGGCGAGTTAGAGGGTGGGAAATGAAGAGCGGCTCACGGCGGAGCTGTGGGTGGAGTTTGGTGGGCAATGGCGCAGCAGGGAACGCGCACGAGCTCGCCGGAGTGAGCTCGCGACGGTGAGCTCGCTGCGGGCGCTCTTCTGGCGAGAGAGGGCAAGGATGGCGAGAGTGGACGCGTCCACTACGTTCGGGGCGTCGCTGTGGACGTCATGCGCGCGCTGGGAGCTGACGAGCGGGGCCATCGCTGGCGCACGGGCGCCATCTGGCGGACAGGTGTCGATCGGGACATCCACGTCGGCGAGCTCAGCTCTGAATCGAACCTCGCGATCACCGACTGACAGAGCAACTTCGTCGACGATTAGCTCCCAAACCAGAGCAAGTTAGGAGATGGTGTAGTTCACAAAGTTGGAGTTCCAACTGAGTTCTACAACATTGTCAACTAGAGCAAAAGCCAGATCGGCCTGGATTGAGAGGTATAGAGTTTTCAAAATCGATCAAGCAAACTGGTTTCGTTCCAGGACTTAGAAAATTTTCTAAGTGTTGGAAACAGCCCCAAATTTGCCTTGTGGGTCACTTTTGAGCTATTTGTGATCATTTTCGTGAGATGGCCATAAAACAACTTTGGTTCCTTATAAAATTTGCTACAACTTTGCTGTAGAAAGTTTTGACATGCAAACATTTTATTAAACACTTTTTAAAAGCCTAAGGAAAAGAGGTTTCTAGGGCCTATTTACACAAGTATGACTTAAGGGCATATTTTGGAGAAGTGATCAACATGAACATTGTTCCCAAGGTTAAGTTAAGCATAGATAAACTAATTACCAAGGTGTAGAGCACAAACACAAGCATGGTTCACTCAAACATAAGCATAGGAAGCCTACTTAAGCAATTTAAATCACATATTTGCATAGAATGACATGGCTCAAGATAGATGATGATCATGATATGCTTTGAGTAGATGATGATGCTCATGCTATGCACATGATTAATGCAACCATAACATTGGGGTGTTACAGCCCTCCCCCCTTACAAAAATCTTGTCCCGAGATTTGAAAGCTTACTGATTTTCGAAGAATGTTTTGTAAACTTCTTTTAAATATTCCTCTGTCTCCCAAGTGGCATCTTCCTCCCCGTGGTTACTCCACAACACCTTGTAGAACTTAACCACTCGATTACGAGTCTCCCGTTCCTTGTGATCAAGAATTGCTACGGGTTTTTCTTCATACACCAAGTCTGACTTCAACTTGATATCTCAAACTTCCACTCGTTCCTCCGGTACACGAAGGCACTTCTTTAACTGTGATACGTGGAAGATAGGGAAAATAGCTCGAAGCGCAACTGGGAGCTGAACTTTGTACGCCACAATCCCTTTCTTTTCGAGAATCTGATAAGGTCCCACATAACGAGGCACAAGCTTTCGCTTAACTCCGAACCTTTGTACACCCTTCATCGGAGACACCTTGATATACACATGGTCGCCAACTGAAAACTCAATCGGTTTCCTTCTTTTGTCGGCATAACTTTTCTGACGAGCTTGAGCAGCTTCCAAATGTTGCTGGATGGTACGGACTTTCTGCTCTGCTTCGTTCACGAAATCAATGCCATAATACCTTCGCTCTCCGGCTTCTACCCAATTCAACGGGGTTCGACACTTTCGACCGTACAGGGCTTCAAATGGAGCCATCTTGATACTCTCCTGATAACTATTGTTGTAGGAGAATTCAGCCAATGGCAACCACTTAACCCAAGAACCTTTTGAAGAGAGAGCACATGCTCTCAACATATCTTCTAGGATTTGGTTAACACGTTCAGTTTAACCTGCTGTTTGGGGATGATAAACAGAGCTATGGACTAAATGAGTACCGATCTGCTCATGCAGACATTCCCAAAAACGAGCAGTGAACTGTGGTCCACGATCTGATACAATAGTTCGAGGTACACCATACTGACGAACAATGTGCTCGAAGTACAACTCTGCATATTGATGTGGACGGTAGTCAGTTCGAATTGGAATAAATCGAGCAACCTTGGTCAAACGATCTACAATCACCCAGATGGAGTCGTAACCCTTAACAGAAGTTGGGAGTCCACTGATGAAATCCATGCTGACTTCTTCCCATTTCCAACCAGGAATTGACAAGGGTTGAAGCAAACCAGCTTTCATGTGAACAGCCTTCACACGACAACAATTGTCACAACGAGCGACAAAAGCAACGATCTCCTTTTTCATCTTTATCCACCAAAACAAAGGTTTCAGATCCTGATACATCTTGCTACTACCAAGATGGATAGACAATTTGGATGAATGAGCTTCAGACAAGATCTAATTTCGCAGCTCGCGGTCTTTTGGGACCACTAGTCGATCTTTGAACCAAAGAATTCCATTCTCATCGACTCGGAAATGCTTGGCTTCTTCTTCTTTCATTTTCCTCTTTATGTGGTGGATGCCTACATCTGTGTGCTGCAATTCGATGACTCGATTGCGAAGAGTACTCTCCAGAGAAATCTGGTGGAGCACAAGTGGATGCATAAGATGTGACAATAACGGATCTTCCACCTGGATAGAGTGACAATGTGCTTTCCGACTCAAGGCATCCGCAACCACGTTTGCCTTGCCCGGATGATAGTGCACTTGTAGTTTATAATCTTTAATCACCTCAAGCCACCTTCGCTGCCGCATGTTCAGTTCAAGTTGAGTGAAGATATACTTGAGGCTCTTATGATCAGTGTAGATATTACACAGATTACCCAGCAAATAATGCCTCTAGATCTTCAAAGCATGAACAACTGCCGCCAATTCTAAGTCATGAGTAGGGTAATTGACCTCATGCTTTCAAAGTTGGCGTGAGGCATACGCGATAACGCGACCTTCTTGCATCAACACACAGCCTAAACCGATGCCTGACGCGTCACAAAAGACATTGAAGGGCTTTTCAATATCGGGCTGAGCTAGAATAGGAGCTGATGTCAGCAATGTCCTCAACTTGTGGAATGCCTCTTCACACTCAGGCGTCCACACAAACTTCTCATCTTTCTAAAGCAGCCGAGTCATAGGCTTGGATATTTTTGAGAATTCGGGAATGAATCGACGATAATATCCAGCCAGACCAAGAAAACTCCGAACCTCGTGTACCGAAGTTGGAACTTTCCAGTCCAGCACTTCTTGCACCTTGGCTGGGTCCACCAATATGCCTTCTTCAGATAAGACATGGCCCAAGAAAGGTACTTTCTTCAGCCAAAACTCGCATTTGCTAAACTTGGCATAAAGCTGATGTTCGCGCAAACGTGATAACACTATACGCAGATGCTCTGCATGCTCCTCTTCATTGCAGGAGTATATCAAGATATCATCAATGAAGACCACCACAAACTTGTCCAACTCGGGCATGAACACCGAATTCATGAGATACATGAAGTGAGCAGGTGCATTTGTAAGACCGAAGGACATGACGAGATACTCATACAACCCATACCTCGTCGAGAAAGCTGTCTTAGGCACATCTTCGGGACGGACCTTGATCTGATGGTACCCAGATCGCAAATCAATTTTGGAGAATACCTTAGCTTTAGACAACTGATCAAACAAGATATCAATGCGAGGTAGAGGGTATTTGTTCTTGATGGTTACCGCATTTAAGGGACGATAGTCCACACACATGCGCAAAGATTGATCCTTCTTCTTCACAAAGATAGCGGGACAACCCCAAGGAGACGAACTAGGACGGATAAGACCCTTCTTCAACAACTCATTTAGTTGGGTCTTAAGCTCAGCTAATTCGTTGGGTGGCATTCTATAAGGTCTTCGAGAGATAGGAGCGGTACCTGGAATCAATTCAATTTTGAACTCCACATCCCGATCTGGAGGAAGCCCGGGTAAATCATCAAGAAATACATCCGGGAACTCACACACCATCGGAATGTCCTGAATAGCCTTAGATGTAACTGCATTCATAGTGCTACGGATTTGAATATCACGGGGGAGTTGCACTAGAAATGCCTCCTTGGTATTCGGGTCTTTCAACATCACTACACGAGTGGTGGTGTCGATAAGAACTGCGTTGCCACTCATCCATTTCATCCCCAGTATTACATCTATGCCCACACCGGGTAGAACAACCAAATCAGCAAGAAACTGACGGCCTCCTATTTCCAGAGTTGCCCCCAAAACCACTTGATTGGTGGAAATATCATTTCCCGCAGCACTAATACAATAACTGCCCTTATCAAGTGTAATTGCCTTGATATTATGCTTAGACACAAATTCAGAACTCACAAAAGAATGCGATGCTCCAGAATCAAAAAGCACAAGTGCATCTCGTTGGTTAACCAGAAACTTACCAGCCGTGACTACCTCACCAGCAGGGATTGCCTCCACGGTTGTGTAGTGAACACGCCCCTGGCGGACGTTCCCCTGGTTGCCCTTCTTTGGCGGGTAAGGATAGTTGTTCTGCCAATGCCCAGTCTGATTGCAGTTCCAGCACGGACGGTTGGCAGGTGGAGTCTTGGCATAGCTGGGACCCGTGTTGCCCCTAGGAAGAGCAATAGAGTACCCCTTGCGGAAACCCGTCTTCGCCTGATTCTTCTTCACTGGAGGGCGGTATCGCTGGTTCGGCGTTGGAGCGCGGAATGGTGGCTTAGCTGCCACTGGAGCCTTGGACTGAGATGACCCTGCCCCGGCCTCAAAAGCCCTCTTGCGAGTCTTGGTTGCAGTGTACACAGTGTTATAGTTCTCTTGAGTGAGAGCATCACTGACAAACTCATTGAAAGTTGCACACTTAGTGCGGCCCATAGTCTTCAGCAACTTGGGGCCCAAACCCCACTTGAAACTAGCAATCTTCTTCGCCTCAGTATTCACAAACTCAGGAGCATATCTAGACAAATGATTGAAAGCATGCAAATACTCCTTCATAGTTTTGTTGCCTTGAGTCAACTGCATAAACTCGGTGTGCTTCATCTCCATGACACCAGGGGGAATGAAATGCCCCTTGAAAGGCTCACGGAAAAGATTCCAGTCAAGCACAGTGTCGGCTGGAAGAGCCTCCCGATACTGATTCCACCAGAAGCCTGCTGGGCCTTGCAGTTGATGAGCTGCATACTCCGCCTTCAGACCCTCGGTCAGCCGAAGCAAGCGGAACTTTTGTTCCACCGTGTTCAGACATTCCTCAGCTTGAAGAGGTTCTTCAGCCTCTCTGAAAGATGTGGGCTTAGTATCCATGAAGTCCTTGAAGCTACGGTACTGGTTAGGAGCTGGCCCTTCATGTGCATTACGGCCACCCTGATTTGCCATCCGATTGATGGTCCCAGTGAGCATCCTCTGATTTTCCACCATCATTTGCATCAGCTCAGCTGGATTTGCTGGTGGAGGAGGAGGGGGTGGATTCATGTTTGCACGCTGTTCCGCTCCTCGGGTGCCACAAGACATCTGTAAAGACATAGTCAGTGAGCATTGATGATGACAAGATTTGCCGCAGAAGAACTTATATATATGCCTGAAAGTATTCGAGAGAATAGCTTTACAGAAAAGGCACAATAATTTAATTCCACAAAACAACATCACGAATCCAACACATGACAGAGATATCCGCAAAATGCACCACAACGGAAAACATCGTCATAACATAACGAACGTGTCAAGATTACACATTGGGGCCACAAAGTTATCACACCATTACAGTACATGCCATGAGTCAAGGTCAAAGTTCCAGATTACAACATGGTTACAAAAGGACCACGGCTGACTGACATACTACAAAAGATTCTCACACAACACTACCCACTACTCCCTACACTCCAGGCTCGTCGTCCGAGTCAGCGTCGAAGATCGCCTCTCCATCCTCGTCGCTAACCGGCTCAAGCTCCTCGTCCTCCACGTCCTCGTGCAAAGGTGGTGCAGCCGCTGCTGGTCCATCGACCTCCATACCATCATCATCGGCCACAATCACCTGAGGTCCCACCTCTGGATACACGGGTATAGGGCGAGGAATAGGGTGTAGCAAGTTGTTGAGACGGTGAATCTCCACAAGACCAGCCTCAATCTGATCTTGTAAATAGTTCTCCCGCTCAAGCGACTGAACTCGGTGCATCTCCCATGCCCGGCGCCTGTTCTCCGACACGCGGAGTGCAGTGTCCCTCTCACGAGTGATCTGCACCAAGCGCTCCTGTATGGTCTCCCTCTCTCTACTAACTGACTCATCTGATCCTGCTTATGATCTCTTTCTCTAATGGCCTTCACCCACTGCTGCCTACGGTACTCCGCAATGCCTTCCCAGTCATTGCGGTCCTTCTGAGCTTGCTCTAGGAGTCTAGCTTGCTTGCGAAACTTGCGAGCACGCTTTTCAGCCTTCTGTTGCATCTCCTGAGCTCGACGAATAGCCACCATCACCTATGCATAGGTGTTCTCTCGCTGACTGATCAGCTTGAGCACAGCCATCATAGCACTCATAGCAGGACTAGAACTCTCAGCTCTCTCTCTCTCCCCTGCCTCGAACCAAAGCACAACCATCAGCCTGTTTCCACTCCGCTGCTGCTGGGTCAGCACGGGGAATGGAGGCCGCTGGTCCTCCCGTCAGCTCATCACCACACCTCTGTCAGATATCGAGAAGGATAGTCTGGGCTGCAACCTGAGCTGCCTCCCAAGGAGTCTGCCCATCTGAGCTACAAGTCCAGCCTGTCCATGCAGGCTTGTCCCCATGTGGAGGGACAACTACCTGCACAGCAAACCACTGTATCCCTCCTGTGCTCTCCAACTCCCACAAGGAATACTGAGGTGGCTCAGTATACCCGACAGTCTGTAACACTCTCCAAAGTAGGGTAGGAGTGCCAAACTCGCGTAAGAAAGTGTCACTGGGACGGGGTGAAGCGGGTGCGTCCATCTGTGGAAAGGAATAGGAATACCATGGGTAAAAGAGGATTAGTTTAAGCAACAATTATTTAATTAAAAAGGTACGACATTGTAAGGGAAGGAGTAGACAGAATGTATGTATGAATGCGACATGATGCATGCACGAACCGTACGTCCTCACAAACTTAGAAAATTAACATTCTAACGGATATACAGTGGCATACATTCGTCTCTCGATACGATAACTATCGATTTACACGTGCGCTGTTAGAGTACCTGCAGAAAACTTCATTCCAGCCCAACAGTTCCCAATATATCACTCAAGAAAGCAGTAAACTAAGTGCACATTGCTTGGACATGCCCAACATGTACAAAGAATGACACCACAGCTACGCGAGAAATTAAATGCTCCCCAATTAAATTTCTTTCGTGGTTCCATGGTTTTAACATGTAACCCCTCCAGAAAACCACCGCGAACACTCCCCTAGACCGCCGTTTGGACGATCATGCTCTCACAGCTCACACTTACCAGAGCGTAGGTGCGACGTTGCATAATTTAAATCTAGCGACATATGTGGCTAATTCACATATGAAGGCTACCTCCACCATTAGACCACAAGGTAGCATAGTGCGGTCATCACACATCCATACCTGAGTACTGCCGGAGATGCATAAATAAAACCCCCCAAGTCAGTACTTAAATAGCCACCTATAGTCCTTATGTGGGCGAGGAGGATTCGACCACTGGCATAACTTAATTATTGATTTACACCATTTTATTTAAACTCTTTTGTTTTTAAATACACAAACACTGCATTTATAATGCTGAACTTGCTCCGATGCCAGCTGTCACAGAACCGACCAAATTATAAGAGTTCAAGTGTAGAAACGATCGACAAGCAATCAAGTTTCCAAACTTGAGCCCATATAATCACGGTAGTCAATTGAAATCACGAAGGACTTCAAACCAACTCGCAACAAACCAAGATCGTAATAGTTCAACATAAACACAGCGAATGTTACATAGTCATTCATTGCCGTCGAAGCGGCACCACATCAGAGTATTAAGTTATTACAACACTTGTTTAAAGTAGCGGAAGCAAAATAGTTACACACACATTTTCCAAAGTTCAGTTCATAAGTTCGAGTTACTGCCAGAGCCTACATCATATTTCCAAAAGCATCAGATACGAGGTTGTTAGAGAACCGTGCCCAGTGGTTAGTCCTCATCCCCAGCGGGATGGAGACAGGTCTTGCAGAAGCCGTCATAAAAGATGTCATTTGCAACAGGTGGGAATAAACCCTGAGTACGAGATTGTACTCAGCTAGACTTACCCATCTAGTAAAACATAAAAGACGCCAAGGATCATGCAAGGCTAAATATTAAGTGGAGCTGGTTGACTCAACAATTGCCAAAAGCTTGCATTAAAATTAACTTGTTGAGGAAGCATTCATGTTTATTTAATATCAGCCTATCACTAAATCAGCACCTGTACTACAGCACTTCACTTTATTAATACAAGCAATAATAACCATATCAAGTTCATCTTATGTTCTTCCTTGCTATCATCATTATCATGAACCAAGTTCATTAGTGAATGCTACGTTTTCCGCTGCTCTGTCAAGTTCTCACTAACCGGGAGAGACGGCGATTCGAATCGAATTCCTATCCAGCTGGAGGGTTATTCCTAGCACTCACCCAAGCATCCCCCGTCGGAGAGCCAACGGGTCACCTTTGGTACGACTCAGGAATCGCGGCTCCCATCAGCGCCGCACTCCCATGGCTACCATTCTGCCAGGGAGGTCAGGAATTTTAACTCACCTGCCTTTGGGCTTACGCCAATGGTCCCCCACACACCGCACTTCCTCCGGTAGTGCGCACTTTATACTTGCCGGTCTTCCGGCCTGAGTCATACTACTCGGCTTCGCGGTCGGAACGAGTTATCCAGCCAACTAAGTGTCAGGCATGCGTTCAACATGACAAGAGGACGTACAACGATCGGTCCTTAACTGCCACAGACGGACTCCGCCCGGCTTAAGTCAAATTAATCAGGTTCCATCCACGATAGCGTATATAGACCATCGTGACCCGACACAACCCTATATCGCGTAGGTGACAGGAAATCACCTGACTTCTACCGATTAAGCATGGCTAAGCTGCTACTCGATCCTAACTCTATAACCAAGGGGGTGGTGAGTTATCTGGACAAGGATGGAGTAAAATGCAGCAAAGGTTTCATCACAACTCCTGTACTTAATGCAGCAATAGGTATAACATATTAAGTAAACTTTCGAAAGTAAAAGGAGGCTTAGAATGCTCCGGGGCTTGCCTTTCACGAACGAGGCTGGCTCGTGGCTTGGGCACTCAACCTCTTCTTCGGGTTCCTCGAGTCCGACTTGTTGGACCTCCACTTCCGGGTTGCCCTCCTGGCCTTCGGGATTCACTTACAGCTCGTAGGAGGCTGTCGCGTCCGATGCACCTATTGCATGCTCGAGGAATAAGAAGATGTGCATACAAGAGAATGAATGCTTGATACAAAAGCGACTCACTGGACACTCAATTATGGAGCAAAAGTCATAACAAGTTCACACAAGTTAATAAGTTAACTTAGCCCAAGCCTAACATGATAGCCTATAACAGCAATCAACATAGAACGGGAGTAGCTCAGTAAACAGATCATAATTATTACCACAAGATCCAACAAATCTAAGTGTGGACATTCTGGAAAGCTTATGAAATTGTCTACAAATCATCTTTAAACCTTACAGCAAGATTCATACATTAAACAGGTCATTTTAACAAAGTTCCAGGTTCTGTTCCAGAAAAACAGAGAGCACCTATTTCTGGAACCCAACTTGGAACAGCTATAACTTTCAAACTACTAGGCCAAATGACTCCAAAATTAAACCACAGTTAGATCAATAAGTTTGTAACAACTTAGATTTAGACAAGTTTCCCAGCAAACCATGTTATCATTAAGCAAAAGTTAAATTACTCCCTTGCTGTCCAGAACAGCTTTTAACCCTAAAATTAATTATTTGATGACATGACCAAAGTACAAACAGTAACAACCATAAGCCTTATAAGTACAAACATGTCATAAGGTTACCAGAACACCACATGATAACCTCCAAAAGTTTAGTAACAAAGCATTTATTAATTTAATTCTAGAGAGGAGTATAATTACAAGATACTAACAAAATTGCTCAGAAAAATCTATAAAAATTACAGAGGCACAAAGATAACATCAAAGCATCACCATAAAAATTTTAGAGCAATTGCACATCTCAAAATAAAGATATGCATTTAACATGCAACAAGGGGTTTATTTCATAAATTAGGAAACATGACTTATATTGTGTCAAACAGCAGATTTCAGATTATTTACATAATATGAATGCCATAAGAAAGTTCATCACCAAAGTAGAACACCAGCATAAGCACCAATTATTTTATATGATTTACTCAAGGAAACAAGCCAAATCTCAAACATAAACTACATAACAAAGCTGCAGTATTCCAAAAATCTTGAAATATTTATCAAAGTACTCTATTACCATACAGAGACCACCAAAAATTTTTCATAGCAAACTAAGCAGTATAACAAGAGATATGAATTTATCCAAGAATAACAAGATTAAATCCTGAATAATTATTTTACCAGAAAACATGGTTCATTTTATATTTTATTAAAAACTAGCTATCTCAAGGAATACCACAAAATTTGTTTCACAATTTTTGGATCTCAGAAACAGGAGATATGATTTTTGCAAGAAAGCCAAAAATCCAGATTTGAATAAAAGAAAAGGAGGGAAAGGAAGTGACACTGACAGTGGACCCCGGCTGTCAGGTTCGTCTTCCTCACGGCCGAGGCGACTCTCGCCGGCGATTTCTCCGCGACGGCGAGGTCTCCGGCCAAACCAAGGGCACCAACGTGATCCCCAGACTCTAGCGACTCGATTGACCCCCTTTTTCCCCACGGCGGAGCCACCGGAAGGGGCTCGCCGTCGGCCATGGCGGCTCGGCGGAGGTGCTCGGCGTTACGCCGGAGTCCTCAGGCCGGTAGAGCGTGACCTAAGACCTTCTATAGCACCAGCGAACTACGGCGAAGCTTCCTAGGTACGCGGCTTGGCTTGAAACCTCGTGGAACACGCAGGCCACGAGAGCGCCCATCTCCGGCGGAAACACGGCGGCGCTGTGCATCGTGTCCGGCGACGGAGAGTTCGGTAGAGCGTCCACCAAGTGGCGCAAACGCAAGCTAGGAACCTAAGAAACCTCTAGGACCTAACCAGAGAAGACGAGAGGCTTCACAGGGCTCGACATTGAGTTCGCCGGAAAAGATGGTCACGACGACCCGAGTTGGGGGAAGAAGGAAATGGCGGCTCACCGGTGGATTTCGCGGCGAGTTAGAGGGTGGGAAATGATGAGCGGCTCACGGCGGAGCTGTGGGTGGAGTTTGGTGGGCAATGGCGCAGCAGGGAACGCGCACGAGCTCGCCGGAGTGAGCTCGCCGGAGTGAGCTCGCGACGGTGAGCTCGCTGTGGGCGCTCTTCTGGCGAGAGAGGGCGAGGATGGCGAGAGTGGACGCGTCCACTGCGTCCGGGGCATCGCCGTGGACGTCATGCGCGCGCTGGGAGCTGACGAGCGGGGCCATCGCCGGCGTACGGGCACCATCTGGCGGACAGGTGTCGATCGGGACATCCACGCCGGCGAGCTCAGCTTTGAATCGAACCTCGTGATCACCGACTGACAGAGCAACTTCGTCGACGATTAGCTCCCAGACCAGAGCGAGTTAGGAGATGGTTGAGTTGACAAAGTTGGAGTTCCAACTGAGTTCTACAACATTGTCAACTAGAGCAAAAGCCAGATCGGCCTCGATTGAGAGGTATAGAGTTTTCAAATTCGATCAAGCAAACTGGTTTCGTTCCAGGACTTAGAAAATTTTCTAAGTGTTGGAAACAGCCCCAAATTTGCCTTGTGGGTCACTTTTGAGCTATTTGTGATCATTTTCATGAGATGGCCATAAAACAACTTTTGTTCCTTCTAAAATTTGCTACAACTTTGCTGCAGATAGTTTTGACATTCAAACATTTTATGAAACACTTTTTAAAAGCCTAAGGAAAAGAGGTTTCTAGGGCCTATTTACACAAGTATGACTTAAGGGCATATTTTGGAGAAGTGATCAACATGAACATTGTTCCCAAGGTTAAGTTAAGCATAGATAAACTAATTACCAAGGTGTAGAGCACAAACACAAGCATGGTTCACTCAAACATAAGCATAGGAAGCCTACTTAAGCAATTTAATTCACATATTTGCATAGGATGACATGGCTCAAGATAGATGATGATCATGATATGCTTTGAGTAGATGATGATGCTCATGCTATGCACATGATTAATGCAACCATAACACTGGGGTGCTACAGTTTCCTAGCATTTATATCCTTGAGAAAGAGAAAGAACTAGTTCCTAGACAAGAAGAAGAAGTTTCGATAGCCTGATCACAACCACTTCAATCCCAAACTTTAGCTATCGATCCTAACCATCATTACCCCAAAATTCTCCAAGGGAGGAAGGAATTCCGACCTTAAATCTTTCAGATACTGATGGTTTAGACTTCTGGTTGCATAAGAGAGTTTCAAGCATAGACAATTCAAATCCTTGCAATGATGGTTCTCTTAGAGAATGTCCTAGTTCCTATTATGAAGAAGTCGAGGATGACATATCAAGTGAAGGAGAGCTAAACCATATAGAATACTCTATCTGCTCCCCTTCAATGCTCACAAATTCTAAATCCATCCTTGACCTTAGAGACCCCTCTTATCCCTCTCCTTTTAAGTCTCATGATGATCCTAACAATCCATCAAGACGATCAAACCATAGGAGTCATAAAGACCATGAGGATGACATGTCAAGTAATGTCATAGAAGGAGAGCTAAGCCATATAGAAAATTCTAACACCTCCCCTTTCCTGATCACAAGTTCTAAATGGCTAGAATGTGTAGAATGGATAGATAAGGAAGAAGCCTTAATGGATTATGACTTTGGCTCAATTTCAAATTGTGAGTTCTTGACTCCTTTTGAAGATGAGATTCATCCAACTACAGAAGAGGATGTAGGTAAGACCAATCCCGGAGAAACTCCGAACATTCAGATTGGAGGCGAGAATAACATTAACGAGCATGGAATTTATTTCATAGCCACTTCGTTTACTCCATGCTCATATGCAACATCTTCCCAATCTATTGGTCTCTCCAACATCACCACATTTGAGATCTCCAACCCCCTCTTCCATTCTATTTATAAAAACTTTAAAAGGGCGGTTGTCGATGCATATGTCTATAATAAATATTGCAGATCTCATTGAGTTGATCTTGATATAGGTCAGCGTTGGAAGGGAAACCACTTCGCCGGCATAAATTGATGGTTTCCCAAGGACAAGCTTAGTGTCCTAAAATAAGCACTGATAAGATCATAACATGAGCTTTTAATTATTTGCAACATTACCTTGTGTATTGAGCATATAAGAATAATTGAAAATATTCCTTCAGGTATTCTTGTCACTAACCTTTCCAGGATTGGAGCAAGAAGATCGGATGAACGACAAGCAAGTACAAGGTATGTCCAACCAATCATCATGCAACACTAAATTAAATTCATCCAAACTTGAATTTTGCAAAATTCAAGTTTGGGGGAGTTCCTTACATAAAAATATCCTTTGCCATGTTGCTATGTTGGTTGTCTCTACCTTTGAGACATGCTCAATTTGTTAAACACTAATCATTCTATTTTCATCTCCACTTGAGTAGATCTCCATAATGTTGTCATGCTACCTTTGTCTATTCACAAGTAAGTGTTGGTTTTGAAGTACTCGACATACTTCCATTGGCATTTAAATTAAGCGTGGTGCTTAGGTTAAATAGCCTTCCTTAATCTGATTAGACATGAAGTCTAGTTTGGTTACTGAACTAAAAACTATTTGTGTAGACATTAGTATATTTTGTTGGACTAACCCCTGCAGAAAAACTTTCAATATCAACCTAGGAAGTCCTGAGATAAACTCACATTGGAGACAAAGAGAGAGACACATGAAGTTTAACAATTTACAAAAGGAAGACAAAGCTCATAAGAGATGACCCATGTAGGGTGCCACAGACACGATGCACAACCGCTAAGAAAGGAAAGCTTCCACAAGGTGATACGGTACCATCACTCTTCAAGTAAGGTAACATCTTAAGGTACGTGATAATCACTTTTATAAGCTTCTCCTTGGTTCTAGAGTTCACATAAAGAGACAAACATGTATGATTTATAACTCCAAATTAACCAACCCAACTGATTCAACATGTTTATTCCTTTAATCTTTGTTCCTAGTACTACCTCCATGATCCCAAACTCCTGATCATATGAGCTAAAATGTTACACATTCAATCTTTGAGAGATATAAAGAAAAATACATATACATAGATAGATTATCTTTCCATAAGGTTGAGCGATCTGATCTAACAAATGTTATAAGTGCTACACTCATGAACTTATCACCCATTAACTTTGTCTTGCTCCGTATGCTTGAGGATAGAGAAGAATAAATATACTTTTGGTTCTGTTGGTGTTTTCCACCAACAGGACCCATGCACTTGATCTCTACCTTGCCTCTATGAGCAGGACATATTTTGAGAAACATGGAGGATTTTTCAACTCCCAGACTCTACCAAGTGAAGGACCTGGATCTACGAGCACAAACACACTGAGCAAGATACTGCCAACGCCGCACTTCGAACTACTGGGCAAACGAAGAACATGGGTGACACCATATCAAGATGGTGTAGACGTCAAGATCCACACCTGAATCAAATGACGTACCTAAAGAATGAACAAGGTGAGAAGTCTTTTTCAGAAGATTTAAAACATTGAACCTTCGCCGAAAGGTAAAATCGGTAATTATCCATATTTATCCTTTCTGCATTCCCTTTCCCCTTTAATTATTTACTATCCTTAAATGGCTTGTTAGTTAATCATGCTATCTTGAAAAGAAAATAAAAATGTTAAAAATAGTAAGCCCCATGTGACTATGCTCGTGGCATAAAACCCATAAGTACATTCACTGTGCATAAATATATTCTTGTCCTATAGAAATGAAAATATAAAAATAAATTTATGATCCTACCGAAGAGAGTAATATTTATTAGAGGAAGCTCAACATGATAAAGGCAAAGAGATTTTATGCTAACACTTAACCAGTTCCACAAAGCTTTGTTGTCTATTTGAGCTTCACAAAATTCAAGGATCAAAGAAGACTAGCAGACGGAGGACATCCTAATCGCTGTCAGGGTACTGCCGACATTCAAATACACCTCCGCCACCTGCTAGCTACATCAGAAGAAATTACGTCAAAATCCAGCTTGGGGGAGAGCACCCCCATTTATCCAGCTAAGTGTTTCTACTCGCGTTTATACTTTACTCAAATAATAAAAAAATGCATAATCATAAAAACTCAAATAAAGATTTTATGCTTATATATATATATATATCTTTGCTTAGTTTGCTAAATAAATAAATAAAGTTTGCTATGAATCCTCATGATAAGCTCTAACATGGAAATGATGAATAGTTGCTCTGCCATGACTAGTTCTCAAAATTGAGCTCTCTCTCAAGTTTAGGCATAATTGTTATAATTTAAAGCTTGCTCTAAACCTGAACTTGTGGGAAGAGTACCTGATCAAAAGTCTATGTCGTTAACGGATATGATATGGGAAGGTTGATCTGTTGTTTATCTGTCCCTAGAGATGCTAGAATTCTGGAGAGTTTTATCTTTGAAAATCTTTAAAATGTTGCATGATGAGTTCCTGTATGATGAGAGTTTAAAATGCTACCACAGCCACATATACATGCTTATTAGACTATGAACCATACATTTACTTTTTACTACTTATGAGCATTGAGTATGGTCAAGCTGTGTAGACCATTAGGAGCTTGTCATGCGGTTAAAATCAAGATTCACTTGCACGTTCACTCATACATGCTACTTCTACTCTGGAAGTACGCATCCATATACATCCACTAATTCCATCTCCAGATTCACCTAAAATGATTCTACAAATATCTAGGAGAGAATAGCCAAAAACATTATCCTATCCCTGTTATTCCCCGTGAAATAAATGCTCGAGATGTTTTGGGTACTATCACTTGCTACATTATTCTAGGAGGGTGAGTGCTCTGAACGAAAAAAATAAAAATAAAATATACAAGGAAATAAAAAGGGGCAAGTGCCAGGAACCTCGAAGAAAAGAAAAAGTGAGACGAGAGGTAAAAATGGACAAGTGTCCGACAATAGAATTAGGGGTACAAGATACCCACCTGAGAGAAAAGAAAAAGAAAATATAGAGTATATCATTCCCCTCAAAAAGGTTCAAAGTGCAAGAAAGGTATGTATCTCCTCAAAAGAGCAAAAGTAGAATTAGATTTTCACCATTGCTTTCACCATTATCACCACCATCACCATACACCATTCATCTGCCACACATGCACATCTTGATTTGACATATTGACTTGTTTCTCTAGATCCATGGTTTGACTATGCAATAAATGTCTTGTAAGTATGTATTAGCTGTCTCCCACCTATGAGCTCCAGATATCAAAACCTTATTAGAGTAGGGTGAGAGAGAAGGCAATGTCACTATGCCTCATACCAAAAATATCACATGCTTTGAGAGAAGGCAAATACCATCACTGCCTTGGTAAGGATCTAGAAATACCACAAAAGAGAGAATTAAGAGAGTCATACAAGGAATCTCTGAGTTTTATTTGAAAATCTGCAAAAACTCCAGAACTATAGTTGATCAAGAACAAGAGACATGGCGCTTGACTTGACCGTTCTATCTTTTAACTGCTCGAGACACAAGTGACGGTTGCAAGCCCCATGGTGAAAGGTAAAATGAGTAAGTTTTAAGTCTTAACAGTTTACTTTAACTCAGAGATGAGATCTTGCTTGAACGCATGTGTACTTTTAAGGCATGAAACCACTGCAGAAACTCTTGAGTCCATCCTTGCTCAGGGACGAGCAAGAGGTAAGCTTGGGGGAGTTGTTGACGGTCCTTAAGTACCAAATATAATCATCAAATAAATAAAGAAAAGGATCCAAATACAACCAACACCCAAACTTAGAGTTTTATCTGACAGAATTCCACGAGTTTTGGTGTTTGTCTATTTCTGTAGGGGGTTATCAGGAATTCCACATGTCGGGTTTACATAGAGATATTAATGTGTCGGCAATTTTCTATCATCTAGAAGACTCCAGAAGCCACGGGAATGAACGGAAAGGCAATCAGGCCTGGGGGTAGGGCGCCCGCCCTCCCCCTTAGGGCGCCAGCCCAGAGTTAGAGTCCAATCAGGACCCGTCTCGGGAATTACGCTCCACCGACCTAAAGGTTCAAGGATAACCATTCAATCAATGTCGGTTTTATCCGACGGCCCAGATTCACTTGAGGGGACTATATAAGCAGACCCCTGGCCCCTGGAGGAGAACAAGTTGATTGTAGAGTTGAGAGGTGCCCTCGAAGGATAACCTTTCCTCTACATAGATAGAGGAAAAGCTAGGGTTTGGAGATAAGAGCTCTCCTCTCATCTCTAAACTAGAGTAGATCTAGATAGTAGCGAGACGGAGAGCGAGGGAGGATTGGAGGAGAGGCCAGCCTGTCGGTTCTTCCTCCGGTTGTACTTCACCCTGATCAAGCTCTAATCAAGCTTGCTCATGGGATGACTCTGGTAATTTACTTCTATTTCATTATGCAATTACTATCCATGTATGTTCTGGTTCACAACTATTTTGAGTACTTTTAATCTCTAGGACCATATAGGTTAGAGTTGTAGTATAGGTGTAAGTGTGGTGCTTAGACCTAGATTACTTGTGGATATCCCCTGTCTAGTCGGATCGTGTGGTAGGCCGCATAGGTGGCAGTTACGTTGGTCCCCTGTAGTCCGCCTCCTCTTAGCAGGACGGGTAGGGTTTATCGGCCTATGGATAAGCATCCTTTGTGGTGTATTCTTATCACGTGGTTCGTCCCAGACATAGACATACCCCTTTGAAGTAGAGAAACCATAGTTACCCTCTCTATTCTCCTACCATCGCCCATATACTAGATTGCTCTACACTCTATTCCCATATTATCACCCATTGTTATCTTACCTTTAATATTGTACTTATTCAATTCTACCATCTTTCCTATTTACACCTACCTATCTATCTAGGATAAGTTAGAGCGTAGATCAGTTCTCCCGTTTCCCTGTGGATACGATAAAACCTTTAACCAGGTAAAAGCTACAACGGTATCCGTGCGCTTGCGGATTTATCTGTGTGCGTATAAATACCATAGTACACTCTAGTGCCATGCTGGGGATAACAACCTAGTATTCAAGTGGTGTTAGCAAGTGTCAACAAGCTTTTTGGCGCCATTGCCAGGGAAACGGTTGCTGAGTTGACTACGAACTAGCTTAATCATTTTCTAAAAAAATAAATAAAATAAAATAAAAAAATATATATGAGAATAGTGACCATAGCCCTTGGTGTATTATCACCCATTGCTGGGTACAAACATTTGATGCAATACCCATAGTATTTCTACCCATCTGCAAAACAACATGAGAATAGAACCCTGAGTACGAGAATGTACTCAGCTAGACTTAACCATCATGAACTAGAAATGAAAGACTCTCAAGGATCATGAAGGCTGTATAGTGGGATAGCTCAACCCTTGTTACGTAAAAGCTTTAACCATCTAGAAGTATGTTCCTAAGAACCCATTGCATTTATTTGGCTCCAGTTAAGTATCATTACCTACCGTCTAAGTTGGCACCTATACTATTGCAAATAGTTGTTTAAACATGATAGTACCATGTCATATAGCATTTCCATTCGTCACATACCATAACTAGAGTGTTTCATAGTCCTTACTATGAGGACAAAGCTCAAGTCAAGTGCTCACTATCTAGGAGCGATGGCGATTCGAACGATTTCTGACCAGCTGGTGAGTTATTCCCCACACAAACCACACTCATTGATCAAGTAAGCTACAGGTCACCGTATTACACTATCTAGGACCAATCCGCGTTTTCAACAAGCACCGCCCGTACCCGAGGACCGTTCGGCGACTGAGGTATCCAAGGTATACTAAGGTTGCGCGCCGCACCCTCATCGTTCTCCCCAACCATCACCAATACAGCGCGTACATCAGGCTGATTTCCGGCCCGGATAGTGTTCAGGCTTCGCGGTCGGAATAACTTATCCTTCCAGCGAAGTGTGGGGCATACGTTCAACATGACAAGAGGGCCGTCAACCATCAGTACTTAATCGACACAAGCAGGGGTTATTATGGTCAAACACCACCATAAGACCCTGCCTGGTCTCAGTTTCTTTTCCCACACTAGGTTACTTCCCATGATAGCATCAAATAGCTAACCCTTTTGGTATCCACCTATATCTCACAGGTGACAGAAATCACCCGACTTCTAACGCGCTTGGCAAGCTAAGCATAGACTTCGGGCCTAATCTACTTAGGACAAGGAAGGTAGACAGGTGGTAAATTCAAGGAATAACTATGCATCAATGGTATCAAACAACTCCTATAACTTAATGCAACAGAGCAAACCATCATGATATAACAAAGTAAGTTAGCGAGAAATAGGGAGACTTAGAATGCTCTGGGGATTGCCTCTCTCGAGGATGCTAGGCCTGTGGTCAGGGCACTCCTGCAATTCTTCCTCTAGCTCGTGTTCTTCCAAAAGTCCCTGCTGTTTCTCCTGCTCGTCGGGTTCTACCTCGTTCTGCGAGCCTGTATGATGTATATGCACAAATAAGTGGAGCTGCAGGATGCTCGAAGTGCAGTAGTATACAAGTGAAGGCAAGATGATTATGATATGCTTTTATGGAGTAAGTGCATACTTCTTCTCTGACAAATAAGGGTCATGATGAATGAAACAAGAAATTATCACCACTAGGTAGTCAACATCATCCAATAACACGTAACCTAAACAAGTTATCTATTGCATTCTCTTCTACAAGCTAATACTAAACTAGCAAGTTATCCTAGTGCTCCAAAGATACACCAAACATATTTCATTTTATCTATTTCATGCGTAGCAAGGTTTTATTTATTTATTTAGTACTTATTAGGCTTACAATAGTAGCATGTATTTCTGTATCTTAATAAATTCTACAAAAATGACGGCAGGACACAAATCATATGTAAAGTCTACCACTAAGTTTTCATAGCATTTGGGCAAAAAACATGGCCCACACAAAATTCACAAGTTTATTAATATAATTAAGGGAAAATACCGTACTAGTGCCAAAGTGTCAAACAATAGATTTCATATTTTTCTAAATTACTTCTCAACGTAAGAAAGACATACAAAAATTACCAGATTAATTGCATGATAAGATTATTTATTAAAAATAATAAACCACTGCCAAGATAGCATTTATATCAACATAATTTAATTTATACAGCAACTATTGTGCTATATATATTTCCCGGCAACTACACAGCCATGCAAAGCTTGTAAAACAGGAATCATATTTTTCTGAGGCATATTCTATTTTCCATTCATTTTCTAAGTAATAGCATTTACATGTATTAAATAAAACTACACAGAAAAAATGTTCAAACCTGACATAAAATGGTACCAAACTGTAGATCTTGATTTATGTAACATGTCAAAATTTATTTCACCAATTTTGGAGCCCTGGAACTCAAGTTATGAATTAAACAAGATTTAAATCATTTTGTGAAAATCATTTTCTGAAAACCAAAATTCAAATCCGGCTGACTTTGGCTAGGTGCACCCGGTGCAGTGCACTTGCTCACCATGCGAGCGTCAGACAGGTGGGCCACGGGTCCGACCCGTTAGTCACTGCTGGGAGGGGGCGAACTACGGTGAGCCAGAGCTCACCGCCCGTGACCTCCCTCGACGAACCAAGTACCCCGAGATGATCTACGGTTCAAGGCGAACACGATGGACGCCCTAACTCTACAGGAGCTGGGCTAGGATGAGCTCACTACCAGTCATGGCGGAGCGGCGGCTCTGCTCGCCGAGGAACCTGTCCTTCCAGCCCAGTAGATCGTGATTGGAGGTGAGAGGGAGTTAGGCAAGGTCAAGGCGGACGCGATGCACTAGAAAAGACGACGGGAAAGCACGGTAGCGTATTGGCCGCGTGAGCCGTGGCGGCGCGCTCACCGGAGAAGATGATGAGGGCGGAGGAGGTTCTTACCAGGCGCGTCCAAGCACGGGAAGGAGCGTTCGAGGACGGTGAGGTGGAAGCAGAGCTCAGGAAGGGAGGAATCGAGGAATGGATAGCTCATCGGATGGGAATGGCCGTGGCGGAGCTCGGGAACCCCAATGGCAACGGCAGCGTTGGCAAGCTCGGAGCGAGGGTAAGGAGGTGGGAGAGGAGACGATGGCAAGCACACGGGAGAGGGAGAGGAATGGCGAGTGCGCTGGTGGTGCCGGCAGGCGAGGCGGGGTAGCATGGCGCGGGCGGGCGCGCATGGTGACCACGCGGCGTCGCGACCCTAACAAGATCGAGCGTGCGCGTGGCGCTGCCGTCGCGGCGAGCGGGAGGAGGGAGTCGGCGCGCAGGGGCGAGACCGGGCCGTTTCGCTGGCTGGGCCGGTTGGATGGCGCCGACCCGCCAGTGAACAGCGCCCCCTTTCTTTTTTTTTAAATTTTTCTTTTCCCAAAAGCTTAAACACAAATTTTGAAGGCCTTGCAAAATTTTCAGAGCTTGGGGTAAAAAGAGAAAATGTTCCAAATAAAATCCTCTACAACTTTGCTTTAAAGTGTAACCTCAAATTCTAAATAGAATTTGAATTACAAATTTGATGTGGACATCCCAACCATGCATGATCTTTCTCATGTCAATCATCCACCATCCAACCTAAAAGATACAATTCAAGGGCCACTTACAAGAAGTCATACCAAGAAACTACATGAGCAAGTGAATTCATCCCTAGTTGATTTCAGTTTTAATACTTCTGAGAATGTTATACTACCTAAGTGTTCTATGTTGATTGTAATCAGGAATACATATGAAGAAAAGGATGAAATGGACCATGAGGATCGGCCCAATAAGGAGGAATCGAACCAACATGTTCAGATGCCCGATCAGATCAGTGCTGATGGTTCAGACGTCCAAACAGACCACTCTAAAGAACATGTCATAACTTTAGATTACCGAAAGCTATGAAGGTGAATGAGGACACTTTGGAAAGCTTAAGAAGTCTACATTTGAATGCAAGAAGTTCCATATATTTTGGGTATCTTACGCTCAAGATATGGTCAGTTTGGTGAAGACTGCTCTAGAAGTCCAAGTCTGTCACGTGAGGACATTGGTACAAATCTTTGTTCAAAACTGTACCAATCTACAACGTGTCATGGTGCATGGCATATATGGTTGGAAAGATCACCAAGATTGATAGTAGCGGAAGCATTCTAGTTTGAAACCACACTCAAACACTTAGTTCATTACAGTGCCAGAGACTAATCATTCTCACAAAAGCAAAAGAGGAGATAGAGTGACCACTGCCCTTGGTCTAGTTATCACCCATTGCTGGGTACAAACAATTGATGCAATACCCGTAGTACATGATAGTACCATATCATATAGCATTACCATTCATCACATACCACAACTAGAGTGTTTCATAGTCCTTACTACGAGGACAAAGCTCAAGTCAAGTGCTCACTATCTAGGAGGGATGGCGATTCGAACGATTTCTGAGTAGCTGGCGAGTTATTCCCCACACAAACCACACTCACTAATCAAGTAAGCTACAGGTCACCGTATTACACTAAGTTTTCATAGCATTTGGGCAGAAAACATGGCCCACACAAAATTCACAAGTTTATTAATATAATTAAGGGAAAATACCGTACTAGTGCCAAAGTGTCAAACAACAGATTTCATATTTTTCTAAATTACTTCTCAACATAAGAAAGACATACAAAAATTACCAGATTAATTGCATGATCAGATTATTTATTAAAAACAATAAACCATTGCCAAGCAAGCATTTATATCAACATAATTTAATTTATACAGCAACTATTGTGCTATATATTTTTCCCGGTACCTACACAGCCATGCAAAGCTAGTAAAACAAGAATCATATTTTTCTGAGGCATATTCTATTTTCCATTCATTTTCTAAGAAATAGCATTTACACGTATTAAATAAAACTACACACAAAAAATGTTCAAACATGACATAAAATGGTACCAAACTGTAGATCATGATTTATGGAACATGTCAAAATCTATTTCACCAATTTTGGAGCCCTGGAACTCAAGTTATGAATTAAACAAGATATTAACGTGCCGCGCAATTTTCTATCATCTAGAAGACTCCAGAAGCCACGGGAACGAACGGGAAGGCAATCGGGCCTGGGGGCAGGGCGCCCGCCCTCCCCCCTAGGGCGCCCGCCCTGAGTTAGAGTCCAATCAGGACCCGTCTCGCGGATTACGCTCCACCGACCTAAAGGATCAAGGATAACCGTTCAATCAATGTCGGTTTGATCCGACGACCCAGATTCACTTGAGGGGACTATATAAGTAGACCCCTGGCCCCTGGAGGAGAACAAGTTGATTGTAGAGTTGAGAGGTGCCCTCGAAGGATAACCTTTCCTCTACATAGATAGAGCAAAAGCTAGGGTTTGGAGATAAGAGCTCTCCTCTCATCTCTAAACTAGAGTAGATCTAGATAGTAGCGTGATAGAGAGCGAGGGAGGATTGGAGGAGAGGTCAGCCTATCGGTTCTTCCACCAGTTGTACTTCGCCCTGATCAAGCTCTAATCAAGCTTGCTCATGGGATGACTCTGGTAATTTACTTCTATTTCATTATGCAATTACTATCCATGTCTGTTCTGGTTCACAACTATTTTGAGTACTTTTAATCTCTAGGACCCTATAGGTTAGAGTTGTAGTATAGGTGTAAGTGTGGTGCTTAGACCTAGATTACTTGTGGATATCCCTTGTCTATTTGGATCGTGTGGTAGGCCGCGTAGGTGACAGTTACGTTGGTCCCCTGTAGTCCACCTCCTGTTAGCAGGACGGGTAGGGTTTATCGGCCTATGGATAAGCATTCTTTGTGGTGTATTCTTATCACGTGGTTCGTCCCAGACATATACTAGATTGCTCTACTCTCTATTCCCATATTATCACCCATTGTTATCTTACCTTTAATATTGTACTTATTCAATTCTACCATCTTTCCTATTTACACCTACCTATCTATCTAGGATAAGTTAGAGCGTAGATCAGTTCTCCCGTTTCCCTGTGGATACGATAAAACCTTTAACCGGGTAAAAGCTACAACAGTATCCGTGCGCTTGCGGATTTATCTGTGTGCCTATAAATACCATAGTACACTCTAGTGCCATGCTAGGGATGACAACCTAGTATTCAAGTGGTGTTAGCAAGTGTCAACAAGCTTCTTGGCGCCGTTGAAGGGAAAACGGTTGCTAACTTGACTACGAACTAGCTTAATCATTTTCTAAAAAATAAAATAATAAAATAAAAAATATATATGAGAATAGTGACCATAGCCATTGGTGTAGTTATCACCCATTGCTAGGTACAAACACTTGATGCAATACCCATAGTATTTCTGCCCATCTGCAAAACAACATGAGAATAGAACCCTGAGTACGAGAATGTACTCAGCTAGTCTTACCCATCATGAACTAGAAATGAAAGACTCTCAAGGATCATGAAGGCTGTATAGTGGGATAGCTCAACCCTTATTGCGTAAAAGCTTTAACCATCTAGAAGTATGTTCCTAAGAACCCATTGCATTTATTTGGCTCCAGTTAAGTATCATTACCTACCATCTAAGTTGGCACCTATACTATTGCAAATAGTTGTTTAAACATTATAGTACCATATCATATAGCATTTCCATTCGTCACATACCATAACTAGAGTGTTTCATAGTCCTTACTATGAAGACAAAGCTCAAGTCAAGTGCTCACTATCTAGGAGCGATGGCGATTCGAACGATTTCTGACCAGCTGGAGAGTTATTCCCCACACAAACCACACTCATTGATCAAGTAAGCTACAGGTCACCGTATTACACTATCTAGGACCAATACACTGGTTCAACAAGCACCGCCCGTACCCGAGGACCGTTCTGCGACTGAGGTATCCAAGGTATACTAAGGTTGCGCGCCGCACCCTCATCGTTCTCCCCAACCATCACCAATACAGCGCGTACATCAGGCTGATTTCCGGCCCGGATAGTGTTCAGGCTTCGCGGTCGGAACAACTTATCCTTCCAGCGAAGTGTGGGGCATACGTTCAACATGACAAGAGGGCCGTCAACCATCAGTACTTAATCGACAGAAGCAGGGGCATTATGGTCAAACACAACCATAAGACCCTGCCTGGTCTTAGTTTCTTTTCCCACACTAGGTTACTTCCAATGATAGCATCAAACAGCTAACCCTTTTGGCATCCACCTATATCTCACAGGTGACAGGAAATCATCCGACTTCTACCGCGCTTGGCAAGCTAAGCATAGACTTCGGGCCTACTCTACTTAGGACAAGGAAGGTAGACAGGTGGTAAATTCAAGGAATAACTATGCATCAATGGTATCAAACAACTCCTATAACTTAATGCAACAGAGCAAACCATCATGATATAAAAAAGTAAGTTAGCGAGAAATAGGGAGACTTAGAATGCTCTGGGGATTGCCTCTCTCGAGGATGCTAGGCCTGTGGTCAGGGCACTCCTGCAATTCTTCCTCTGGCTCGTGTTCTTCCAAAAGTCCCTGCACAGGTGTCTCCTCCGGCTCGTCGGGTTCTACCTCATTCTTCTGCGAGCCTGTATGATGTATATGCACAAATAAGTGGAGCTGCAGGATGCTCGAAGTGCAGTAGTATACAAGTGAAGGCAAGATGATTATGATATGCTTTTATGGAGTAAGTGCATACTTCTTCTCCGACAAATAAGGGTCATGATGAATGAAACAAGAAATTATCACCACTAGGTAGTCAACATCATCCAATAACATGTAACCTAAACAAGCTATCTATTGCATTCTCTTCTACAAGCTAATACTAAACTAGCAAGCTATCCTAGTGCTTCAAAGATACACCAAACATATTACATTTTATCTATTTCATGCATAGCAAGGGTTTATTTAGTACTTATTAGGCTTACAATAGTAGCATGTATTTCAGTATCAGCAGGACACAAATCATATATAAAGTCTACCACAAAGTTTTGACAGCATTTGGGCAGAAAACATGGTCCACACAAAATTCACAAGTTTATTAATATAATTAAGGGAAAATACCGTACTAGTGCTAAAGTGTCAAACAACAGATTTCATATTTTTCTAAATTACTTCTCAATATAAGAAAGACACACAAAAATTTCCAGATTAATTGCATGATCGTATTATTTATTAAAATTAATAAACCACTGCCAAGCAAGCATTAATATCAACATAATTTAATTTATACAGCAATTATTGTGCTATTTATTTTTCCCGGCAACTACACAGCCATGCAAAGCTAGTAAAACAGGAATCATATTTTTCTGAGGCATATTCTATTTTCCATTCATTTTCTAAGAAATAGAATTTACATGTATTAAATAAAACTACACAGAAAAAATATTCAAACATGACAAGAAATGGTACCAAACTGTAGATCTTGATTTATGGAACATGTCAAAATTTATTTCACCAATTTTGGAGCCCTTGAACTCAAGTTGTGAATTAAACAAGATTTAAATCATTTTGTGAAAATCATTTTCTGAAAACCAAAATTCAAATCCGGCTGACTTTGGCTAGGTGCACCCGGTGCAGTGCACCCGCTCGCCATGCGAGCGTCAGACAGGTGGGCCAAGGGTCCCACCCGTTAGCCACTACAGGGAGGGGGCGAACTATGGCGAGCCAGAGCTCACCACCGGTGACCTCCCTCGACGAACCAAGTACCCCGAGATGATCTACGGTTCAAGGTGAACACGATGGACCCCCTAACTCTACCGGAGCTGGGCTAGGATGAGCTCACTGCCGGTCATGGCGGAGCGGTGGCTCTGCTCGCCGAGGAACCCGTCCTTCCAGTCCAGTAGAGCGTGATTGGAGGCTACTGGGAGTTAGGCAAGGTCAAGGCGGACGCGATGCACCAGAAAAGAAGACAGGAAAGCACGGTAGCGTGCTGGCCGCGAGAGCTGTGGCGGCGTGCTCACCGGAGAAGATGATGAGGGTGGAGGAGGTTCTTACCGGGCGCGTCCAAGCACGGGAAGGTGTGTTCAAGGACGGTGATGTGGAAGCGAAGCTCAGGAAGGGAGGAATCGAGGAATGGATAGCTTGTCGGAGGGGGACGGCCGTGGCGGAGCTCGGGAACCCCAATGGCGACGACGGCGTTGGCAAGCTCGGAGCGAGGGTGAGGAGGTGAGAGAGGAGACGAGGGCAAGCGCACGGGAGAGGGAGAGGAGTGGCGAGTCCGCTGGTGGCGCCGGCAGGCGAGGCGGGGTAGCATGGCGCGGGTGGGCGCGCATGGCGGCCACCCGGCGTCGCGGCCCTGACACGCTCGGGCGTGCGCGCGGCGCCGCCGTCGCGGCGAGCGGGAGGAGGGAGACGGCGCGTGGTGGCGAGGCCGAGCCGTTTCGCTGGCTGGGCCGGTTGGATGGCGCCGGCCCGCCAGTGAACAGCGCCCCCTTTCTTTTTTTTAATTTTTCTTTTCCCAAAAGCTTAAACACAAATTTTGAAGGCCTTGCAAAATTTTCAGAGCTTGGGGTAAAAAGAGAAAATGTTCCAAATAAAATACTCTACAACTTTGCTTTAAAGTGTAACCCCAAATTCTAAATAGAATTTGAATTACAAATTTGATGAGAACATCCCAACTATGCATGATCTTTCTCATGTCAATCATCCACCATCCAACGTAAAAGATACAATTCAAGGGCCGCTTACAAGAAGTCGTACCAAGAAATTACAGGAGCAGGTGAATTCATCCCTAATTGATTTCAATTTTAATACTTCTGAGAATGTTATACTACCTAAGTGTTCTATATTGATTGTAATCAGGAATACATATGAAGAAAAGGTGAAATGGACCATAAGGATCGGCCCAATAAGGAGGAATCGAACCAACATGTTCAGATGCCCGATCAGATCAGTGCTGATGGTTCAGACGTCCAAACCGACCACTCTAAAGAACATGTCATAACTTTAGATTACCGAAAGCTATGAAGGTGAATGAGGACATTTTGGAAAGCTTAAGAAGTCTACATTTCAATGCAAGAAGTTCGGTATATTTTGGGTATCTTACGCTCAAGATATAGTCAGTTTGGTGAAGACTGCTCTAGAAGTCCAAGTCTGTCGTATCAGGAAATTGTTACAAATCTTTGTTCAAAACTTTACCAATCTACAACGTGTCATGGTGCATGGCATATATGGTTGGAAAGATCATCAAGTTACCTTTCCAACGCATCCAACGGTGCATCATTTGGACTTCTCAAGTTGGAGTTATTGCCAAAATACTGACAGCTGTTCCAGAAGACCAACAGCCTCGCGTTTCCACTGCAGAAGCCATTTCGTGGAGGCCTTTTCACATTCTTAGTCTTTTCATTTCTATCTTGAGTTTACACCTATCTAGCAGGGCTGTTGCTAGTATTAATACCTCTAAGACTCATTGTAAACTAGGATTTTGATAATTAGAATACAGACCACTTTGTTCAGCTATGTGCTAACAAAACCAGAGAGAGATTCTATACACCTTTGCTCTTGTGTTTTCCCTTATGGAGATTACAGAAGCGGCCGCGTCATCGGCACCCAATCTATGCTCCTCATCTTCATGTTCAGGTTGCGTAGGTTGGTTCTTCGAGAGTGTGATTGGGCGAATCCTTGGTTCAGGCTGCCGTAGAGAGACGGTGTGGTTGGCTCCTTGTGCGTGTCGTCAGGTTGCACTAGTTATCGATGCTTGCAGCAAGTTATCCGCCGTTCTTTGGTAAGTTATCAAGATCAAGATCCTACATCGTGAAGATTGAGACAACGTCCTCATCAAAATTAAAACAAGTTCTTGGTTTAAATAAATTCATTTTGGGGATTTTTGAAAAAAAAAATAATTTCTCAAATTCTAGAGCTCAAAAAATTCCACCAAAACTTTCTTAATTCAACTAAAACATAAACCAATCAACTTTGGGCATCACAAACATTTTTGAAGCAAGTATGATAATTTAGCACAATTAAATCTAATTTAAGTAAGCACATAAAATCACACTTAATTCCACTATGCTCATATGACGAAATGCTCATGCCCATGCTTTATGAAAATGCTCATCTGTGATTTATGAGACTAAGTGCATGATTAACACCTAGGGTGTTAAAACCCTCCCCCCTAAAAGAAATCTCATCGCGAGATTTTGAGTTACTAACCATTTCAAATGAAATTTTGGGTAAACTTCTATTAGATATTCCTCGGTTTCCCAGGTGGCATCTCTGTCATCATGATGACTCCACACAACCTTGTAGGTTTTTACCACTCTGTTCCTAGTCACTCGCTCCTTGGTATCTACTATACTCACTGGTTGTTTCTTGTACTCTAGGTCTGCCTTAATCTTGATCCCTCGGGGTTCAATCCTTTGCTCAGGTACTTTGAGACATTTTTTAGCTGGGACACGTGGAAAATGGGAAAGATAGAACTTAACTCTTCAGGCAACTGTGCAACTGTATCTTGTAGGCCACAGGGCCTTTCCGTTCTATTATCTGATACGGTCCCATGTATCGAGGTGCAAGTTTACTTCGGACCACAAAGCGCTGGACTTTCTTCATTGGTGTAACCTTGAGGTATACATAATCACCTACAGCAAACTCAAGTGGTCTTCTTTTCTTTTCAGCATAACTCTTCTGACGCGATTCTGCGGCTTTCATGTGTTGCTGGATAATCTGTACCTTTTCTCAGCTTCTTTCACAAAGTCGATGGCGTAGAACCTTCTCTCACCGGGTTCGACCTAGTTTAATGGAGTTCTACACTTTCGACCATACAGGGCTTCGAACGGAGCCATCTTGATACTCTCTTGATAGCTATTGTTATAAAAGAATTCAGCTAACGGTAACCATGCTTCCCAAGAATCTTTTGACGTTAACACACAAGCCCTCAACATATCTTCTAGGACTTGATTGAGTCTCTCTGTTTGGCCTAAGGTTTGAGGATGATATGCTGTACTTCTCACTAGACTGGTGCCTAAACTCTTATGCATTCATTTCCAAAAATGAGCGGTGAATTACGAACCTCTATTCGAGACGATAGTCTTGGGAATACCATGCAACCTAACAATCTTAGCTATGTACAAATCAGCATACTCAGGTGGTCTGTACGAGTTCTTAACTAGTAGAAAATGGGCCGATTTAGTCAACCGGTCAACAATGACCCAGATCGAGTCATTTCCTTTTTTGGTAGTCGGCAGTCCTGTTATAAAATCCATACTGATCTCTTCCCACTTCCAAGCTGGAACTGACAGTGGTTGTAATAGTCCTGTGTAACACCCAAAAATCTGATTTTTAATTAATAGGATTTAATTTGATTTAATTAAGCATTTTTGGTGAGCATTTAATCTAGTAAATAAATATTTTTTTGTCAAAATTAAAATTGATCATAAGTTTAGAAACTTTTTTTTATTCATGCTGGAGCATAGAGCTTTTGTGTTGTTGTTTTGTTTTTATTTTACTTATTTATGCTCAAAAGCTCTTTTAGAAAATGTTTTGGAAAAGTAAAAAAAAGAAAAGAAAAAGGAAGAAAACTTACCTGCTCTCGGCCTAGTCCAGTGGCCGAGGCCCAACCATTCCCCCCGCAGCCAGCTTCCCAGCCTCGGCCTAGGGCGCGGCCCAATTTCCCCCCCTTGCTCGGCCCACTCCCTCTCCCAGCCCAACCGCGCGCTGACCCCCCTCCTCCCCTCTCCCTCTCTAGCCGACAGCTGGGACCGCCCCTTCTCTCGCTGACCACTGGGCCCCGCGTGTCAGTCTCCTTTCCCTGCTTTCCTTCTTCTCCAGTTCGACGCCGAGCCGGACTCTCTCCCCAGGAAGCAACGGATCCCGGACTCTTCGCAATTTCCTAGTTCAAGCGCCCAACCGAGCCCCTACAAAGTTCCTAGCCTCGCCCCGCATGCATCTTTTCGATCTAAACGCGTCGGGGAAGCCCCAGCCACTACTGGCGTCAAGGAGCGGATCTCGCCGAGCTCCTCTCACGCGACAGACTCTCTTCCAAGCCCCTCGGGTCACGATAGGAGCATTGGTGAGTTCGCAAGGAGCCCCGCGTCATACCCATGCCCTCGGTTTGTGGATTGGTGCCCTAAATCGCCGAGGCCAATAACTCCGGCGAGCTTGGCTTCCCAACAATGGCGCGCCACCGCGGGGAGACTCAGCTCTGGCCGGCCCGCCGCCTACTTTCCCCCAAAGCGAATCTCGGCCGTAGGATCCAAAACCAAGCGCCCAGATTAGAAGATAACGTTTCGCTGGAGTTTTTGTTAAAGAGCCCCTGGGTTTTTCCCTTCTAGAACCCACAGTCCAAGGCGCTGTCGGGATTTACGTTTTCAAATTCTAAAGACGTATTCTGGATCGGCTTAGGAAAAATACGTCTTCTGTTAATTACAGTTTTGCCACTAGAATTGTTTTGATCATAAAGTGCTCAAATGGATTATATAGTGCGAGCCTCTGTCCTTATGTGTATAGGTTGTGCGTCATTGTGCCATTTGGAAGGGGTGCATCTATATCTGCTCGCCTAGGAAACCTTACGGCCCTAACATGTTAGATGAACTATTGAAAGGCTTCATATTGATCCCTGCTGACCTTCCTTGGTAGTGGGTTAAGAGGTCAACGAGCCTCGGGTGAAAGGGTAAATTATGACTCATGGGTAAAGATGTACAACCTCTGCAGAGTGTTAAAACTAGTATACTAGCCGAGCTCACAGTCAGGAGTGGCCTTGGGGACATCTACATTAAGATGATGAGCTTGTTATGTTATTATGTTCATTTGATTATTGTTTATGCTATGAGTTAATTATGCTTACATCTGATCATATGAATATTGGATTACTTATGCTACCTTGACAATTGCTACTTAATTATGGACATGCTATCCACTATAAAAAGCTAAATGCAGTCAAACCGGTGTCACCTATTTGAGCCTCATGAACCCCTGGTTATACTTATTGAGTACGATATGTGTTCACTCTTGCAATTTCCCAACACCCCAGGTTATGCAAATGATGATGTTTGGAATGAGGACTATCGTTATGAGTACTAGGCTTGGAGTCAACCAGTCAACAGTGTCCCTATGTGGTGCTTCCATCGAGAGCGTTGTTTAATCTTATTATCATTATTGTATAAGACTATGTGATTTATTATCATTCTGCTATGTAATAAACACTGCAATGGTACATTTGAGATTTGTCTACTTATGTGTGACTGTTTTTGTGGCACATATGAGTCTTTTATGCATCCTATTTTGTTCTTAAAATATGGGCATGACATCCTACCGGCTTCATATGTATAGCCTTGACCCTGCAACAAGTGTCACAACGGGCGACGTAGGCTGCTATTTCCTTCTTCATTTTGGTCCACCAGAAGTCGGTTTCAGGTCTCAGTACATCTTGCTACTCCCTAGATGGATGGAAAGTTTTGAAAGGTGTGATTCGTCCATAATCAGATTCTTTAGCTCTCGATTCTTAGGGACCACCAACCAATTCTGAAACCAAAGTACCCCTCGTTCATCCACTCGGAACTGGGTCTTGGGGTCATCCTTGATGTTTTCCTTGATATGAAAAATATCCTTGTCTATTTTCTGACCCTCTATGACTTGGCTCTCAAGTGAGCAACTAAGCTGTATGTGACATAGAACTTTGGGATGCATCAGGTTGAACCCATCCTCGAACAAAGGCTAGACCACCTGATAGTGTGGTTTACAGCTCAAAGCATCTGCCACGATGATTGCCTTGCCTGGGTGGTAGTGGACTTCAAGGTCATAGTCATTGATCAACTCTAGCCATCTTCGTTGCCTCATGTTTAACTCTAACTGGGTGAATATGTACTTGAGGCTCTTATGATCGGTGTAGATGTGACACTTATTTCCATGTAAGTAATGACTCTAAATCTTTAGAGCATGCACGACAGCCGCAAGCTCAAGATCATGCGTTGGATAATTGACTTCATGTTTTCTTAACAGACGTCAAGCATAGGTTATAACTCTGCCTTCTTGCATAAGTACACACCCCAAACTAGACTTTGATGCGTCACAAAACACATCAAACGACTTCTCGATATCCGGTTGTGCCAAAACAGGAGCAGTGGTCAGTAGCTTTCGCAAGGTGTGGAAGGCAACTTCGCACTCCTCTATCTAGGTGAACTTATGATCTTTTTGCAGTAAACTGGTCATCGGCTTGGCATTCTTGGAGAAGTCGGGAATAAAATGATGATAATACCCGACTAACCCAAGAAAGCTTCGAACTTCCGAGACAGAAGTTGGGGCCTTCTAGTCCAAAATTCCTGTACCTTGGTTGGATCTATGGCAATTCCTTCTTCCAACATAATATGACCTAGAAACAGAACCTTCTTCAGCCAAAACTTGCACTTGCTGAACTTCGCATACAACTGATGTTCCCACAGCCAACTCAATACGACCCTCAAATGTTTAGCATGATCCTGCTCATTCTCTGAATAGACTAAAATGTCATCAATGAACACCACTACAAACTTGTCCAACTCGGGCATAAAGACAAAATTCATGAGATACATAAAGTATGTAGGAGCATTTGTCAATCTGAAGGACATGACAAGATACTCATACAACCCGTATCTGGTAGGAAAGGCAGTCTTTGGTATGTCTTGCGGTCGAATCTTGATTTGATGATACCCTGACCTCAGGTCTATCTTGGAAAACACCCTTGCGTTTGACAACTAATCAAATAGGATGTTGCTGCGAGGTAAAGGATACTTATTCTTGATGGTCACAGCGTTGAGCGGATGATAGTCCACGCACATGCGCAATGATTGATCCTTCTTCTTCACGAATAGTGCCAGACAGCCCCATTCGGACAAACTTGGCTGAATGAAACCCTTGTCCAGCAATTCCTTCAGTTAGGTTTTCAATTTAGCAAGCTCATTGGGTGGCATTCGGTATGGTCTCCTAGAGATCGGTGCTGTACCCGGTATTAGCTCTATGGCAAATTTAACTTCTCTATCTACGGGAACTCCAGGTAACTCTTCTAAAAAAACATCTGGAAACATACAGACCACTGGTATATGATCTAATGGAACTACTTGTACAGCACAAGAAAGGCTAGCAAAGTCAAACCGTCGGGGTAATCTGACCTGAATTGTGCCCTGACCTTAGGGATCTTTGAGGGAAAGAATCCTCTGACCGGCATCTACCATTACACCCAAATTTGTCATCTTATTCATGCCAATTATGATGTCTAAAACTAACCCTAGCATGATCACAAGGTTTACTCGAATCCTTCGGCCACTGATATCCAAGGTTGCTCCTGTCACCATTTTATCGGTCAACACATCAGTCCCCACTGAACTGATGCGATACCCATAACCCAACTCGATAACTGGTTGATCATGCTTTTGTGAAATGCTTGACTCATGAATGAATGCAATGATCTGGAATCAAACAAAACAACTACGAGATGTTCGTTAATAGGAAACATACCAGCTGTTACCAGTTCTCCTTTCAGAATCTCCTCAATCGAGGTATGATGCACACGGGCTGGGTAGGTCGTCTGCTGCTTTTTGGGCTAGGGACATTCATTGGCAAAGTGCCCCATCTTCTGGTAGTTGTAGCACGGACCCTTGGACATGGTGTTGGCAGCAGGTGTTGTAGCTTGATTGGCCCTTGGCTTTGCTGGAGTCACTGCAACCTTGTACGGCTTTTGCTGAGTTGGATGTCCGGTGTTTCTTCTCTGCGGAGGTCGAAACCTGGGCACAAGGGGCAAGAGGATGATACTGCTGACGCCCTACCATTGGTGCCCTAGACTGAGATGAACCAGCCTCAAAAGCCCTCTTGCGCGACTTGGATGCACTGTAGTTGTTGTTATTGTTCTCTTGGGTCAGACAGTAACTCATGTAAGCATTGAAAGTAGCTCGGGTCCCTGTACCCATAGTCTTTAGCATCTTAGGGCTCAAGCCCCTCTGGAAACTAGCGATCTTCTTAGCGTCTGTGTTCACAAACTCTAGAGCATAACGAGCAAGATTGTTGATAGCATGCAAATACTCCTTCACCATTTTGGTTCCCTAAGACAGCTTCATGAACTCTCCAACCTTCATCTCCACCAAGCCCGGGGGAATATAGTTTCCCCAAAAAGCGGTAGTGAAGCGGTTCTAGGTGATCAGGGTTCCCTCAGGGTAGGTGGTACGATGGTGAGACCACCAAATCCCAGTGGGCCCCTTCAGTTGATGCGCTACATACTCAGCGTTTAGCTCCTCAGTCATCCGGAGGAGACAGAATTTCTGCTCCATAGTGTTGATCCACTCATCGACCTCAAGTGGTTCTACGACCTCTTTAAAGACCGGTGGCTTAGTGTCCATGAAGTCCTTGAAAGAACTATACTGATTTACTTCGTGGCCACCCGGGTTAGCCCCACGGTGGGTGTTGTCGGCGATATTGCATAGGGCAGCCTCCATATTCTACTGTATCTGTTCCATGTTTCGCTGACTCCCTAGAAACTGTGCAAAGAACACCTCTGTAGTGTACAGAGGGGGAGGTGGTTGTGGTAGTGGTGCTCTATCCTCATTCCTGCGAGCCCCGCCTACTGAGGAACCTTCAGCAACTTGGTTACGGTTACCCCTGCCACGTGTTTCCACCATCTCCACGCATCAAGGATAAGCAATCGTTAGGAGTTGTCACCAATCGATAGGTACATGTGAAATCATGCCGTGTTGAATTTACTGACGAGAATAAATCCACATAATAAACAGAGGCACAATAATTCATCATCCACACACAACATCACTAACATAATTACTTAACACATCACCAAAGTGGTTTGCATACATCCAAAATTGCCAGCATACATACACTAGACTTTCCAAAAGTCAACACAACTCAACCACATCAAGTTCCACAAACAACCAAGTCTCAACTAGATTAAGAGTACATGCCATGCAGAACCAACAAAAGTAGGACTATGTTGGCATTTCTTAGCGTCACTACTAAAAATATACCATAGATCCATCCTTAGCGATGGCACCAAAAATGTCAGGTGTTGGCATACCGTAACTATCGCTACATCAGAGAGATAACCCAAGGCAACTCGAGGGCGCCGGCCTTAGCAGTGGAGTCTGGTAACAATAATTAGGAATAACGGAATGGCCTTCCTAACCATCCTTACTTGCGATATGCAAAGCTGTGGCACTACGCTTGAAAGTGCACAAGGATTACAATCTTAAGTAACGGTACTTAGGTACGCCAATCGATACTTCATGAATGAAGAAGTAATATAACTGCAAGCGGACAGAACTATCATTGTAGCATTTCAACCCGTGAGTATTCAAGGGTGTCGAATTTATAATTCTCGTAGGAAGGCAAAGGGATCAAACATGGTGTAAACATGATTACTTATTGAATGCTTGGTAGACATAGAGTAAACAGGAATAAACATGATATTCAAGATAGTGGACACACATTGGATCAACCTCAAGGATAAAATAGAAGAGAAATAATAAATAAAGAATAAAGAAATAAATCTACTTGAGCAGGCATGGGTTACATATAACTATGCATAGAACTATTAGCGGATCATCTAATTAGCAATAAATAGAGTTAGAACTAAGCTTGAGATGAGGGGAGATCCCCACAGCTGAATACTCAGCCGATAGAGACTTCACAGAACTCCTATCGGAATACCTGATCATGGGAGAATGCAAAGGATGACAGAGCTATCACTACCCTGCCACCTACCCCTCTACCCGAAAGATACCCGCACATCCATTGATTCCTGCATACCTGTACACCATGTTCATGTAATTGGAAACAACTCCTAATCCCCGCGGGCCCCACCCCTTCGGAGTGACAGGCTAGGCTAAGAGCAATGATCACAGCACAGTGAACCATCATCCCATTCCTAATTCTAATCGTAATCATACTAATCTGATGAACAATGATGAACAATGATGAACATATCAAGAACATAGCACAAGAACTAAGAACTAGTTCGTATACTATGAACACGATAAGAATACAACCATACTCTAGTTCATATGCATAATCATATAAAGATGAATAGAAATTGCTCATGGAATATTATTCATACCAAGAAGATCCTTTCTTCCAAGGAGACAAGCTCTCCTTGCTAGCTCTTGCCTTGCTCTACTACTAATCTAGACTAAAGATACAAGTGAGAGGTGTGAGGTAAATTGACTCCAAATGATGTGTGTGTTGAAAAGGGGGGAGTGCCTCTCTTTTTATAGTGGAACTAGGACGGTTCATCGCATCTAAATTTGGTAGTAGGTGAAACCGTCCTATGCATGGCGGCATGCAAGCGCCTGAGAAAGATGGACCCGGTTTGCCACCTCCAGGGGTGCGCCTGCACCAGGGTGTGGCCGCACCCTGGGTGGGTCCCCCTGGCCACCGCCTTCGCGTGGTCGGTTTGGCTCTGGGCCTGGATCTCTCCCGTGGTTACGATCAGGCCCAGTTCTGCGTTGTTCGGGCCTTTCTCTATTTTCTTGGTTTGCACATTTCTAAATACGTCTTTTGGTACTTTGCGCTTTCTTCGTGGTATGGCACATTTCCACTTGTTGCACTATAATTCCTGCAAAATATAATCACTATGGTACAAGTGGAACTTGTTAGTAATAAAATGCATGTTTGTATATAATATCATTGCTTCTTCTCCTTTTGGATCAAGTTGGTAGTTTATGATTGGTCTATAATGACTGCCAACAGACTAGCACTAGAACACTAGCATCTACTCGCTATGGTCGCTATCCATGCTGGAACCATTGTCTTCCTCGTTTTCACTTGCTACCACCTCCATCTCTGGATCCTGATCCATCTTTTCCTCAGAATCTATCTCAGCGGCCCAAAGAAGGTGATGGGGATGGAGCTAGTTATGCAACTAGTGGATCTCCTCATGTAGTTTCTCATTATACTCCTCAGCATTGGCTAGCTGCTGCTCAAGCTCTAGCTATCGGGCCCTAAGATTATCTTCCTCGTGCCAGTCTTCATTTCTCTGTCTAAGCACATGAACTAGCATGCACTCACAATTCTTGTGGGCTGTGGTTACCTTGTCTCTCTGCTCTCTCACTGCTAGCATATCCTGGCTCAGCACGCTATTCCGCTGAACAGCCTTATCCCTCTCAAGAGTCACATGGGCAAGCTCTGCCTGCAACCTCTCAACCTCAGTCAAACTCACTGTCACACCCAAATTTAAGGATAAATTTGAGTACAATAATCTCATGTGCGCCCTAGGAATAGTCGCGCACACAAGTCAACAAATTACAAATGTATCATCACAAGTGTCTTACATAACGTTATTACAACACAAATATATCAAAGTCTGCGACATACGGAAGATATAACTCATAACTAGCTATGATATGATAGCTCCAACACAGGGACGACCGACTGGGGGATCGCCAACCTAGAAGTCCTCAGGGGATTCCTCGTAGTAGCTGTCATCTATTACCCATCCGGGATTTTTGTCCAAAAGAAATAAAAAGACAAGCGTGAGTACATCTCGTACTCCGCAAGCATAACATAGGATTTTATGCGGCTCAAAAAGGTCAAACACTGGCTACTGCAGTTAGCATTTTAATTGGTCAATGTGTTAATCCTAATCAATCATCAATTATGCATAAGCTCCCGATTAGCCCAAATGAGTACATGATAATAACACCATTAACCTTCACGGCTAACACCATCACCATCACGGTTAAACCACATTAATCATCACGATCAATGCGTCAGATTTTCATAAGTTATTTCCCATAACCATCCACATCCAACTATTCCATAAAGGTCCAAGGCCGCTCATGTCCGAGAGCACGGCTAGTATACCAGTTTGATCAAACTCTGCGCAGAGGTGTGCACTTTTCCCGTAAGTCATGTTACCCATATGGCCGGGGTTTGCAAGACCCACTACACTGCTAAGGTGAGCGGGCAGGGAACACTATGAAGCCTTCCATAGGCCACATCTAACTAGTTAGGGCCGTGAGGTTTCCTCGG
Source organism: Sorghum bicolor (assembly GCF_000003195.3). NCBI lineage: Eukaryota > Viridiplantae > Streptophyta > Magnoliopsida > Poales > Poaceae > Sorghum > Sorghum bicolor. The sequence continues at coordinate 21,971,422 of NC_012873.2, read as the reverse complement.
CAGGCAGATATAGAGAACCCCCTTTCCTATGGCACATTTCCATCCCGGCTATACACATAGGAACAGAAGCAGTTCTATACCCAAAGTGGCAAGCCCCTCTTGCGCTCTTTCGGGTAACCTCTAACCAGCTAGATGAGATCCTATTACTGAGCTAAAGTTAGAGCCATATAACCATCACGGTTGCACTGTATGTCCCGGATTGTCGCTTACAGAGAAGTCCTTACGGAGGGTCTAGGTCAACCTGACCGAAGTCAATTGCACCATAGCCCTTTTCTCAATATTTGTCATCATATTCATTAAAGTCAGAGTGATAATAAAGTCTCAATTAACTAAAGCACTAGCAAAGCTACCCACATGCATTCTACCCATAGGTGTCATAAATATTTAGTCAGGTAGCTAGGATGTCCTTAGGGTTATCAAAATTAGACACATGCAGATGCGTAATTAATTAAGTGAATAGGTGTACAAGGGAAACCCATGTTATACTTGCCTTCGGTGAAGGGGAACTGCTGCTGGTCCTGCTGCTCCTCGAAGTAAAATGGATCACCCACGGACACGTCACCGTCTGCGCTCGATCGGTACCACACAACAACACGCATCTAGGTTCATTCATACAAGCAAACAATCATTTAATTAGAACAGTACACCAACAGATCACAAATGAAATAAAATATTTAAAAACAGAACCTACGTTTCGCTACGATCACATAGATACGAAGATCACGAAAATCGGAGCTAAAATGACCAAGTTACGACTTTTCGGCGATTTACTATAGGCCTTTAATTAATTAAACCTAACCCTGAAAATAAAAAGTGGCAAACTACAGAAACAGTAGTACTATCATGTAGACAATTTAAATACGAATCTAACGCAATTCGAACGGGTCAAATCGGAGCTATAACGAATATTTTATGGCCAAAACAAGTTCAGTGGCATTTCTGTAATTTCCTGAAAACGTAATTTGACCTAACCGACGGGATTTACGCTTTCTAAAAGACAAAGCTTATTTCACCCGAAGGCGGTAAGGACCGCGGCTTGAATCCTAAAATCCAGGGGGTTTCTTAAGCAAATTTCACCCACGAAGGGGTACGGGGCGCCCTGGATCGTCCGATCACAAACGGACGGCCGAGATTAGAGAAGGGGGAAAAGAGAGAGAAGGGGCGGCGCGCCTGGCCGGAGGGGAGGAAGGGCGCGGCGGGCGCCATGGCCGGCCGGGCCCGAGCTCGCCGATGCATTTCAAGGGGACGCTACGGCGCGCGGATTTCCAAATCGAAACCACCGGGAGAGAGAGGAGGGCAAGGGGACTTCATCCCCGGCCTCGGAATGACCCGGGACACGCCTGAGCTGCCGCGCCACGGCCTGCGGCGGCGGGCTTCTTCGGCGAGCGCGGCCGGGGTGCTAGCGGGCCTCAAATCGCTCGGCAAAAAGGACGGGGAGGGAGCGGGGAAGGAGACGAAGCTCACCACGGCGCGAATTCGGAGCAAAAATGGCTTGGAACAGCGGGCTTCGCGCGGCCGACGAAGATTCTCCAGTGGTGGTTCTGTCTGCGCTTTCACGGATGGGAGCAGAAGCAAGGAGAGGAGGAATGGGGAGGGGAAGGAGGCGCACAACTCCCTGCCCACTTCTTAACTGAGCGCGGGGAAGAGGGGAGGAGTGGGAGAGAACGTGGGAGCGGGCGAGGCGCCGAGCGGTTCGAAACCGAGAGCAAGGAGCGGGCGGGCGGTTGGAGAAGAGGGATGGTCCTGACGGGTGAGCCCCACCCGTCAGCCACCAGCAAGAGAGAGAGGGGGAAGGGAGGGGGAGGCGGCTGCGCCAGGCCCAAGAAGGGGGCGCGGGGGAGGTTTTGGGCCGAAAGGCCGAAAAGAGGAAGGGGGAGGGAGGGAAAGGATTCCTTTTTTTATACACATTTTCCAAATGAATTTCTTTTCTTCAAATATTTTCTTGCGCAAAATATTTTGGTTTTTAAAACAATCATCACATAAAAGAAATGCACCAGCTTGTATGCAACATAAATATTTCTCTAAGCTTATATTAAATTTTAATTTCTCCAAATTTATTTATTTTCCTATATTGAAAATGCTCACAAAATAATTTCATTTAAATTTAATTCATCTATTTGAAATAAATAAAATTTTTGGGTGTTACAATTCTACCCCCCTTAAAAATAATCTCGTCCTCGAGATTGAGACGGTGTTTACTCAAAGAGGTATGGATAAGATTGTCTCAGCTCATCTTCTCTTTCCCAAGTGGCTTCTTCTTCTTTATATCGATGCCACTGCACTTTGCACATCTTTATAACTCGACTCCGGGTCACTCTTTCCGCTGTTTCTAAGATCTTGATTGGATATTCCTCATAAGTTAGATCTCCTTCAACTGTGAGTTCCTCCAATGGAATTTGTTCCTCAGGCACTCGTAAACATTTCTTCAGTTGCGACACATGGAACACATCGTGAATACCCGACATACTCGCAGGCAACTCTAACTAATAGGCCACTTCTCCACGTCTCCTAAGAATTCTGAACGGTCCAACATACCTCGGTGCCAATTTAGCCTTCATATTAAACCTCCTGACACTTCTCATAGGTGACACCTTCAAGTACACATAGTCGCCTATCTCGAATGCCAAATCTCTTCTTCTAATATCCGCATAACTCTTTTGCCAAGACTGAGCTACTCTCAAGTTGTCCTGTATTTTCCGCACTTTTTCCTCTGCATCTCTAAGAACATCAGGTCCAAATACTTGACTCTCACCAGTTTGATTCCAAAACAAAGGTGTTCTGCATTTCTGCCCATACAATGCTTCAAACAGTGCCATATCGAGACTTTTCTGGTAACTATTATTATACGAGAATTCAGCATATGGTAAACTAGTGTCCCAACTGGTACCATACTGTAACGCACATGCTCTCAACATGTCTTCTAGAATCTGATTTACTCTCTCAGTCTGCCCATCGGTTTGGGGATGATACGCGGAACTAAAGTTCAACTTTGTTCCCAATGATTCATGTACTTTATGCCAAAACTGAGATGTGAACTGTGTACCACGATCAGACACGATCTTCTTCGGAACTCCGTGCAGACTCACGATTCTATCCATTTATAATTTTGCCAACTTTGCACCATCAGAGTTGGTCTTAACGGGCAAAAAGTGAGCAACTTTAGTGAGTTGATCCACTATTACCCAAATTGAATCATACCCACGTTGAGTGCGGGGCAATCCAGTGATGAAATCCATACCTACTTCGTCCCATTTCCATTCAGGCACTTGCATTGGTTGCAACAACCCTACAGGTCTTTGGTGCTCGGCTTTCACCCTCTGACATGTATCACATAACGCTACATACTCTGCCACATCTCTCTTTAATCCATACCACCAGTATTTTTCTTTAAGATCTAGATACATCTTGGTGCTTCCGGGGTGAATTGAATATGCAGAGTCATGTGCTTCCCGTAGGATTGCATCTCGGATGGATTTTACTTCGGGCACACATATTCTCTTCCCAAACCATAGTGTACCATTTTCATCTAAGCTGAAACCCGGTGCTTTTCCAAGCACTACATTCTCTGAAATTTCTTTTAATTTCTCATCCTCCAACTGACCTTTGCGGATTTCTTGCTCTAGGGTGGGCTCCAACTCCAATTCAACAGTGTTGTTCACTAAACCCAAATTGAGATGCTCTATTTCAGCTAGCAACTCTGTGGGAATGAGGGTCAATTGCAGCCCATTGGCATAGCTCTTTCGGCTAAGTGCATCGGCAACAACGTTTGCCTTCCCGGGATGGTAATGCACTTCCAGGTCATAATCCTTTATTAATTCTAGCTAGCGGCATTGCCTTAGGTTCAGATCCTACTGTGTGAAAATATACTTCAAACTTTTGTGATCCGTATAATATCACACTTGTGTCCAATTAGATAATGCCTCCAAATTTTTAGAGCATGAACCACGGCAACTAGCTCCAAATCATGAGTAGGATAGTTCAGCTCATGCTTTCTCAACTGCCTGGATGCATAGGCCACCACTCTTCCTTCTTGCATAAGCACACATCCAAGGCTTAGGCAAGATGCATCGCAATAAATAGAGAAGGTTTTGCTCAGATCTGGTAAGGTCAACACTGGGGCTTTGGTCAACCTTTTCTTTAGCTCCTCAAAATTTTCTTGGCACTTATCTGACCAAATAAATTTGGCACTCTTCTCAAGAAGGTCTGTCATGGGCTTTGCTAACTTGGAGAATCCTTCAATAAACCTCCTATAATACCCAGCTAGTCCGAGAAAGCTACGGATCTCACTAACATTGGTTGGAGGTTTCCAATTCAGCACATCTTGCACTTTGCTGGGGTCTACGGCTATTCCACCGTTGGAGACCACATGTCCCAAAAATGAGACCTTATTCAACCAAAACTCACACTTGCTTTTCTTGGCATACAATTTATTCTCTCTAAGCTTTTGCAAGACCAGTCTCAAGTGTTCAGCATGTTCTTCTTTGGTTTTGGAGAAGATTAATATATCATCAATGAATACTACCACAAACTTATCCAAATACTCCATGAACACCTTGTTCATCATATACATGAAGTATGCAGGTGCATTGGTCAACCCAAATGACATGACTGTATACTCATACAAGCCATACCTTGTGTTAAAAGCTGTCTTAGGTATGTCAGTTGCACGGATTTTCAACTGGTGATAGCCAGATCGGAGGTCAATTTTGGAGAACACACACGCTCCTTTCAGTTGGTCAAATAAGTCATCTATTCTAGGCAGTGGGTACTTGTTTTTAATAGTGACTTCATTTAATGACCGATAATCCACACACATCCTCCTAGTGCCATCTTTCTTATCAACAAAGATTACCGGTGCACCCCAGGGTGAAGAACTAGGACGAATAAACCCTTTTTCTTGCAATTCCTTAAGCTGTTTCTTAAGTTCCTCTAATTCATTTACCCCCATTCTATATGGTCTTTTTGCTATGGGTGCAGTTCCAGGTAAAAGCTCAATAAGAAATTCAATGTCTCGGTCTGGTGGCATACCTGGCAACTCGTCCGGGAACACATCGGGGAACTCGTCCACCACCTGGTCTTCTTGATTACCACCACTCAACTGATTCACTGTAGCAGTCGGCTGAGGGTGCACTGCCACATCCACACTTATTCTATCCCCACCTGGTGATGTCACCACCACAGACTTCTCCTGACATTGAATTACTGCCCCATGCTGCTTCATCCAATCCATACCAAGTATGAGGTCAATTCCCATGGTTCTTAGCACAATAGGTTTCACCTTGAAATCTACCCCCTTAGAGATATACTAGTGGAGGGGCTCCAGTAATTAGCTGGCATGGTGCCTCCCGGTGAATTTACTAGCATAGAATTTTTTAGAGCACAAAGTGGGATGCTATGCACTCTAACAAAAGCTTAGGAGATAAATGAATGTGAAGCACCAGAATCAAACAGTACTGTAGCGAGGATGGAGTTGATGTTGAACGTACCCATCTTAACCTCAGGTGCTTCCTGAGCTATGTCAGTGGACACATGGTTCACTTTCCCAGAGAACGGAGGTCGAGCAGGCCTCTGATTGTTGTTCTGGTTTTGCTGAGCTGGTGGATTCTGCTTCTTGGGGCACTGGTATGCATAGTGTCCCACCTCTCCGCAGCGGTAGCAGGCATTGGGATTTCCGCTGGGTGCTGCACTCTTGCCAGGAGCATTGTTGGGCACTCCTTGGCGTGGTGCCTGGTTGCTGACCTGTTGCTGGGGGCGCTGCTGACTCTGGTTGCCATATTGCTGCTGGGGACGTTGTTGGTTTTGGTTGTTGTGCTGCTGGTGCTACTGGGGACGCTGTAGAAACTGACCACGGTTCCACTGATTCGGCGGTCCTTGACTGCGCTGAGGGAATCCCAGCTGAGGGTACGCACGTGGGCGAGTGTTGCTGCCCGACGGCTGCCCCTGGAGCTTTCTCTTCTTTGCATCTATCTCCTTGCGCTTGTTGTCGATGACAATAGCGCGGTTCACCAATTCTTGGAAACAAGGGTAGGTGTTGCTCATCAGCTGCAGCTGTAGTCCATCATACAAACCCTTCAGGAAGTAACGCTGCTTGTCAGAGTCCCTGGCCACCTCATATGTAGCATATCTTGACAGTTGAGCAAAATTGTCACGATACTCGCTGACTGACTGACATCGATCCCTGCTTGAGAGACCGGAACTCTTCCGCTTTCAGTTCTATCAGGCCCTCTGGAATATGATGGGATTTGAACCCTTCCGTAAACTCCTTCCAGGTGACTGGCGGAGCATTGTTCGGGCGTCCATATTGATAGGACTCCCACCACTCCTGTGCAGGTCCTTGCAGTTGGCCTGAGGCGTACAGCACTTTCTCCAGGTCGCTGCATTGGGCTATGTTCAGCTGCTTCTCGACTGCTTTTAACCAGTCGTCTGCCTCCAGTGGATCAGAGGCATGGGTGAACACCGGGGGACGTCCTTTCAAGAACTCCCCATGCTTGTCACACACTTGAACCAGCGGGGGTGCTGCTACTGGTTCATTGTTCATACAGTTCATCATGGCTTGCATCAGATTAGCCTGCATACCCATGAGCTGCTCAATAGTCATCGGCGGCGGTGGTGGTGGTGGATTCTCAGGTACACCACGTCCACGGCCATGACCACGGCCACGGCCACGTCCATGACCAACGGCTGCTCCTTCGGTGTCCATCTGCTTCCAACAAAGATTCACGGCTTTTAGTGATCTTCCAAAATAATTATTCATCGCTTATAATGAATAAAAACAAGTCTAGCAGTTTTCTGGACACGTTTCAAACTCAGCAGATTAGTAATCTGTGCTTATCTCAGAATCTATAGATCCATTAGGAACATGGTATACATCGTTGGAAAGGTTAATAAATTCTCTACAAACTTTATTCAGACCACATTTACTGATTCCATCAGTAACATAATCAAAATTGTGGTTTATCAGGTTCTGCTCTGGTGCTCAGTCTGCGCAGGTGCAGCAGAGCAAAACGGACATATCTCACAGATCCGAATAGATAATGAGGTGATTCCAGTTGGAGATGAAAGATATACCAGTCTAGTTTTCATCATAAAACTTTTGTAATTATTGAATGAACCGATAATGAGATACTGAATAAACATCACAGACTGCTCCAGAAACAGCATGACTGAGACAAGATAAAGTAACCCAACCTCGAATTTAAACAACATTTACTTCTAAGAATAAGGTTTAGAAACATGCGGACAGGCCCACATGTTCCCACAATCAAACAAAACTCCAAATCATAATTTTTCATCAACACAAACAGCAACACACTAAAGTTCACATGCCACACATTACTGAAATACTCGTGCTAGCGTCTAATTAGAAGGTACTGGGAAATCTAGGGAGCTCTATCCTGCAGAACGAACTTGCGGGGCTTCTTCTTGTAGATGGGTGGCTGTCCAAGCTGACCATGCAGCTCATCCACCTAACGCTGGAGGCGCTTCCCCGCCTGTTGTGCAACACGCAGCTCCTGCCTCAGTGCCACATTCATCTCCTGAATGGCACTGACGTGTCTCACAGTCGTATCTAGGGTAGGGTCACCGGCAGGAGGTGCCAGGACATGCCATGTCCTGCCATCTGGGTCGTTGCGGGGAATGAACCGGTACCTATCCTCCTGCATGGCCTCAAAACGGCGGCCATGGTAGTGAAAGTACGCGGCCTGAGCTGCATCCTCCATGCTCTCGTAGGCGGAAGCACGTCTAACCCTACTCTCGTGGATGGACTCCACCTCATCCGAGTTGTCGACGTTGTTCCGAGCTGTGATGATCACCTCGGCCTTCCAGTAGGTATTCTCCAACCGGTGCTTGTGCTCCGAACAAAGGTAGCGGACGGTGGCAGCAAACTCCGGGTAGTAGCTCGCCAACACACTCGTGAGCAGAGTGTGGTAGTGAGCATCCTCGTCAGCCTCCATGAACTTGTTCCTTCAGGTCCATCCCATCTCCGGAACAACCTGTGGGTACTGAGGTGTCGGTGCTGAACCCGTCGACGCGTGGGGTGCTGGCGCAGGTGGTGCAGGTGGAACTGGAGCGGCAGCCTGCGGGACCGGTACCGCCAATGGTGTAGGAGCTGAAGGTGTAGGCGTAGGGGACCCCGTGTCCATAGGCTCCTCCTCCTCGTCGCCACCAGAGACGACGACCTCGGGCTCAGGTACAGGTGCTGGTACAGGTGCAGGTACTGGGGCTGGTGCTGGTGCAACTGGCGGAGCACGAGCGGCGATGAAGAGGGCACGGTACGCGCTGCGCTGCGACGAGGCATCTATAAATTTTTATTTTAAGAATTAGACTAAATATGTTTACATAAATAGAACAGTGGGTAAGAATATATAATTTTAATAAAATAACAAGAAAGTAAAGTAAGCAGTGAAATAAATAAAGCGAAAATAAAAACCCTAAAATCGACTGTTTCTACCTAGGTTTGCGTCCTACAGTCAGCCTTGCTATGATACCAATTTGTCACACCCAAATTTAAGGATAAATTTGAGTACAATAATCTCATATGCGCCTCAGGAATAGTCGCGCACACAAGTCGACAAATGACAAATGTATCATCACAAGTGTCTTACATAACGTTATTACAACACAAATATATCAAAGTCTGCGACATACGGAAGATATAACTCATAACTAGCTATGATATGATAGCTCCAACACAGGGACGACCGACTGGGGGATCGCCAACCTAGAAGTCCTCATGGAATTTCAAGTAGTAGGTGTCATCTGTTATCCATCCGGAATTTTTGTCCAAAAGAAATAAAAAGACAAGCGTGAGTACATCTCGTACTCCGCAAGCATAACATAGGATTTTATGCGGCTCAAAAAGGTCAAACACTGGCTACTGCAGTTAGCATTTTAATTGGTAAATGTGTTAATCCTAATTAATCATCAATTATGTTTAAGCTCCCGATTAGCCCAAATGAGTACATGATAATAACACCGTTAACCTTCACGGCTAACACCATCACCATCACGGTTAAACCACATTAATCATCACGATCAATGCGTCAGATTTTCATGTTATTTCCCATAACCATCCACATCCAACTATTCTGTAAGGGTCCAAGGCCGCTCATGTCCGAGAGCACGGCTAGTATACCAGTTTGATCAAACTCTGCGCAGTGGTGTGCACTTTTCCCGTAAGTCGTGTTACCCATATACCCGGGGTTTGCAAGACCCACTACACTGCCAAGGTGAGCGGGCAGGGAAAACTATGAAGCCTTCCATAGGCCACGTCTACCTAGTTAGGGCCGCGAGGTTTCCTTGGCAGGCAGATATAGAGAACCCCCCTTTCCTATGGCACATTTCCATCACGGCTATACACATAGGAACAGAAGCAGTTCTATACCCAAATTGGCAAGCCCCTCTTGCGCCCTTTCGGGTAACCTCTAACCAGCTAGATGAGATCCTATTACTGAGCTAAAGTTAGAGCCATATAACCATCACGGTTGCACTGTATGTCCCGGATTGTCACTTACATAGAAGTCCTTACGGAGGGTCTAGGTCAACCTGACCGAAGTCAATTACACCATAGCCCTTTTCTCAACATTTGTCATCATATTCATTAAAGTCAGAGTGATAATAAAGTCTTAATTAATTAAAGCACTAGCAAAGCTACCCACATGCATTGTACCCATAGGTGTCATAAATATTTAGTCAGGTAGCTAGGATGTCCTTAGGGTTATCAAAATTAGACACATGCAGATGCGTAATTAATTAAGTGAATAGGTGTACAAGGGAACCCATGTTATACTTGCCTTCGGTGAAGGGGAACTGCTGCTGGTCCTACTGCTCCTTGAAGTAAAATGGATCACCCACGGACACGTCACCGTCTGCGCTCGATCGGTACCACACAACAACACGCATCCAGGTTCATTCATACAAGCAAACAATCATTTAATTAGAACAGTACACCAACAGATCACAAATGAAATAAAATATTTAAAAATAGAACCTACGTTTCGCTACGATCACATAGATACAAAGATCACGAAAATCGGAGCTAAAACGACCAAGTTACGACTTTTCGGCGATTTCCTATAGGCCTTTAATTAATTAAACCTAACCCTGAAAATAAAAAGTGGCAAACTACAGAAACAGTAGTACTATCATGTAGAGATTTTAAATACGAATCTAACGCAATTCGAATGGGTCAAATCGGAGTTATAACGAATATTTTATGGCCAAAACAAGTTCAGTGGCATTTCTGTAATTTCCTGAGAACGTAATTTGACCTAACCGACGGGATTTACGCTTTCTAAAAGACAAAGCGTATTTCACCCGAAGGCGCTAAGGACCGCGGCTTGAATCCTAAAATCCAGGGGGTTTCTTAAGCAACTTTCACCCACGAAGGGGTAAGGGGCGCCCTGGATCGTCCGATCGCGAACGGACGGCCGAGATTAGAGAAGGGGGAAAAGAGAGAGAAGGGGCGGCGGGCCTGGCCGGAGGGGAGGAAGGGCGCGGTGGGCGCCATGGCCGGTCGGGCCCGAGCTCGCCAGTGCATTTCAAGGGGAGGCTACGGCGCGCGGTTTTCCAAATCGAAACCACCGGGAGAGAGAGGAGGGCTAGGGGAATTCATCGCCGGCCTCGGAATGACCCGGGACGCGCTTGAGCGGCCGCGCCACGGCCGGCGGCGGCAGGCTTCTTCGGCGAGCGCGGCCGGGGTGCTAGCGGGCCTCAAATCGCTTGGCAAAAAGGATGGGGAGGGAGCGGGGAAGGAGACGATGCTCACCACGGCGCGAATTCGGAGCAAAAACGGCTCGGAACAGCGGGCTTCGCGCGGCCGACGAAGATTCTCCGGCGGTGGTTCTCTCTGCGCTTTCACGGATGGGAGCAGAAGCGAGGAGAGGAGGAATGGGGAGGGGAAGGAGGCGCGCGACTCCCTGCCCACTACTTAACTGAGCGCGGGGAAGAGGGGAGGAGTGGGAGAGAACGTGGGAGCGGGCGAGGCGCCGAGCGGTTCGAAACCGAGAGCAAGGAGCGGGCGGGCGGTTGGAGAAGAGGGATGGTCCTGACGGCTGGGCCCCACCCGTCAGCCACCAGCAAGAGAGAGAGGGGAAGGGAGGGGGAGGCGGCTGGGCTAGGCTCAAGAAGGGGGCGCGGGGGAGGTTTTGGGCCGAAAGGCCGAAAAGAGGAAGGGGGAGGGAGGGAAAGGATTCCTTTTTTTTATACACATTTTCCAAATGAATTTCTTTTCTTCAAATATTTTCTTGCGCAAAATATTTTAGTTTTTAAAACAATCATCACATAAAAGAAATGCACCAGCATGTATGCAACATAAATATTTCTCTAAGCTTATATTAAATTTTAATTTCTCCAAATTTATTTATTTTCCTATATTGAAAATGCTCACAAAATAATTTCATTTAAATTTAATTCATCTATTTGAAATAAATAAAATTTTTGGGTGTTACACTCACGCTGCAGCTGGCGCTTCTCATCCTGCACTATCAGTAGAGACCCAGTCAAACGCCCTAAACAGCGCTCTAGGCCCCCATAGGTCTTCATCATAGCAAACATAGTACTCATAGTTGTACTATCATTGTGCTGATCCTCATCGACAATCCTCTCTAGGGCACTCCCCTCAGACTGATCCCACACCAAGGTGTAGGGGTCACCCTGGGGAACACCCTAGCAAAGGCGTGAGCTAACTCCTATGGAAACCTCTCCATGATGTGCCTCAGAACTGCAAAAGCAGCCCTGCTGGCTCCCTGGAAAGGAGTACTGCCTCTAGACTCGTAAACCCAACCGCCCCAAGCGGGGTCACTGCCTCGACCCCAACTAGGGTCCCGTCACCAAGCTGCTCTCGGCTCCAATAGTAGCGAGGTTCCCTTCCTTCAGGATACCCCATTGAACTGAGCACCCTCCAAAGCAAGGTAGGCATACCAAACTCTCCCAGGAACTTGCACTTACGACGTGAGTCCCTAGGTGCCAACTGATCGCGAGGAACCCGCCCTCTAGTGGACTTGAGAGCGGTAAGCCTGGTGCGAGCCATCTGCTGAAAATGGAATACCTTGGGTAAGAATGAGGATCATCTTTTGTCATTTTTATTAAAATGGGACAAATTTGTATAAGGGGAGGAACTAAATAATGATATGAAATAAACATGATGCATGCACGAAACTTACGATCTTACAAACTTAGAAACAATGGTTAATACTAATCAGTATATACGGTGGCACACAACGTTCTCTCATAACGTAACTAACGCTCTACGCGAGAACGTGGTTAGTGTACCTGCAGAAAACTCATTTCAGCCCAACCACAGTATGAAACATGCAGAATAGGAATTAAAACTATGCATTCCACACACAGGTACCCCACACATGTATGTGATATGCTGCTACCCACATCATCGCCCTAATGACTGTTGGGTATTCTTAACATCATTACCAAAAGTAGACTTAGTTTTCTAATTCTAGTAACGATGCCAAAAATGTCAAACCTATCCCTCATACCACTTAAGCCAAGTTGTCATCCCTAGCATGACATGAGAGACGCGGTATTGAAATATGCAATTGCTCTTCTAAATAAATAATGAATGGGATCTGCAAGCGCACAGATTAATACCGATGTAGCATTTTAACCGGGAAGTATTCCAGGTATCGTTATTTATATTTTTACCACTGGGAAGGGATTAGCAATCATCAATATTAATTACAGAATAGAATATGAGATTGAGTATCTATCATTGCATGTATAATTGAGAACATTTATCTAACTCTTTCATACAGGGGTAAGTGTCACATAAAAGATATATGAAGTAATGAATAGTGACAAAGATAATTAATCTGATCAGCATAACTAGCCACATATAAATATGATAAGCACCTCAATTAGATATTCTAGAAAGTCATTAGCATGGAATTAGAATGAACTACAAGAATATTTCCTAAGTTATTCTAAACTATATAGTCTAGCATTATCATAGTTAGTGCAAGCATACTTAGCAATCATTGCGAGACAAGACTACGCCCATGCATAGTGATATTATCAAGGTAAATGAGAAACATAGCAATCACTCCCCTGTAATAATGTTGCTCTGCCAGCCCAATACACGAGAGGGGGACTATATAAGAATCAATGAAGCTGTCACTATCACGAAGTACCCCACGATCTGGCATATTGGGTACAATCGCAGATAAATACGGTGTAAGCACCACGCCTACACAATATCTATCATTTACCCATGGATCCGATGGATAAACGCTATACGATCCTAAACATGTATATAGATCCAATCTAACTAAGCCAAGTACATAACTATGATAAACTAAGAACAATATAATCTTGAATATAAACAAGTAGAGCAAAGTCATAAGCAATATATTTAAGTAGAACAAAGTCATATTCATAATATTGAAGAACAAAGATGATTAGAAGAACAATTAGAAGCACAATTAGAGAATTACCAAGAATCCTCTTAACAGATCTGGAAACCAATCGAAGATTGACTCCTTCTAGTTCTAATCCTATGTAGCTATGCTAATCTAGATATCTAATTGATGTGGTGGCTCTAATCTTGATTAGGGGCTTCTTCTCCCTTGAGAATAATGAATTAGGGTTGAGAGGCTCTCTCCTCCAGGGGCCCGGGGGTCTGGTTTTATAGTCCCTTCAAGTGAATATGGGCCGTTGGATCAAACCGACATTGATTGAACGGTTATCCTTGATCCTTTAGGTCGGTGGAGATCTTTCCCAAAAGAGAGTCCTGTTTGGACTCCAACAGGGGGCGGGCACCCAGTGCCTGGCCCCGTTCGGCCTCTGCTTCCTTCCCGTGGCTTCTGGAGTCTTCTAGATGTAAGATAATTGTGCGGCACATTAATATCTCTATGTAATCCCGACGTGTGGGCCTTTCTTCCGTATTTTCTGATAACCCCCTGCAGAAATAGACAAACACCAAAACTCGTGGAATTCTGACAGATAAAACCTTAATCTTAGATGTTGATTTCATTTGGATTCTTTTCTTTGTTTATTTGATAATTAAATTTGATACATAAGGACCATCAACAAACTCCCCCTAGCTTACCTCTCGTCCCTGAGCAATGATAGACTCAAAGATGGATTAGAAGTTGTTGCAATACCTTTAAAAAGTTGACGGTACACATGCTTCTAAATAAGGTTTCATCACTGAGTTAGTGTAAACTGTGAAGACTTAAAACTTATTCATTATACCTTTCACCATGGGACTTGTAACCGTCACTTCTGTCTTGAGTAGTTAAAAGATAGAACAGTCTAATCAAGAGCCATGTCTCTTATTCTTGATCAGCTATGGCTCTGGAGTTTTTTTGCAGATTTTCAAATAAAGCTCAGAGATTCCTTGTATGACTCTCTCAAATCTCTCTTTTGTGGTATTTCTGGATCCTTACCAAGGCAGTGATGGTATATGCCTTCTCTCAAGATATGTGGTATTTGTGGTATAAGGCATAGTGACATTGCCTTCTCTCTCACCCTACTTTAATAAGGCTTTAATATGTGGAGCTCATAGGTGGGAGATAAAATATACATATTTACAAGACATTTATTGTATAGTCAAACTATGGATCCAGAGAAACAAATCAATAAGTCAAATCAAGATGTGTATGTGTGGCGAATGAATGGTGTATGGTGATAATGGTGATAACAATGGTGAAAGTCTAATTCTACTTTTGCTCTTTGTGGGGATACATACCTTCCTTGCTTTTTGAAACTCTGTGAGGAGAATGAGATGCACTATCTTTTCTTTTTCTTTCCTCCTAGGTGGGTATCTTGTACCCATAATTCTATTGTCGGACACTTGTCTATTTTTACCTCTCGTCTCTCTCTTTTTCTTTCTTCCGAGGTTCTGGGCACTTGCCCATTTTTATTTCCTCGTATTTTTTATTTTTCTCTTTTTTTAGAGCACTCATCTCTTGAGATAATATAGCAAGTGGTAGTAACAAGATAACTTGAGCATTTATTTCACAAGGAAAAAACAAAAATATTTTTGGCTATTCTCTCCTGGATTAGGAGTAGAATAACTTTTGGGTGGTTCTGGAGATGGAAATAAGTGGATATATGTGGATGGTACTTCCGGAGTAGAAGTAGCACGTGTGAGTGAACGTGCAAGTGAATCTTGATTTAACCACATGACAAGCTCCTAAGGGTCTATACAGCTTGACCACACTCAATGCTCATAAGCAGTAAAAAGAAAATGTGTGGCTTAAAGTCTAGCAAGCATATATATATGGCTGTGGTAGGAATTTAAACTCTCATCATATAGGAACTCATCATGCAATATTTTAAAGATTTTAAAAGATAAAATTCTTCAGAATTCTAGCGTCTCTAGGAACAGATAAACAGCAGCTCAACCTTCCCATGTCGTATCCGTTAACAACTTAGACTTTAGATCAAGTTTTCATCCCACAAGTTTAGGTTTAGAGCAAGCTTTAAATTATAACAGTTATGTCTAAACTTGAGAGAGAACTTCAAATTTGCAAATTAGGCAGAGCAACTATTCATCATATCCATGCTAGAGTTTTATTTATTAGAATCCAGTTTAGCATAGCCACTTTATTTATTAAACACACTAAGCGAAAGACATATATTTATATAGGCACAAAATTTTTATTTGGTTTTTTCTAGTTTATGTATATTTATATTCTA
The DNA here is from genome assembly GCF_000003195.3 of Sorghum bicolor. Taxonomy (NCBI): domain Eukaryota; kingdom Viridiplantae; phylum Streptophyta; class Magnoliopsida; order Poales; family Poaceae; genus Sorghum; species Sorghum bicolor. Next base: position 21,955,768 of record NC_012873.2, on the reverse strand, counting down.
ATATAATATAAGTGTAAAGATAGATAGAAATACTTATCAGGATAAATGGAGGTGGTCTCCCCCAAGCTGAATTTTGACGTAATTTCTCTTGATGTAGCTAGCAGGTGGCAGAGGTGTATTTGAAAGTCATCAACATTCTGACAGCGATTAAAATGTCCTCCGTCTGCTAGTCTTCTTGATTCTTGATTTCTATGGAGCTCAAATAGACAACAAAGCTTTGTGGAACTGATTGAGTGTTAGCCTAAATATCTAGCCTTTATCATGTTGAGACTCCTCAATAAATATTACTCTCTATTTTTATATTTTTGTTTCATAAATCAGAAAAGAAATATTTATTTTCTTTTTATGCCACCACATTGAATGTACTTATGGGTTTATGCCACTCGTATACTCACATGGGGCTTACTGTTTTAACATTTTTATTTTCTTTTTAGGATAGTATGAACATGATTAACTAAGTAAACTGTTTTAAATAATTGAAAAGAAAAGCATAACTACTAAGTTTACCTCTTGGCAAGGCGTTCGGTGTTTTGAGTCCTCCGAACGGGACTCTCCGTTTTCTCAGTCGTCCTGGGATTCGTTGGGTGGTGTAGTCAGTACTTCCAGCAGCGCCTCTTCTTCATGTATGGTTATCTTCTCTCTCCACACCTGACTCGGTGCTTCGGTCTCCTCAGGATAGTTCTGTTTAAACTGTATGTCTTCTGACCTTACAACTTCTCCTTCATAGTCTGCCCATCCGTCCTTGATAATTTCCCTCCTCTGGTTGCGGTTGCGTCGCTTTCTGATCTGCTTAGATTCTTCAACGATATAGTTAGGGTCAGTAAAATAGCGGCGTACCTTCTCCGAGGGGAAGTGCATATGGACTTATCCAGTTCCAATGTAGATGATTGCTTTAACGGTGCTGAGGAACGGTCTTCCAAGGATGATGGGTGGATCGTATTCGTCTTCTCCCATGTCAATAACCTGAAAGTCTGTGTAGACAAAATGATCATCTATTTTGACTGGGACGTCAGTTACTATTCCTTTGACTTCTCGAAACGTCTGATCTGTCATCTGGAGATGAATGTATGTTGGTTTTAGGGGAATGGTTCCGAACAACAGCCGATAGGTGACTGCGGCCATTATGTTGATGCCCGATCCAGTGTCGCAAAACGTTTTGTGGAAGTTGTATCCATTTATGGAGCAATAGATGCTTGGCATTCCTGGGTCGTCCTTCTTGGTCAAAAACGGTGACTTAAGTTGATGATCTTGACCTCCTTGAACTGCAGTGACTATCTTAGCTGATTCGGTTCACACTTGCTTGTTCCTGTTCCTCCTGTTGGTCCTCTTCCTTGATTCACGTCTGGATTGATCTGGGATTTGTTTAGTCTTGTTTTTGAAGAAAAATGCCTCTTTTCTCCCTTTGATGTAGAAACTGATCTTGGCAGCACTAGCGTAGATGACAGCTCCCGCGGTGTTTAAGAATGCCCTCCCTAAGATAATGGGTGCTGTCTCATCATTACCGGTCTCTATCACTACGAAATCTGCTAGGGCGTACAAGGTACCAACTCAGACGTAGAGGTTCTTCAATATTCCCTTTGGGAAACTTAACGCCTGATCTGCAAACTGCAAACACATGGTTGTTTCTAATAAAGGATATGTAAAGAATTTTTCATAGAGTACCCTGGGTATAATGTTGACGCTAGAGCCAAAGTCGCAGAGTGCTTCTGGGATGTCCACCATGCCGATGGCGATCGGGATGACGGGGCGTCCTAGATCACCTCTCTTGACCGGCAGAAGGTCAGTAGTAAATTCAGTGACGGGGTTACTCCAATTACCTGCATCAAACATGTCTACAAGATTTGCAGATTCTAGTCCTTCCGGTTGTGATGGTATACCGGGGTTAGTAGTAGGAACAGCAACAGCTATTTGATTTAACTGAGATTCAATCATTTTATTAAAGCTAATTTGATTCTTGATGGCAGTAGAGAAATTATCCATTCTATTATTTATATTTTCTAGCATTTTATCATTAGATGCCAATTTCTTAGATAGGTTATCCATTAGCTTTCCTTGATTAGACACTAACTCTCTTAGAGGTGGAAAATTATTATTATTGTTGTAAGAATTATTACCTTGATAATTACCTGAGTAGTTAGGCCTTTGTTGATTCCAACCTTGATTTTGTTGAGGACGGTTGTAGTAGTAGTTGTTGTTGTTGTTGATGTAGTTCACATCCTCAAGCATCTCAGGACAGTGGTTGCCTGAGTGTCCAGTGTCTCCACACTCCTCACAAGTCATGTGAGAGTCGTAGATGTGCATAACTTCTTTCTTATCTCCAGCTCTATCATCGAGCTTCTTCATGAGCAGGTCTAGGTTTGCAGACAGCATGTCTACCTCCTAGAGCTGATGCATATCTCCACCTTTCTTGCGTGTCTGGGTCCTCTCTTCATTCTAGCCTTGGTTGGACGCCATCTTCTCCACAAGAGCTGTGGCTTGTGGTATCGTAAGTGATAGGAATGCTCCTCCGGCTGCAGCATCCATGGTTTCTCGGGCACTGTTGCCGAGCCCATGATAAAACGTCTGCATTAGTAGCCAACTCTCCATTCCATGATGGGGACATTCTAGGATGTAGTCTTGGAAGCGCTCCCATGCTTCTGGAATGGATTCATCATGTTGTTGCTGAAAACTTGTAATCTTCTCACGGAGAGCATTGGTCTTGCCCATGGGAAAGAACTTAGCCAGAAAGTTTGTTGAGCAGAGTGCCCACGTAGTATTCTTCTCCTTTGTAGCATAGAACCACTGCTTCGCTCTTCCTAATAGTGAGAATGGGAAGAGGCGAAGTAGTATAGCATCTCTGGGGATTCCCGATATGGTGAATGTGCTGCATATCTCCAAAAAGTGTTGGAGATGAGCACTAGCATCTTCGTGTGCCTTCCCCCAGAACTGGTTGGATTGCACCATGTTGATAAGTCCAGGCTTGAGCTCAAAGTTGCCATCGATCTCTGCAGCAGGTCCAGTGCGGATGTTGTCCGTAGTGGGAGCTGAGAACTCACAGATTGATTTGTTCGCCATGGCTTCGAATTCTGAAGACAAGTTCCGGTGATCTTCTTGATTGGATGAAGCTTCTTGCTGAAGTGTTGATGATCTCTTCTTGAGCATGGCTCTTGTTTTTCTGAATAATGCTTCGGGATTGTCAACAAAATTTCCTGGAAGATGTCTTCTATTCATACATTCCCCTGCACAAGATAAAAATATAAAAATATCGGGGTAAAACCGTATGAGAGAATAGATAAACTCAATCACATTAGTGATGCGAATGACGACTCAAAATCTATATCCATTCCTGATTAGTAATCAACCTTCCTCGGCAACGGCGCCAAAAATGCTTGTTGGGTATTCTTAACATCATTACCAAAAGTAGACTTAGTTTTCTAATTCCAGTAACGGTGCCAAAAATGCCAAACCTATCCCTCATACCACTTAAGCCAAGTTGTCATCCCCAGCATGACATGAGAGACGCGGTATTGAAATATGCAATTGCTCTTCTAAATAAATAATGAATGAGATCTGCAAGCGCACAGATTAATACCGATGTAGCATTTTAACCGGGAAGTATTCCAGGTATCGTTATTTATATTTTTACCACTGGGAAGGGATTAGCAATCATCAATATTGATTACAGAATAGAATATGAGATTGAGTATCTATCATTACATGTATAATTGAGAACATTTATCTAACTCTTTCATACAGGGGTAATTGTCACATAAAAGATATATGAAGTAATGAATAGTGACAAAGATAATTAATCTGATCAGCATAACTAGCCACATATAAATATGATAAGCACCTCAATTAGATATTCTAGAAAGTCATTAGCATGGAATTAGAACGAACTACAAGAATATTTCCTAAGTTATTCTCAACTATATAGTCTAGCATTATCATAGTTAGTGCAAGCATACTTAGCAATCATTGCGAGACAAGAGTACGCCCATGCATAGTGATATTATCAAGGTAAATGAGAAACATAGCAATCACTCCCCTGTAATAATGTTGCTCTGCTAGCCCAATACACAAGAGGGGGACTATATAAGAATCAATGAAGCTGTCACTATCACGAACTACCCCACGATCTGGCATATTGGGTACAATCACAGATAAATACGGTGTAAGCACCACGCCTACACAATATCTATCATTTACCCATGGATCCGATGGATAAACGCTATACGATCCTAAACATGTATATAGATCCAATCTAACTAAGCCAAGTACATAACTATGATAAACTAAGAACAATATAATCTTGAATATAAACAAGTAGAGCAAAGTCATAAGCAATATATTGAAGTAGAACAAAGTCATATTCATAATATTGAAGAACAAAGATGATTAGAAGAACAATTAGAATCACAATTAGAGAATTACCAAGAATCCTCTTGACAGATCCGAAAACCAATCGAAGATTGACTCCTTCTAGTTCTAATCCTTTGTAGCTATGCTAATCTAGATATCTAATTGATGTGGTGGCTCTAATCTTGATCAGGGGCTTCTTCTCCCTTGAGAATAATGAATTAGGGTTGAGAGGCTCTCTCCTCCAGGGGTCTAGGGGTCTGGTTTTATAGTCCCTTCAAGTGAATATGGGCCGTTGGATCAAACCGACATTGATTGAACGGTTATCCTTGATCCTTTAGGTCGGTGGAGATCTTTCGCGAAAGAGAGTCCCGTTTGGACTCCAACAGGGGGCGAGCGCCAAGTGCGTGGCCACGTTCGGCCTCCGCTTCCTTCCCGTGGTTTTTGGAGTCTTCTAGATGTAAGATAATTGCGCGGCACGTTAATATCTCTATGTAATCCTGACGTGTGGGCCTTTCTTCCGTATTTCCTGATAACCCCCTGCAAAAATAGACAAACAACAAAACTCGTGGAATTTTGTCAAATAAAACCTTAATCTTAGATGTTGATTTCATTTGGATCCTTTTCTTTGTTTATTTGATAATTAAATTTGATACTTAAGGACCGTCAACAATGACGGCATCGCCTCTCACGACAGAATCACCCACCATGCGGCACTGTTTCTAGGCACACGAGATATGTGTGCATGGCACAACACCCTAAAGCACTTCCCTAGACTGGCAGTGTATCCGATCATGCTCTCACAGCTCCCACTTACCGGGGCGTAGAGGAAAAATGATCCATTCATTACCACTCAAGTGAATGGCACTCATACTATTGCACGCCGTATGAGCGATGAAATAGAAATATGATACACAACTCTTAAGTTAGTACTTGACTAGCCACCTTAAAGTCCTTAACTGGGCATATAGGATATAACCACTGGCACACTTCATAGTTTTCCAAGAATTCATTTTAACACCTTGATCATTAATGATAGGGAATTAGTTTTGTTAAACCGTTTTATTTTATTTTAAAACGTGCTTATGAACAGTAATCCACTAAACCTTGCTCCAATGCCACCTGTAACAGACCGTCCAAATTATAAGAGATTAAGCATAATAACGATCGTTCACACAGTCAAACCATCAGGCTTAAGCCCAAATAATTCTGGTAATCCGTGAAATCTCTAGAGATTTCAATCCTTTTTCCGTACACACAGCTAAGATCGTAATAAGTTTAGCAGTCACTGTCCATGAGTACATTCAGTTCACATCATTCAGAAATTACATCGGAGTTCAACATAGTTATTGCAAACCAAAGATTGACAATAGCGGAAGCATTCTAGTTTGAAACCACACACACACACTTAGTTCATTACAGTGCCAGAGTCTGATCATTCTCACAAAAGCAAAAGAGGAGATAGAGTGACCATTGCCTTTGGTCTAGTTATCACCCATTGCTGGGTACAAACAATTGATGCAATACCCGTAGTACATGTGCCCATCTGCAAAACAACATGGGAATGGAACCCTAAGTACAAGAATGTACTTAGCTAGACTTACCCGTCATGAACTAGAAAAAAAGACTCTCATGGATCATAAAGGCGGTATAGTGGGATAGCTAAACTCTTTTTGCATAAAAGCTTTAACCATCTAGAAGTATGTTCCTAAGAACCCCTTGCTTTTATTTGGCTCAAGTTAAGTATTATTACCTACCATCTAAGTTGGCACCTGTACTATTGCAACCAGTTGTCTCAACATGATAGTACCATATCATATAGCATTATCATTCATCACATACCATAACCAGTGTTTCATAGTCCTTACTACGAGGATGAAGCTCAAGTCAAGTGCTCACTATCTAGGAGCAATGGCAATTCAAATCAATTTCTGACCAGCTAGTGAGTTATTCCCCACACAAACCACACTCAGTGATCAGGTGAGCTACAGGTCACCGTATTACACTATCCAGGACCAATTCGTGGGTTCGACAGGCACCGACCGTACCCGAGGACCGTTTTGGCGACCGAGGTATCCAAGGTATACCAAGGTTGCGCGCTGCGCCCTCCTCGTTCTCCCCAACCATCACCAATACAGTGCGTACATCGGGCCAATTCCTGGCCTGGATAGTGTTCAGACTTCACGGTCGGAACGACTTATCCTTCCAGCTAGGTGTGGGGTATGCGTTCAATATGACAAGAGGGCCGTCAACGATCGGTCCTTAATCGACACAGGCAGGGGCACTATGGTCAAACACCACCATAAGACCCTGCCCAGTCTCAGTTTCTTTTCCCACACTTGGTTACTTCCCATGATAGCATCAAACAGCTAACCCTTTTTGATGCAACACGTTGTTCCGATCTTCACGACGTAGGATGAACACCGATAACTAGCTGAAGAACAGCCAGATAACTTGCTGCAAGTAGCGATAACTAGTGCAACCTGGCAAATAAAACTCGAAGCCAACCACCGTCTTTAACCGGCAACCTGAATCGAGAATTCGCCCAACCACACTCTCAACGAACCAACCAACACAACCTACAATCAATCAAGGAATATCTTGAAGGGAGTAGGAGCACCAATTGGAAGCGGATGAAGCCACCGCTTCTGCAATCCCGTGAGGAAATCACAAGAGCAAAGGGGTAGAGATCACTCTATGAATTTGTTAGCACGTAGCTGAACAAAGGGGTTCTGTATTTCAATTATCAAAAGTCTGAGATTACAATGAGTCTTGGAGGATTCATACTAGCAACAGCCCTGGTAGATAGGTAGATAGGTAGAAACATGAAATGGAAAAACTAAGGCGGACGATGTGGAAGGGCCTCTTTGAGATGACTTCCTGGAGAGTTTCCGCGTGCCTATTGGTCTTTGGTGCAGTCTTTCGTATTTTTGGTAATAACACCACCTTGAAACATCCAATTAACACATGGCTAGATGCGTTGGAAAGATAACTTGACAACCTTTCACACCATGTGCACGATGCACCAAGAAATAATGTAGAATGGTAAAGTTTTGCATGGGAAGTTGAACATTATGCTGACTGATGATCTTCTGACCAGTCTGTATTCACGCAGTCATATCTTGACGAAGGTGAATCTAATTCAGGTGCAACCACGTGGGCTTGAAACTAGACTTGATAAGCTTTCCATCAAGTCCTCATGGGCCTTTATAGCTTTTGTGAGTAAAAAGTTATGAATATTTCTTTGCACTGGTCCGTTCTTGACTCTACTAGTCCGATTTGCTAGTCCATTTTTAGGGTCTGATTTATCCTTCTCTTCTTCTATATACCTGAGTATAATCAAGGTACAACACTTAGGTAGTATATAATTCTCATTAATATTAAAATGAATCTCACAAAGTAGTGCGTTGACCTCTTGTTATAGCTTCTTTGCACGACTACGTGTAATCGCTCCATCGATGACTTGGGCTGGTGCCAGTGTAGGTGATACTTGAGTGGGTGTGGGTGTAGCTTGACTTTGAGCTTGTGACATCTTGCTTGGTGGTGTGGTCATATCATCCTCCTCCTCTTGAAAAGGAGTCGTCCTCGACTCTGGAGTGTCTTCACTTATGAATGGTGAGAGATCAGCAACATGGAAGGAGTTTCTCACGCCATAACGAAATGGACCATCTCCTCGTGGTAGCAATTTTGATTTGCGTTGCTGAGGAAAGTGATCCTTGTGCAAGTGTATCCACACCAAGTCCCCGGGTTCAAATAACACCTTCTTCCTATGTTTATTCATACTTGCAGCCTTGCATCCTGTCTTGAGTTCAATTGCTTCCTTGGTCTTCTCGTGTACCTTCTTAATGTATGCAGCACGCTTGGAGACTTCTATATTGGTTCTTTCCTGCAATGGAAGGGGCAACAAATCTATCGGAGCAATAGGTTTGAACCCATATATAATTTTGAAAGGACACATATTAGTGCTAGAGTGTACTGCCCCGTTATATGCAAACTCCCCATGTGGCAAGCATTCTTTCCAAACCTTCAGGTTCTTTTTCACCATTGTTCGCTAAAACATTGACAATGTCCGATTCACCACTTTAGTTTGTCCGTCGGTCTGAGGGTGACAAGTGGTGGAAAACAAAAGCTTGATTCCAAGCTTTGCCCATAGTGTTTTCCAAAAATAACTCACAAACTTGACATCACGATCAGATACAATGGTTCTAAGCATTCCATGCAGCCACACAATTTCCCTGAAAAACAAATAGCAATATGTGAAGCATCGTCGCTCTTGTTACAAGAAATAAAATGAGACATCTTTGAAAATCTATCAACCACAACAAAAATTGAATCTTTTCCTTTCTGAGTTCTAGGCAACCCTAAGACAAAATCCATGCTTATGTCTTCCCAAGGAGTTTTAGGAATAGGTAAAGGAGTATATAAACCATGAGGGTTCAGTTTAGACATAGCTTTGTGACAGGTGACGCATCGCTCCACAAATCTGATGACATCTCTTCTCATCTTGGGCCAATAAAAATGGTCACCTAGCAGTTCAAATGTTTTCTTTTGTCCAAAGTGACCTGTTAGCCCACCTCCATGTGATTTCTGTAACAAAAGTAATCTTACCGAAGAATTTGGAACACACGGTTTGTTAGCTCTAAACAGAAAACCATCATGTATGTGATATTTTTCCCAACCTTTTCCATCTTGGCAATGATTATATGGTTCTGAAAATTCAGCATCATTATTATACAGACCTTTTAGACATTCCAGACCCAAAACTTTTACCTCAAGTTGGTTCAACAACACACTCTTTTGAGACAAAGCATCAACAACAACATTGTCCTTACCTTTCTTATATTTCACAATGTATGGAAATGTTTCGATGAACTCAACCCATTTGGTATGACGACGGTTCAGTTTTGCTTATCCTTTCAAGTACTTCAAAGCTTCATGATCAGAGTGAATAACAAATTCTTTTGGTCATAACTAATGCTGCAATGTTTCAAGCACACGCACCAAAGCATATAATTCTTTATCATACACAGAATAATTCAGTTGAGCACCTCCTAGTTTTTCACTAAAATATGCTACAGGCTTTCCTTGTTGCATTAAAACTCCTCCTATGCCAATTTCGCTAGCATCACATTCAACATCAAAAGTTTTAGTGAAATCAGGAAGAACAAGTAATGGTGCTTCAGTTGAACATTTCTTGAAAAGCATTTTCTTGTGAGTTCCCCCATTTAAACTCAACACCTTTCTTTGTTAATTCATTCAAGAGAGCAGCGATGGTACTGAAATCTTTCACAAATCTCCTATAAAAACCAGCAAGACCATGAAAACTTCTCACTTGACTTACATTCGTTGGAGTTGGCCAATCCTTGATGGCTTTCACCTTGGTCTCATCCACTTCTATTGCCTTTCCTGAAACATCAAAGCCAAGAAACACAACATGGTCTGTGCAAAAACTGCACTTCTCAAGATTAGCAAATAATTTCTCCTTCCGAAGCTCATCCAAAACTTGACGAATGTGTTTTATGTGCTCTTCAAAAGACTTGCTATGAATCAAGATGTCATCAAAGTAAACAACAAAAAATTTGCCAATGAATGCTCGCAAGACATTGTTCATTAATCTCATGAACGTACTAGGTGCATTAGTCAAACCAAAAGGCATAACTAACCATTCATACAGCCCAAATTTTGTTTTAAATGCAGTTTTCTATTCATCTCCTATTTTCATTCTTATCTGATGGTATCCACTTCTCGAATTAATTTTAGTGAATATGATGGAACCACTTAATTCATCAAGCATGTCATCTAAACGTGGAATAGGATGGCTATAGCGAACAGTGATGTTATTTATAGCTCTACAGTCAACACACATCCTCCAAGAACCATCTTTCTTAGGCACTAAAATTACAGGAACAGCACAAGGACTTAAACTTTCATGAACAAAACCTTTATTAAGAAGTTCTTGCACTTGCCTTTGTATCTCCTTTGTTTCTTCTAGATTGGTTCGGTAGGGCGGTCGATTAGGTAGCGCAACCCTTGGAATTAGATCAATTTGATGCTCAATTCCATGAATTGGAGGTAGTCCTACCTATGTTTCTTCTCGAAAGACATCTCCATAGTAGTGCAAAAGATGAGACACAACACTTGGGAGAGAGGTCATGTCGTTCGCTGAAAGTAAAATGTCTTTGTACACAAGTACAAAAAGCACTTGTTCGGGGTTGTTCCTCACTTCTCTCATTTTAGATTTTGTGGCTAGCATGACTAAATACTCTCCCTCTCCTTTCTTTTTCTCTCTCAAATTTAGCTTGTGGCACTCAATCACCGAATTGGGGATGGCACTCAATTTCTTTTTCTCTCCTTACTCTCTACTCACCGGAACAATTTTAGATTTCCTTTGTAAATGTTCAGCCATGACTTGTTGGGGTGTCATAGGTTTGAGAACAAAATTCTTCACTTTTAGATTGATAGTGATCTGATTTGTTCTCCCACGATGTTGGCTATATCGATCATATTGCCATGGTCTTCCAAGCAGCAAGTGACACACCGACATAGGTGCCACATCACACTCTACTGTGTCAACATATTCACCAATCTTGAATGGAACATTTACTTTATATCCAATCTTGATATCTCCCGAATCATTCAGCCATTGTACATGATATGGATGAGGGTGTCGTAGCAGCTTCAAGCCAAGTTTATCAACCATATCACGATTAGCAAGATTATGGCAGCTCCCTCCATCAATAATCACCTTCCCCACTTTAGCATGCACCTTTGCTCTAGTTTGAAATAAATTATATCGCTGCCCATTTTCAGCTTCTTTCATCTGCACACTTAGGATTTGAGCGACAATAAGAGGAGCACCATGCTCAAATTCACACCCAGTATGTTCCTCATCTTCATGGGCCTCATCAACATATTTTTCCTCAACTTCCTCTTCACTAGCTGATTCAAATTCTCCACTATCACTCACAATGATCACATGATTATTTAGACACTCTCTTGATTCATGTCCACGGCCTCCACACTTGAAGCACTGAATTCCACTACTCTTGGAAGTGGAACCCACTGAAGTAGTGTTTGATGCTGATGGTTTTGAACTTGGGACAGCAGTGTTCTTACCACTAAAAGTACCCTGAAAATTAGATCGTGAGCCTCCACTTGAGCCTTTCACCATGGACGGTTCAACAGCAAATTTTGTGATTGATTTGCTTCCTCCAGAGATATTCCTCGTACCAAATGACAAGGACTTGCTGCTCTTAGCATCTTGCTGCAATTGACGTTCAGCTTTGGTTGCTTGATGTACCAAATCCTAAGATGATGGTATGGCTGAAACTCAACAATGCGCTGAATGTTGCGATGCATCATAGCCATGAAATGTGCAATAGTTTGGTCTTCATCTTCATACACATTGGCTCTAATCATATCTTTCTTCATCTCCTTATAATACTCCTCAACAGAGAGACTTCCCTGCTTCAAATTCTGCAATTTATCAAAAATATCATGCCGATAGTGCTTCGGCACAAAATGAAGTCTCATTTCTCTCTTCATTTCATCACAAGTTGCAATAGGATGTCTTCCATATTCTTCACGATCACAGAGGAGCTGCTCCCACCATATCAAAGCATATCCTTCAAACTGCAGAGATGCCATTGCCAACTTCTTCTCTTCTGAATAATTATGCAAGTGAAAGATGTTATCCACTTTTGACTCCCAAGTGAAATAAGCTTCAAGATCAGACCCACATCAAACTTTGGCATGGTAAACTTCAGTTTTCCAAGCCTCTCCCCATGATTGCCTCCTCTACGATGTCGGCGACCATATCGATATTGAGAATGATTATCATCATCCTCTTTTTTAGATTCTTCATCATAATGATTTCTTCGACCTTGACCTCTTCCCCTACCTCGGTTCCTCCTTCCTTGTTCTCTTGAGCTTCTACTAGCAGTACTTCTATCACTCATATCTCCATCTTCACCATGGTTGCTTGCACCATCATGAGGTTGGCGACGCCTTCTAATTTCATTCATAAGGTTGTGTCAACCTATCTTGCTTTTCTTCTATGCTTTGTCGGAGTTCATTAAATACCTATCCTCTATTCCATCACCCATCTTCCTATAAGGTTAGCTAAATACAAATAATTTGTATTTGTGGAATATGAAAATTTGGTGGCTCTCACAACTCACCTCTCTCACCACCAAAGCTCTTATGAATTCTTCTGCTGCGGATTATAAAGAAAACAAATGTCTGGTGGCAACTGAAAATGATGGCGAGGCGAATACAAGAACAGATAGTACCGATTATGATGGTTTTTATGTGGAGCTTGGTGGGGAAAATTAACAAGGAATGTAATCTGAATTTTAGTTGTTGTAAAGTTAAGTAACAATCCAAACTAGAAGTTCTCTGTCTAGTGCTGATCAAAAGATTCAAAGTATATAAATAGATCACACACACGCAAATAAATTTCAGAATTGATGCAAACAAGGAGTATGATTGGGATGCAAGTGTTGCAATCAGACCCAACCAAAGTTTTCCACCAAACAAAGATAGCAAACTGGTTGCACAACTTGATATGATACTTTCAGCACTTGTGTACATAAACCAACTAATCTTTCACACTTTCTCTCAGAAACTTTCTCAACTCATTTTTTCACTTTTTTTGCACTTTCTTTTCTATATATTTTTTTATACACTTTTTTTTATAGAACTAAACACAGGGATCAGATTATGGCTCTTGCACAACTAAAGATAGAAATAAAACAACAACAAGTAGCTAGATAGGATCAAAGTTAACACAAAGGATGATATAGGCTATAGAGATTTTTTTTGTGGAGATTTTTAGATATAAAAGAGGCACAAAGAACACGCGAAGGATAAAATGATCAACAACTAAAACAAGGACTCTAATGGATAGAAACCTAACCGAACTCACCAAAATAACAAATCGAAACAAAGGGGCTAATGCATATATTTTTTAGGCTTTTTGGTGGATAGAACGAAACAAATTATATGTAGCTAAGGGTAAAGAATCCTACCGTGGTAACGAAAGCTTTGATACCAGATGATGCAACACATTGTCCCGATCTTCACGACATAGGATGAACACTGATAACTAGCTGAAGAACAGCCAGATAACTTGCTGCAAGCAGCGATAACTAGTGTAACCTGGCAAATAAAACTCAAAACCAACCACCGTCTTTAACAGGCAACCTGAATCGAGTATTCACCCAACCACACTCTCAAGGAACCAACCAACACAACCTACAATCAATCAAGAAATACCTTAAAGGGAGTAAGAGCACCAATTGGGAGCGGATGAAGCCGCCGCTTCTGCAATCCCGCGAGGAAATCACAAGAGCAAAGGGGTAGAGATCACTCTCTAAATTTGTTAGCACGCAGCTGAACAAAGGGGTTCTGTATTTCAATTATCAGAAGTCTGAGATTACAATGCGTCTTGTGGGCATTTATACTAGCAACAGCCCTAGTAGATAGGTAGAAACACAAAATGGAAAAACTAAGGCGAACTATGTGAAAGGGCCTCTTCGAGATGACTTCCTAGAGAGTTTCCGCGTGGCTGTTGGTCTTCGGTGCAGTCTTTAGTGTTTTGGCAATAACTCCACCTTGAAACTTCCAAACAACAGATGGCTGGATGCGTTGGAAAGATAACTTGATAACCTTTCACACCATATGTAGCTTGCACCACGAAATAGTGTATAATGGTACAGTGTTGCATGGGAAGTTGAACATCATGCTGACTGTTGATCTTCTGACCAGTCTGTATTCACGCAGTCATATCTCGACGAAGGAGAATCCAATTCAGGTGCAACCACTTGGGCTTGAAACTAGACTCGACAAGTTTTCCATCAAGTCCTCATGGGCCTTCATAGCTTTTTGGAGTAAAAAGTTATGAAGATTTTTTTGCACTGGTCCATTCTTGACTCTACTAGTCCGATTTGCTAGTCCATCTTCAGGGTCTGATTTATCCTTCCCTTATTCTATATACCTAAGTACAATCAAGGTACAACACTTAGGTAGTATATAATTCTCATTAATGTTAAAATGAATCTCACAAAGTAGCGCGTGGTCCTCTTGTTGTTGCTTCTTTGCACGAATATGTGTAATCGGTCCATTGATGACATGGGCTGGTGTCGGTGTAGGTGAAACTTGAGTAGGTATAGCTTGACTTGGAGCTTGTGACATCTTGCTTGGTGGCGTGGTCATATCACTTTTGGTATCCACCTATATCTCGCAGGTGACAGGAAATCACCCGACTTCTACCGCGCTAGGCAAGCTAAGCATAGACTTCGGGCCTACTCTACTTAGGACAAGGCAGGTAGAGAGTTGGTAAATTCAAGGAATAACTATGCATCAATAGTATCAAACAACTCCTATAACTTAATGCAACAGAGCAAACCATCATGATATAACAAAGTAAGTTATCGAGAAATTGGGAGACTTAGAATGCTCCAAGGCTTGCCTCTCTCGAAGGTGCTAGGCCTGTGGTTGGAGCACTCCTGTAGTTCTTCCTCCGACTCGTGTTCTTTCGGAAGTCCCTACACCGGGGTCTCCTCCTGCTCCTCGGGTTCTAACTCGTTCTCCTGCGAGCTTGTATGATGTATATGCACAAATAAGTGGAGGCGCAGGATGCTTGAAGTGCAGTAGTATACAAGTGAAGGCAAGATGATTATGATATGCTTTTACGAAGTAAGTGCCTACTTCTTCTCTGATAGAGAAGGGTCATGATGAATGAAACAAGAAATTATCACCACTTGGTAGTCAACATCATACAAGAACATGTAACCTAAACAAGCTATCTATTGCATTCTCTTCTACAAACTAATACTAAACCAGCAAGCTATCCTAGTGCTTCAAAGATACAACAAAAATATTTCATTTTATCTAATTCATGCATAGCAAGGGTTTATTTATTAATTATTAGGCTTACAATAGTAGCATGTATTTATGTATATTAATAAATTCTATAAAAATTATAGCAGGACACAGGTCATATATAAAGTCTACCACTAAGTTTTCATAGCATTTGGGTAGAAAACATGGCCCACACAAAATTCACAAGTTTATTAATATAATTAAGGAAAAATACCCTACTAGTGCCAAAGTCTCAAACAACAGATTTCATATTTTTCTAAATTACTTCTTAACATAAGAAAGACTCACAAAAATTTCTAGATTAATTGCATGATCAGATTATTTATTAAAAATCATAAACCACTGCCATGCAAGCATTTATATCTACGGAATTTAATTTGTACAGCAAATATTGTGCTACATATTTTTTCCAGCAGCTACACAGTCATGCAAAGCTAGTAAAATAGGAATCATATTTTTCTGAGGCATATTCTATTTTCCATGCAATTTCTAAGAAATAGCATTTAAATGTATTAAATAAAACTACACTGAAAAGATGTTCAAACATGACATGCAATGCTACCAAACTGTAAATTTTGATTTATTGAATAAGTCAAAATTTATTTCACCAATTTTGGAGCCCTAGAACTCAAGTTATGAATTAAACAAGATTTAAATCATTGTTTGAAAATCATTTTATGAAAACCGAAATTCAAATCCGGCTGACTTTAGCTAGGCGCACCCGGTGCAGTGCACCCGCCCGCCATGTGAGCAACAGACAGGTGGGCCATGGGTCCCACCCGTCAGTCACTATACGGAGGGAGCAAACTCTGGCGAGCCCGAGCTCACTGCCGGTGACCTCCGTCGACGAACCAAGTACCCCGAGACGATCTACGATTCAACGCGAACATGATGGACCCCCTAAGTCTACCGGAGCTAGGCTAGGATGAGCTCGTTGCCGGTCATGGCATAGTAGCGGCTCTGCTCGCCGAGGAACCCGCCCTTCGAGCCCAGTAGAGCGTGATTGGAGGTGAGTGGGAGTTAGGCGAGGTCAAGGCGGACGCGATGCGCCAGAAAAGAAGACGGGAAAGGCATGGTAGGGTGCTGGCCGCGTGAGCCGTGGTGGCGTGCTCACCGGAGAAGATGATGAGGGTGGAGTCCAAGCACGGCAAGGTGTGTTCGAGGACGGTGAGGTGGAAGCAGAGCTCGGGAAAGGAGGAACCAAGGAATGGCTAGCTGGTCGGAGGGGAACGACCGTGGCGGAGTTCGGGAACCCCAATGGCGACGGTGGCGTTGGCAAGCTCGGAGCGAGGGCGAGGAGGTGAGAGAGGAGATGAGGGCAAGCGCACGGGAGAGGGAGAGGAGATGAGGGCAAGCGCACGGGAGAGTGGTGGTGCTAGCAGGCGAGGCGGGGTAGCGTGGCGCGGGCGGGCGCGCATGGCGGCCATGCGGCGTCGCGGCCCTAACATGGTCGGGCGCGCGTGCGGCGCTACCGTCACGGCGAGCGGGAGGAGGGAGATGGCGTGCGCGGGCGAGATTGGGCTGTTTCGCTGGCTCGCCCAGTTGGTTGGCGCCGGGCCGCCAGTGAACAGCGCCCCCTTTCTTTTTTTAAATTTTTCTTTTTTCTCAAAAGCTTAAACACAAATTTTGAAGGCCTTGCAAAACTTTTCAGAGCTTGGGCTAAAAGAGAAATTGTTCCAAATAAAATCCTCTACAACTTTGGTTTAATGTGCAACCCCATATTCTAAATAGAATTTGAATTACAAATTAAAACTAGTTCTAGGTTTAAATAAATTCATTTTGGGGATTTTTGAAATAAAAATCAATTTCTCATATTCTAGAGCTCCAAAAATTCCACAAAAATTTACTTAATTCAACTAAACCTTAAACCAATCAACTTTGGGCATCACAAACATTTTTCAAGCAAGTATGATAATTTAGCACAATTAAATCTAATTTAAGTAAGCACATAAAATCACACTTATTCCACTATGCTCATATGATGAAATGCTCATGCCCATGCTTTTATGAAAATGCTTATACATGATTTATGAGACTAAGTGCATGCTTAACACCTAGGGTGTTACAAATATTAAGTGCACGTCTAAGTCAGTTTGATCCAAGGACTGTGGTGCTTCCTAGGGGGCTATAAATAAAGACCCCAACCCCTTGAGGAGTTCATAGACATAGAGGAGTTCGTAGTTATTCTCTGAGAAAATCAAGAGAAGAATTAGACAGAGAGGGTCCCTCAAATGGATCTGTCTCTATAGAATTCTTCATCTCAATTAGATCTCTATAGTTTTTTTAGCATAGCTACAGAGGAATAGACCTAGAAGGACAAGTTAATCTTAGAGTTCGGATCTATCTTCAGTTCTTGGTAAACTTTTATTCTATTTGTTATATTTATATTAGTTCTTGCTACTATGAATATGTAACATCCCTGATGTTACGAACACTAAAACTGGATCATGTCATCATAAGCATTGCAAAGCATATTTGTTAAGCACATCATTATGCATCAACTTAAAATAAGTTTATTTTGGTTGAATGTGCTTAGAGAATTAAACTGTGCTTATGTTGTGAAGTGATGCTTGTGTTGGTTGTATAATTCCTAGGGTGGAAGATTTCCGAGAAAATGGGGGGGGGGGAAACCCTGATTTTAAAAGCCTTGTTTTGCCCCCTTTTGTGCAATTTAAAAACTAAGCAAAATTTGAAGTTGAGTTCAAAAGCAAAGTTGTAGATCTTGTCAAGATGTACAACTTTGGTGTTTTGAGTTTTTGAAGTTTCAATGCAAAATTCAAAGTAATTTTGAAAATACAGTTTTCCAGAAAGTGTCCCCTTTTCCAATTTGAATCTCCAATTCAAAATCTATTTGGAATCTTGAAAAGTGACCAACATGAAAGTTGTAGAGCTCAAAAAGTTGAACAACTTTCATGTTTGGAATTTTTCAAGTTGTTATGGAAAATCAAAAGTAATTTCGAAAATTCTGATCTGCCTCAATTCAAAATTTTGAATTTCCCCAATTTGAGATTTGAAGTCCAAACTGTTTTGTCAAATTCACCCTTTTTCACTTGGAATCAGCTTTGGACACCAAAATATGTTTTGTAGCTTGTAAAATTTTGCACAACTTTCATTTTGGTGAAAATTTGGCTCCAGTTCAACTTTTGGGCGAATTTTACAAAACCACAAAACTGAGTGGATAGAGCTTGCTACAGTGCTGAGCAGGGGCGGATGTTCTACCGCCAGGGCAGAGCTGCTACGTGCAGCACCGCGCGCGCACCTCGCCGCCACGCAGCTGCTTGCCGGCCGCGTCACCGTGCGACGTGGACGCCTCGGGCTCGCTTCCTCCTCCCCTTGAGCACCAGCGCGGACGGCGCCGCGCGTTTTCTCTGTCCACGACCGAAGAACCCCGACGTCTCTCTCTCTCAAATTCACCGCCCCCAATCCCTCTCAAGCCAAATTGCGCACTCCATAACGTTCGCCACCCCCTTGCGATCTCAGCGCACCCCCTAGCTCTTTCTCTAACCCGCCCAATCGCCGGGGCTTCTCTGTTCTTCTCCAACTCCGGCCGAGACCGCCGCCGTGAGCCCTCTCCGTGGCCAAGCCGTTCTTGAAGGTAGCACGCCATACTAGCGGGTGTTCCCACTTCCCTTTGTCACCCAGAAGCTCATGCCCTTGCTGCTTTTCTTTGGAGGCGAGCAGGTTCACCGAAATAACTCCGCCGAGCCCAGAGCGCCCGCCCGACGACACCGCTTCTGTCGCCAGCAACCTCGGCTACCTCCTCGGGCCTTGCAACGTGAGCACCGTGCTCCTTAACCCTCCCCGAACCCCCCTGTTCCATTTGTTTACGCTCTACCGAGCTCTAGTGGCCGGACCGCGGTCGGTCATGGCGGCCGCCCGTCTTTCGCGTGGCCGAAGTGGAAGGGGGAGAGTAGAGCGCGATTGAGTGTCGGCAATCGGTTCGCAAAGGCGAGGCGAGGCTGGTGCGCGCACGCGCATGGGCTAAGAACCTCGCCAACGGCGGCCAGAGCAGTGGCAGTGCCGCCGCGCGTGAAGAAGAAGGAACTGACGGGTGGGATCTCCCCGTCAGCGTCTCGCAGAGAGAGGGGGGAAGGAGGGTCTGACGAGCGGGACCTGCCCGTCAGCGACCGCCTGAGGAGAGAGAAGGCGCGCGCAGTGCCCGCGTGGGCCGAGCGGCAGCGGGCCGGCCTGCGGGCCGAATTCCAAACCACTCGCTGCGCAGTGGCTTTTCCTTTTTCTTTTTGAGCAATTTTGCTTTATATTTGATTTTGCATATTAAATTGTGTACTGATTCAAAAATCATGGGAATTTTTATGCACATTCTATGAAATAAGTAGAACACAAGAAAAATATTAGGTTTCATTTTCTGATATTTTGGTCATGTGTAAAAATTGTGTTCTTTAGCTAATAAATAGAATTTCCTTGATTTTTAGGAATTTATTAATATGTCCAAAAATCACCAAAATTTGTGGGGAGTCTCTGAATATTATTCCCTGGCTTCACACAAAATTTGGTGCCATTTGGATAATGTTTGAATAAAATATTATTAAACCCTTAATTAGCAATTAAATAATAATTCTAGGATAATTAGGTAATAATTAGTTAAATTCTCAAAATTAGGGTTTGAGTGATTTTTGGGATTGTGTGATGACCTGAGGTCATTAACCCTAATGACCTTTGGCATTTAATTATTGTTTGGCATCAATGCTTAATTACTGTCATTAATACTTAATTAAGAATTAATCAAGGTAAAAGGAATTAATAATTAGTTAATTAAGAATAATTATGAATTAAGAGAAATCTTGATTTGCAGATGCAACCTCTTGGGTAAAGACACTAAGTTGGTAAACAACTTTAATTATTGATTAGTCTGTGTTGCACCAAGAAGGCCAGTTGCACTTAACTTGGTCCTTCTTGCATATTTGTCATACGCATATCATAAGCATTCATCATTTTGCGTATAGTGCACGTGACCGAAGGAGCGACCGTTGAACCGAACCTCGAGGTCGGTGCTCCGTTCGAGGAAGTAGGATCCGAGACTTGGGAAGTCTCCGAGGGTCCCTCTCAGCTCTACAACCAAGGCAAGCCCCGGATGCATTAACCCCTCCTTGAATATTTTAAATCTTTTATCACTTATGAATTGAAAATGCTGCATTAGGTAGTTGAGAATTGGGTTAACCTACTTGCTGCATTTACTACCTTGATATTTGTTATCCTGTCCTTGACACCCGTTTTATTTTAAAATCACGTAGTAATGCTTAATCCTGCTACCAGATAGGTTTTCAAACAAGAAAGTTTGAAGGGTTGTTGTGGAATACACTTATGGTTAATGCTGTTTCAATTTGAGACCGGTCGGTGGACTTGCTTTAAGAATGGAGTCTAAAAGTAGTGTCTCCAACTGTGTCGGTTAAGGACCGGTCCGTTGGTGGCCTGATGGGTTGAGAATTTATAGTACTAGCCACTTGCCCTCGGTAAGCCCGGTCTTGTGATCCCTCGATGCGAACAGCTACTCGCGCACTGGGCGTGGAGCGATGGCGAGAGTAGTGTGTACCCACCTTACGGATCTGAGATGACCGGGAAACATCTAGATCGGCTGTAGGATGGTGGAGTACTGTGCTCTCGGGTGCCGCGAACCTAGTCAAATTTGGGGAAAGCTTGATTTGTGTTGACATATGCAAGATTTGGTTCTACATATGTCGGGTGGTTAGGAACTCCAGCTGGATTGCTAAGCGGTTCGAATCGTCGTTGCTCCCCGATTGGGAGACTCAATCCACTGACCCTCATCGTAGTTAAATATGCAACTAAGTGATAAAAAGAAAAAGGGGGAAATGTCTCATGAGGTTCGGATCCCAATTCCCGGACTCAGAGTGACATGAAGCTATGGCCGTTGGATGAACAATACTTTTATTAATGACTAGGAATTCACAGACTTGTCTGTGAAAAGCAACTAGATAGACTGTCCTCGGATTCCTCGGCCTCTTGAGGAGAGGAATTCGTGGGTAAAACTTGAAAGTAAGGTCGCACTATTAGTAAGTTTTTTAGCAAAACAATTTGGCTCCTTGCTCAGCCACTCCTTGTCTACCCTAAGCCTGCTTTCCTAAGTTCTCCTCTTTTTTCTGCCGGGTAAGTCTTGTTGAGTACTCCCGTACTCAGGGTTTTATAAACCCTGTTGCAGGTGCTGACTTATGCTGCTAATGGAGGTCATGTCGGTAGGCGCGACATGATTTATCCACCTCTTCTACCTTAGAAGCTTCACCTAAGATGCTTCCGCTACTCTACACACCTTTTGGAAATTTGGTTAAATTTGTACTTCATCATATTTTGTAAATTACGTTATAAATCTTCCGCACTCCGATGTAAGTTCTTTTTTGTAATAAATGTTGTAATGTTGTGGTAACTCCATGTTGATCCTGTATGAGTAAAAAAAATGTGGATGATTCGGGGTCCTCTGAGGGCACCCGACAGACTATCCGAGTTATATGACTCTCATGTGCAGTAGTCAGAGGTCTTAAGGACAATGACAGGTGCATGTGGGCCATATAATTAGGGTGGTTCTGCCACAGAATATGACTTTGATCTATTTGATTATATCAGAATTGACTTTATTCTATTTGCTTGTGTTCTTAATTATATTGTTATTAGTTTACCTTGATTATATGCTTAGTGAAGTTAGATTAGAATTATGTTTATGTATATGATCGTATACCGCTTACTCATTAGATCGATGGGTAAGTGGTAAATATTGTGTAGGTGTGGTGCCTAGACCGTATTTATCTGCGATTACCAATTATAGTCTAGAGCTTGAGGTAGATCGAGAGAGTGACAGTCCTGTTGAGTCCTTTGTATTCCTTATCCCGATTATAAGGATTATAGAGCACCATTATTATAGGGAAGTTCTTGCTCTATTCATGGTCTTTCTGGCTAATACCACTATGCATAGATATAACCTTTTCTAATGATGATGCTAAGTGTACTTGCACTAATCAAAGTATGCTTTGACAGTATAGTTAGAATACTTATCATTTATTCTTGTAGATTGTCCTATTACCATGCTAGTGCTATAGACTTAGAGTAATCTAATTGAGATAATTATCATTTTTATCTTATGCTATGAATTCTTATTTATCCCCTGTCACTTATTATTTATATTCATATATTTATCTTATGTGACACTTACCCTGCATGAGAGATAGATAAAGACATGGTTAAGGTCTCCTTGATCACATGCAGTGCTCATTGCTCATTATCCATTGTAAGTCCCTTCCCAGTGGTAAAAATGTAAATAACGATACATAGAGTACTCCTGGTTAAAATGCTACATCGATATTATCTCTACGCTTGCAGACCTTTAAAAGCATATAGATTTAATACCAGCACTTCTACATCATGTTAGGGACGACAACCTAGCTTAAGTGATGTTAAGTAATTTTGACACCGTTGCTAGGGATAGGTTTAAGAGTCTATTTTTAGTAGTCGCGTTAAGAAGTGTCAACAGGGGTCCATCAAATGGAATTGTCTCTATAGGGTTATAGCAATAAAAGAGATTGAGAGAGTATAGAGTGGAGATAGAAGTGGAGGAAGCCTAGCTTGTCTTCTTTCTTGTATCTATGGGATCAAGTCTCCTAACCTGAGGCTTGGTTCTAGAATCATTTGGCAATTCAACATCTAACACTAGCAAGTTATTGTTCTTATTGTTCTTTGGTTTATGAGTTTACTTTATTCGCTTCGCATAGGGAATAGAGTAATCATTCGTAGCATAAGCATGGTGCTGGGCTAGGAATACTCGTAGATACTCCCTATCTTGCTGGATTTGTGGTAGCATTGGGAGGAAGTGACAATCTCCTCATGTCTCCATAATCCACATCCCGTCAGGAGGTAAGGTAGGATATATGATGCTAGGGTTAAGCACTCTTTGAGGTGTCTCTTTTATATAGGTACTGCCCTTAGAACAATAACCACACATTTACCATAGGTTAGAGGAACACTGATGAAGGAGTTCCCTCTATATCACTCATATCTCACTATCTTGTCTTGCAGCCAAGTGAAGTGCTGAGGCAACAGGGTCTTTCTTTTGCATGTTTTCTCCTAGTGGTAAAAATACAAATATGATATACTGGACTTATCTCCCAAGTGAAGTGCTCACTGATATCCATGCGCTTGCGGATTATTTTTCTTTGATTCTTTCATGTGCATAACTAATATCAACAGCGGTTTGCTTCACGGGTAAGTCGGTTGGCACGTGTTGGAAACAATTGCTACATGTGGTGGAAAACAACAATCCATGTGACCCTTGTTCCCTGCCTTTGGATGAAACTAACCTCACTTCGACGTCCTAGATGTTGACAAACATTAAGTCACATGGATCAGTGACGTGGTAGAGGAGGTAGGGTGGCTCCTGCCAAGTGGGCCATGGTGGCTACCACCTGGACCTAGCGCATGCCACCCTCCGAGTCCCCAGTGGGCCCACAGGTGCTGGACTGCCTTTTGGTGATCTAATTCTTGTACATTTTCAAAAATTTTCCTACATACAAATAAAACTCATATACAAGTGGAATTCCATTAGTGGTAAAAATATAAATACGATACTCTAGACTTATCTCCCAGGTGAAGTGCTCACTGATATCCGTGCACTAGCGGATTATTTCTCTTTGATTCTTTCATGTACATAACTAATATCAACAAGCATTTCTGGTGCCATTGTCAAGGAGAAAGACGGTCTGCTTAGATAACCTAAGTCTTGCTCTACCTTGTAGTATACTTTTATCTTTCTTTGTTACCTCACCTTTTCTTACATCTTACCATTTCTTTACCTTTATGGATACCTTAAATTCCATTCCTATCATTCAATTCTCTGCACCCACGGAGACCGACCTAGTGCCACGTGAGTCATCACAACCTGTCCAAACATGTAGCTATAAGTTGAGTCCACGGTTGAATGCTTTGGTCCAAAGCCTATTCTTTTTAGGAGAACGAGATGAAAATCCTTACCTACACATTAGATACTTTGAGCAAACATGTGACTGTCTTCGCATTGAAGGCATATCCGATGAACCTCTCTATTGGAAGCTATTTCCTTTTTCATTAAAGGGAAAAGTTAGACAATGGTATAATAGAGCTATAGGTAAGCAACGAGGAGATTGAGGATCTTTATGTTCCAACTTTTGCCTACATTTCTATCCCATTTCCTAAATCATCGACCTTAGAGTCAAGGTTCTCACTGTAAAGCAAGAATTTGAAGAATCATTGGCTTCAGCTTGGAATCGATTTACTACACTCTTAGCATTAGGTCCAGACCTTAGTCTACCAGACCCTATTCTTTTACAACATTTTTATAAAGGTCTGAGTAGAGAAAGTAGAAAGTTGCTCAACACTACATTAGGAGGATCTTTCTTGCATGTCTCATTTGAGAAAGCAAGATTAATCTAGATCAAATTCTATCCACTGAATTAGATTACCTCCTAGAAGTAGAGCCTCAACCCCAGTTAGTTGAAACCAACTCTTTGCTAGACACACCATCTACTTTAGCTTACATATGTCTTGAGCAAGAAAAAGAAGAAATTCCATTTCTAGATTTTATGCTAGATATAGAACCACATCTCTTTTTTGATTTTGGAAACATTTTGAATAATCACTCTATGAAGAGGCCACAGAGAAACCTTAGAGAGTCCTTTAATCCCCTTAAGGACATTCCCTCTGGAAGAACCTCCGGAGAATTAGTATCTATAATAAGTAATGAATGGTTAGAAGAATCAGAGCTTTCTTCTAAAGTAATTCGTTTGGATTCATCTTCTATTCTGACTCATTGCATAATTAATACAGATCAAGTAAATGCTCTTTATAATCTAGTTGTGGGGATAAATATCATGTCTATGTCTCTTGCAAAACATTTAATACAAGACATAACATTAATCCCAACAATAAAATTCATGAGAAGCCTCTTAGGACATATTATCCCTAGTTTAGGAATCTTACACATCCTACCCATTTAGGTGGAAGGAAGCCGAGTACATTTAAGCTTTTATATCTTTAACACATAGGACTTCGACCTCTTGATAGGACAACCTTTTAGACAACTTCTCTATGAAGGCCAATCTGGGAAGCTAAACATTCGCTTAGGCAAGAAACTTCAATTCCCATTGTCCATTTCACACTCCAAAAACTCTAAGACCGAACCTTGTCCATAATATCACCCATTGGAGGAATTTAGGGCTGCATCCTTAGAGTTTTTAGCCCAACAAGGATTAGAAGATGAGGCTAGATTCTTCATAGAAGAAGAAGCTGACCCTTCTGAGGAATAACCTTTAGATGAGTTTGCAGTACCACCTGAACCCCCTATTGAGCTCAAACCTTTACCATCCAGTCTTAGATATGCTTCTCTAGGTGATGATCTAGAGTCTCCTGTCATTATAAGTGATAAGCTCACTCATTAGCAGACTTTTGATCTCATGTTAGTCCTATGCAATAGTTTATGCTAGCAAAACTCTGACAGGACCTCAACTTAATTATGCTACTACTAAAAAAGAGCTCCTAGTTGTTGTTTTGCTATTGATAAGTTTAGATCTTACATAGTGGGAGCTAAAGTAATTATTTATTCTGATCATGCTGCTTTAAAATACTTGCTCACTAAGAAAGATGCTAAACCATGTTTGATAAGATGGATTTTATTACTCCAAGAATTTGACTTAGAAATAAAAGATAAAAAACGGAGTAGAAAATTTTTTGGCCAATCATTTGTCTAGAATGCAATTTGAGAATCCACAGGAACTACCCATCGACGACTCACTCTCGGATGATATGCTCTACGAAATCAACAGATATGACCACTAGTGAAAGCCCTAGTTTGGTTTTAGATAATTGATGAAACCCTAGTACTAACCTCTATACTATGTGTGTGTATACTTAATGAGGTCGGTACATGCCAAGTGATGGAGCAAGAGATGATCATGGTAATGATGGTGATGACCACAAGATGATCAAGTGCTCAACTTGGAAAAGGAGAAAGAGAAAAACAAAACCCTATGGAGCTCAAGGCAAAGGTATTGCTTAGGGTTTTAGTTTTGGTGATCAAGACACTATAGAGGGTGTGATCATATTTAGAATAGATAGCCATACTATAAAAAGGAGAATTCTTTGGCTAAGCGGTTATCAAGTGCCACTAGGTGTCATTGTTCACGTGCATGCATTTAGAACCTAGTGAGCAAACTTTACTCCTTCGAAGAAAATGATTGTGAAAATGGTAAGGCACGTGCACTTGTTGGTACACACTTTGTTGTGTTAGCACGCTTCGAGAAGGAGGTTGAGGTTGAAGGGTAAAGAGGGGTTTCGGTGCTTTTTGAGAAAAATAAAGTGCATATTTTCTATTGCGTCGATGGGAAATTTGGAGAAGTCGCGGGAGTGTTTCTCGCCGGACGCTGGCCGCGGAGGCACCGGACGCTATGTCTGTGCGTCCGGTGTGCTGGCAATGGCTGGCTCAGCTAGGGTTAGGCACCGGACGCCAGGCACCAGACACAGGCTTGACCCTGTTTGAGCGTCCGGTGTGGTCTGAACTCAGTGGGCATCTCTAACTGAGAGCACCGGATGCTCAGGGTGCGTCTGGTGGTGTGTGTCCGGTGTTCGCGTGTTTTGCAATGCTCTCTGGGTTTCGGACTGGTGAGCACCGGATGGTCTGGTGCTCAGCGTCCGGTGATCGAGCATCTCTGCAGACCTCTCTGCGCACGGGTCCGATGAGTACTGGACGCATCCGGTGCCAACTTGACCACGTCTGGTGCTCTACAGGTGACTGTTAGAGATCAACGCGTGAAAGTGAAAAGGGGGATGTGTGGCTATTTCTGGAGCACTTGACGCAAGGGTTGTGTGTCCGGTGCCTCCTGCTGGAGCGTCCGGTGGCCCGTGTTTTGCCCAGTGAAAGAGCCAATAGCTCTATTTGTTTGAGGGGCTTATAAATACGTGTTGGCCGGCTTGGGGCTCTCTCCTAGCATTCTAGCATACTTGACATCCTTGGGAGCCTAAGCAAACACCTCCCACTCATCTATTTTATAGATTATTCATCTTTGTGAGATTGGGAGTGATTCCAAGTGCATTTGCTTGATTGATTGCATCTAGAGGCACTTGGGGATCGTTCTAGCTGCGGTTTTCTTATAACTCTTGGTGGTTGCCTCCACCTAGACGGCTTGGAGCAACGGAGGAGCATTGGCATGAGTTGGTGATTGTTCATGGCTATCTCCCGGTGATTGTGATGGGTTTGTGCCTACCTCAGCGGAGAGCGAAAGGTAACATTAATGGATTGCTCGTGTCATTGAGCTACCTCACTTGTGGGTAGGTTCTTGTATTGTCCTAGTGAGGACGAGGTTCGTGCTACACCTCTTAGCCACCGAACCACCAAGTGTTGGCCGACACAACGGGGACATAGCGTGGCAGCAAGCACGTGAACCTCGGGAGAAAATCCTGTGTCTCCATGTGATTGTTCTTTGGATTTATCCTAGTGATTGGACTTCATATTATTGTGATTGGTTCAGCCCCTACATGGTGGTATAAATATCTCTTCCTCTCCATTTACTTACAGCAAAGTAGTGTAACTAGTTTAGTTGCTAGTCTTGCCTTGTGTAGCCTAGTTCACTAGTGTAGCGTGTAGTGACATAGCTCTTGTGTGTTTAGTGATCATATCAACTAGAATTGTTGGATAGGTGGCTCGCAAACACCCCTTTAGAGCTAGAGCAAAAAGCTTTGCTTTGTTATTTACTAACCTCTTGCTCTAGTGAGTTTGTAGAATTTTTAAATAGGCTATTAACCCCCCTCTAGCCATATTAGGACCTTTCACCTGGTACGCACATATTGTTAATTTTATGGTTATTATTTATGTACCACCAGGACGCAACAAAAGGAAGCTAATCTGGGAGAGCCATTCTCACATATGGGATGAACCATACCTATCTGAGTATGCTCTGATGGTTTACTCAGAAGATGTGTACCAGCTGAAGAAGGAATCAAAATAATTGAAAGACGTTATTCATCACCATATGGAGGGCATTATGGGGTGTTCCGAACACATGCAAAGATATGGCAGTGTGGATTCTTATGGCCAGCAATGTATGAAGACATAAGAGAATTTATTCAGAGATGTGGCCTGTGCCAAAGACATGGTAATATGAATTCTAGGGATCTGATGCCACTTATCAATAATCTATAGATTGAGCTCTTTGATGTCTGGGCATTTGACTACATGGCGCCATTTCTGCCATCAAAGAAATTTGAGTATATCCTAGTGGCAGTGATTTATGTCTCCAAATGGGTTGAAGCCATGCCATGCAGGAATACTGACAGTATGAATTCAAAGATGTTCGAAGAAATCATATTTCCAAGATTTGGAGTTCCAAAGATAGTAACAATTGACAGGGGTTCTCACTTCATCGACAAGCGCTTCAAGCACTACTTGTCGATGCATGGGATACATCACAACGTTGCTACTCCTTACCATCCTCAGACAAGTGGTCAAGCAGAGACATCGAACAAGCAAATTAAGAATATTCTATAATAGATAGTAAATGAGATAGGGACACCTTGGAAGGACAAGCTTCGTGATGCATTCTAGGTATATTGGACAGCCTACAAGACACCCATCAGGATGTCACCATATCAGCTTGTCTATGGAAAACTTGTCACTTACCTGTTGAGTTAGAATTCAAGGCTCACTAGGCTATCAAAAGATCGAACATGGACCTGGAAGCAGCTGGAGACAATAGGAAGATGCAACTCTCTGAGTTAGAAGAATGGAGAGAAAAAGCATATCACAATGCCAAGATTTTTAAACAAAGAGTAAAAATATGGCATGACAAAAGAATCAAGAAGGAGTTCACCCTAGGTGATAAGGCATTACATTTTAATTTCAGGGTGAAGCTTTTTGGGCATGGAAAACTTCGAAGCAAATGGGAAGGACCGTTCGAGGTGGTGACCTCATCGTCGCATGGAGCCGTCACACTTTGCAACAATGAAGGTACGTTATTCACGGTAAATGGTCAACGCCTTAAATTATTTTTAGAGCCTGACAATGAATTAGAGGAAGTAGACATAATTACTTCCTTTCTCAATTAGTGTTGATGCAAAAATGAATCTGCAAACACAAAGGGCTAATACCCGATTCAAACGTTGAGGCGTGACAGCCGATTTGACCTAGCAATCAACAAAAGTGATAACTTGAATACTTTGGTTCCAACAACAGCGATGCGCCAGGATGTCACGACCAAGAGGTACTCACGCGGAACTCAAGAATTCGCTGAGTATTGCTCAAGGAATCCTTAAGAACTCATAAATAGAAAAAATATGTGATTTGACGAAGTCGTTGAAAAAGTAGATGTAATAGTAAATGTAAAAACTTGTGTATGATATTGATTGATTGTCCTCTTACATTGCTACTAGGCCTATATTTATACTCTGTCCTAAAGAGTTATAACCGTACACGACTAGGATTTAATTCTAAACCAAATCTAACAAATATGGAAAATAACCACCTATCTATCCTAGTGATTGGCATATCACCGTTGCCTTCCTAGCAACTCCCACGCCTCCCTTCATCATCATCGACATACTCCCTGTTCTCCTCACCAACTCCCATACCATTCCTCATCGGCATCGACAGTCATCAACATCGGCAACTAATCGGCAATGATCAATGGCTATTGTCAAGCTTAGCAACATCTTCCACCCATCATCCGGTCATCGGCATTATCGGCTATTGACAATCTTCTTACCGGCTAGGCACAACACCCCCTTGACTTTCGATCAAGTTCCATTGACTATCCTGACTTGTGCCCAAAAACAGTGTCAACATATGCCCTCCAATTTCGGAGTATGAAATCATTAATGCTCCGAAATTCTCTCCTGATAATGACGACGTTTTCATAATTGTTTCCTTCTAATAAAAATTTATTACCAAATCCAAACAACCTTAATTCTGACCTCCACATCTCAGTAAATACCTCGAATCTCTCAACCATCCGAACCGAATCTCATAGAAACACGTTAATCGGCAACTTTTCTGTTAGGATTGATTGCCGATTGACCGACTAAAAGATTGTGTACAGTAGAATATCTCCTAAAATCATGATTACTTGCCGTCAAATCACCTGTACAATCCCTTGATTATCATGCGAACAGTTACCATATCCATCTGAACAACCTCGAATTTCACGGATATGAAAAAGAGATAATTCAAAAATACCCCTGCTCATTTCAACCTATAAATACTTCCTTCCCCAGTACTCGTTCTCTACCTTGCCATTCTCCAATCCTAAATTCATCTTCATGGCAGCGACATTGACGAAGAGTTCAAGAACTCCAGCAACGAAAAACTTTTCTGCCATGATCTTCAAGTCTCCGACCCTTTGTTCTTCTTGGAGGGAAATGGCTGTCAACTTCATCGTGCCTAAGGTTAGTTCATCCCTATCTCTTCGTCCCTTTTACTGCAGTTCTTCATATTCTTGCAGATACATATGCTTAGTATTTTTCTTGTTCTTTCAATCTTTTTGACCTTCAAACTTTAGGATCTGAGTGATAAGATTGTTATCCCTACTGAGCAACCTCATCTTCAATGCCTGGGTCCAATGGGCAATCCAGATCCCACTGATTTAATCAACACAGAAACCAACCGAATCCCCTTTAGAGCCGAGAACTTCTCTTTAGATCTATGGAAGGATACTTTCTCATCCTGGCCAAAACCCACTAAGGGATGAAAAGACAGGTTTCTGAGGGTCAGTAAGACAAATGAAATATACTGGGGTGAACGCAAACTAGACCAATGCATCAGGCTCTCCATTACCGATATGGAAAAGAATGAATCAATGATGATAGCAGCCTCATACTTCTGGTCAGATACTATAACACCCCAAAATTTCTATTTCGGGTTGTTATTAGAAAATATTAAATAAAATGTATGGTTTTCATATGTGGATAAAATTTGCCAACAATACTTTAGATTTCCACATATTTTTATCAAAGAAAAATGGTGCTTTTCAAATATTTTGGAATTAATTAGACGGGCTTTTGTTGATGTGATGCATATCTATTGCTTCAGTTGGTTGATTTTGTATGTGCTATGTTTTAAAAACACATTTAGACGCCGTCCGATCCTTTCGGAGAATTTTCTAGACTTTTTTGAGCTTTTTCCCATTTTTCCCAGAACAAAATATAATTTTTATATGCTCTAAAATTCTTTTTTATAGACACCAAAAATTTTATTTAGATTGATCAACTCTCAGTATATCTCTAAAAGTTTTCCTTTAATTTTTTAGAATTTTGGAAATCTTTTTCAGGGATTTAAAATGATTTCAGCTTTTTCTGGAATTATTTTTTTATTAAAACGAATTTTATAAATCCCGAAATTAAGAAATTTCGAAAATTTTCCAAACCCTAGACCTATATATATGCCGGTGTTCTCGTTGACGCGCTGATCACAGATCTAAAAATCCCTTCGCGAGCCACCACCCGTAGCTCCCTCCATCTCTCGCCGAATTTTGCAAAAGCTAGGTTTCCGGCGAACACTCTGGCGAGCTTTTTCGGCGAAACCATCGCGTTCCGGCATCAACTAGTACCATCAAAAGGTAGCCCTCGTCGTTCGCTTCACCGTGGTATACTTGTTTATACAAATCCATTACCGTTTATCCTGTTCCCATCTTTCAGTTTCATCTCCGACGAGAAACCTCCATTGCCGGTGAGATCGACCTTGTTTTTCATGCGTTCTTCGGCACTTAGGGCCCTTCCTCGGCTTGTCCTGATCCCACGCCACCGGCCACCGGCGCCCTGGCCAGTGTGACGCCGTGTCCCGCGTCGGCGCCGCCAGCGCACTCGGCCGCGTGCTCGCTTGAGCGGGGCAAGGCCGCGCGGCCTCCTCCACTCGCTACGGCCCGAGTGGGTCCCAGCCGCGACCAGTGGGCTCCTCTACGCTGCAGCTGCGTGCCGCGCCGTGCACGAGGCGGCCAAGGTCCTGCCGAGCCATTCCTTCCCACGCGAAGCACCAACAGCCCTGGTTTCGTCCGTAAAGAAGCTCAAGGTAGAAGAAGACATATTTACAAGTTTGCCACTGGTCATTAATCCTTCGCCATTTAATCGTTCTAACACTGTTTCATTCTGTTACAATTGCGTTAGTTTCGTAACGTCGCGCTCCACGCAGTAGTGCTAACTTTTATTATGTCATATATTTTTTTCCATATTTAATTGAATATTAGATTAATTAATATATGCACCTAATTTTATAATTAAAAACAATATAGAGTTATAATCATGTTTTCTATTGTTTTATGACCATGGCAACGTAAATGACTTATTAGCGATACTGTTTTCTATGTCCCATGTTTATAAATATAATTAGTTTAATTAATATTTTTTTGAGTGTCATTTTTAATTAACAAAAAAACAATTTAGGTTTACACTTCAGTATTTTTATAATCTAATATTAACTTGATTGAAGTTAACTTAAATATTTATTAATTATAATTCTTTTAGTTAGACATAAAGTATATAATTAATTTGTTTAATATTTATTTAATGTCTTTTTGGATTAAAAGTAACCTATGTTTATAATTTAGATCTTTTATAAATAAATAAATGTTAACATTATTAATATCAACTTAAATGGTTCTTTATTAGTTATAACTTGTTTAATATAAATGCGACGCATGTTAGGATTTGATTAGCTGCTCTCACTTGCTTTATGTTTTCTAAAATTGCAAAGGCGTAAATGGCTTAAATGATATATAACCATCTACAATTAAAATATAACTAAAATTTAACTCTGGCTTTTATAATTCAACATAATTTGCATAATCTAATTAGGATAGTTCTATTAAATGTCTGTCATATTATTTCATCTAATAAAATACGACCAACGTATAGTGTGTCTTCTCTCTGTTTTGTTGCAAGCCCCAATAGTCGTGTCCGTTTAACGATAGCTCTGTTCTGAAACGTTCTTGTGTTGTCACGATTATAAGTTTATTGCGCTCTTCTTTTCAAAGCTTTTCTTTTGATTGATGCTTGTTCTTAGTTGTGATTGTTGTTTGTCTGTTTGTGTTGCTTGGTTGCTACGAGTAGAAGAAGCATGGTTCGTCAATAGTGAAGACCAGGAGCTAAGGACCGACAGTCGAAGCAGAAGTTGAAGATTAGAAGAAAGAAGTCAAAGAATTCTAAGTAGATATACACTGGGAATAAAGGCAAGTGCAGACACCGTTTGATCATTCTGAACCTACTGATTAATGTCATTTACTTTACATGCATGTGTCCAATGAATGCAAACCCTAAGGACATGACTAGCTTACTTACTATTCCTTGTTCACCTGGGGTTATGTATATGGGTAGTATAGGCTATACTAGGTTTTGCTTAGCTGCTCTACTCATCTTATACACATGCCTAAACAAGTAATAATCTCTACTCAACTTGATGCTTAAACTATGCTGAACCTTTGGTCACTGCGGTGATGGCGATGTTGGATGCTTACGAGCATCGTGATGATGGTGGTGACAGGGGGAGCGGGTACCGTTGGAGGTCCGGTTTGCCGGGCGTACTTGTCTCTGCTCTCCGTAAGGACTTAGTCAGGGAGCGGCCCCCTGGGACTTACAGTGCAGCTCCAAGCTATATGGCTCTGGCTTGACTAATTAGCAGGACCTCCACTAGTAGGGTGTTACTTTCCAGGTAGGCGTGAGGAAGTAACTTGGGTAATGAATATTAAGTTAGCGGCTGCTCGGTACGCCATGGCTATGGGTATCGACTGTCGAGCACCCCGGCGAAAACTTGCGAGTGGCATCCTATTAGTTGGACCCTGTGAAAGGTCTCGTAGTGAGACCCTGCCTGCTCACCTTGGCAGTGTTTTGGGGAGTCATGACCCCGGGCATATGGGAATCGTGACTTGGAGTGAACGTGCACACCTCTGCAGAGCGTAAAACTGATATATCAGCCGTGCTCACGGTCACGAGCGGCCCAGACCCTCACTTGATGAACAAATTGGATTCACTGGATACTTGGAGATGGAACTTGGCGAGGTTGCTACCTCGTGTTTTGGCGGAATGGCTATTCCGTGTTGGCAGGATTGCTATCCTGTGTTAATAATTGGGGTTAATCCCTGGACTATTATAATAATTAGGATAGACTTGTAAAAGATGCTAATTACTACTTACACTAATTAAGGGTTGGGTTTATGCTACTCATAATTAGTAATAGGTTGTTCCAATGATAGTCATAATTAAAAGTGATCAACTAAAATGCTACCGCAGTCAAACCAAGTCAGCTTTACCTTGTTTTAAGCCTTGCATGTCATTACTTTCCGTCTGTGCTTGCTGAGTTCGACATGAACTCACCCTTGCTATTTTCCCCCCACACCCCCAGTGTGTGGTAAAGTGCTGCTCAGAAGAAGGATAAAGATGTCATGGAGTTTTCTAGAAGCTTAGGAGAAGTGCTTGGCGTATGGAGCCCCCAGTCAATCGTCCCTGAGAAGATTGGAGCCTAAGAAGTTTAGCTACTGTTTCCGCGTACTCTGATGTTTGTAAGTGTTAATATAAATATGTTTTCCGCTATATATATAACATTGTTTCTGATATTTCTATTCTTTGTTGTATGTGTAGACTTCCTGGGCATACATATGACGACTCTGGTCTTATTTTAAAAGCCAGGGTGTGACAGATACCTTTAATGCCTTCATTTTTTGTCACGGCCTAGCTTCCCCCACACTTGCCGATATTGTTATGCTTACTGGCTTGGATATTACCCATGCCGATGACGGTGGTATCTTCAACCACAACTCTGAGTATAAAGTAGAAACCCATAACATCGGCGGCTACTCAGGATATGTCCAAAAATATCGGCAGACCAGAATAGTTGGTCACAGAGAGCACACCATTTTTCTGAATATGTGGTTAAACAAATTCATCTTTTGTGGCTGATCGGTAGGGCCAACCTCTATCTACTTATCGGCAGCAGAGCGACTAGCCAATGGTAACCGACTCCCCCTTGGTCGATACCTCCTGGGTTCTGTCTATCACCTCCCATCGGCAACCTGGGAGGTCCTTGGTGGTTTATTAACATGTGGCTCAACGCCCATATGCATAAGCGCCTTCGGTGGGATTTCTTCGCACAGTAGTTCCCACAAGACATCGATGAGGATTATGAATTACCAGAGGATGAATCGGCAACACGCTCGCCCCTCAATTACGGCAAAGCCATCATAGTTCTCCCTGGTACCGATGCAAATGAGAACCAGATCGGCCGATTCTTTCAAACACTGTATGATGGCCTTTCCAAAGATCAGCGAGCCTTGATGCCTTATGAAGATGCAGAGTCCAAATTTCCACTCACTTTCCACACTACTGATGACGCACTTAACAAAGACAATGATGTGATGATTGTGATCATTACCCCAAGAGCAATACTTGGAAACAACTTCGGCAGCGCCAAGAACACTAACACAACCTACGAGTTCTACAACCCATTGGCACTAGCTCGTCAGCTAGCTTTTGGTCAGCTACCCATTAAACTTTGTTATGCTGATGTAGTCATGCTGAGGGAGATAATAACCAGTCGACTTGAGTGGATCAGGATAGCTCAACTCCAGCCAGATGCCGATACGACAGATATTGATCCATCGGCTTGGGTTCTAGCCTTTTTCATTACTCAGTCATACAAACGGTGGTGGGAAGAATGGAAAGAGCATATGTTCAAGGTATTGGCTCATATGTACCGCAACATGATCGATCCTAAGCATGAAGTCCCCGATGACATTGTAAGTCTCTTTCCGACACTTCAGTCCTCTCATTAACTTTAACTTTATCGGTAACTCACCCCCTTATTTTAACAGGTTGATCACCCAGCACCAACAGTGAGCACAAGTGGGAGACCGATCAACCTTCTCAAGGTGTCCCCAGTTTCTCTGATCGGCCACAATGCCTCGAGCTTAGCAGTCTTGATGCACCGAAACATCCGCTTCAAGAAGACCACCAAACGGTCAAAAACTTGCCCATCGGTAGCTGCCGCTACACTAGCACAGGCTTTCAAGGCAAAAATCTTCAAATTTCCTTTTTATTATGCCGATTTCATCTCACACTCACATTATTCTTTTAGGGCACATTAGCTACAACTAGAACACCATCGGTAACTTTCAAATTCCAACAATATTTTTTTGCTTTTATATTTGACCCATAGAACTTTGATTTTTGTGACAGCAGACCGGCGCATCAGCAAAGACCAAAAGTGCTCAATCATCAGGTGCCGATGCCCCCCAGTCCAGTCAAGCTCCACCTAAGAGGAAAGCCCCAAAAAGCACCAAGACCCACCCAAAGCGGCAGAAAACAACACCATCTTCCCCTTCTTCTCCCCCCAATCAGTGCCCTAGACGCAAGCAGACCTGCCCGACGTGTCTGAACAGATCACCGACCCAGTTGACCTGGGCACCTCATCGGCCATTCCCCTTGAGCAGACAGTTGCTATCCCTCCTCAAGGTAAAGTACCAATCACAGAATCGTTACCGATGATTTCTTTTATAAATACCATTGTCACCCTTGGTAATTTCCAGTTGAAGATACTCCATCGGCAACTCCAGCCGATCAAATTATGGTGCAAGCTACATCTCCACACCAGAGACAAGAAATTGCTCTAAAACAAGTCATCCGATCCATCAGACTTTGCATTATCGATATTTAATCCTGGTTAACTTATCCTCTTCTTCTTCCAGGAGCAAGATTCTCCTGATAGCTTGTTCTCCTTTGCCTTCGACATCTCTGATGACGAAGGTGAATAGGCAAGCTCCTCATTGGCGCTTGGAATCGCATCGGCATAGATCAAGTCCAAACTGGAAGGCTTACTGGCCCTATTGCAGCAAGACACAACTCAGCTGGTGGATGATTCTGATCTAGCCAAAGTCATATTCAAGACCATCTGTGGTCAAATTCCTACCGATGTTGAGGAGATGCTCTTCCAAGCGGCTCACCTGGAGAGTCGCCAGCTTCAATACCAAAAGGCCGTCCAACGCCTTGCCGATAGAGCCACTCACGCCTAGCTTAAAGAGGAGATGCTGCAAGTGAAGCACGCTGCCGATGAGAAGCATAAGAGCATCAGCATTATGCAATCTTTAGGTGACAAATTAAAATAGAAGATTTCTGATCTATCGGCAAGAAGAGAGGCCTTGCTTGCTGAGCTTAAACAAGTGGAGGAAGCTCTGACTCAGGCTCAACAGGAAGAAAACCAACTGCCCGATGTACTCAAAAAACTTCAATAGGAGGGAGATGCCCAAGCTCGCAAGGCATTGCAGATGAAAAGGAAGTTGAAGCCAGTAGAAGGCTCTGCCGATGAAGACACCAAAGAAATAGAGGAAGCCAACCAAATTCGCCTGCGTGCAATATCAGCTATCCAAACTTTGCTGAACTTGTAAACCCTTTCATCGGCATCTCTTTTGAAAAACACCAGTATTTGATCCAGCCAATAGGATTGTTATCGGCAGCTAAACTTTTACGCGTCGACTCACATACACTGTCATTTTGTCCAGCCGATAGGACTGTTATCGGCACATAAACATTTCATGCATCAACCTAGATACTGGGGTAGTATCTTTTTAAATATTTTCCACTCAATGCCCTGGGAAATTCAACTCCTTCGAGAGTTTCTAAAATATAAGCATTGCATAGGGCAGATCGATTTATCTGATAAGGACCTTCCCAATTAGGAGACCACTTCCCAAATTTTGAGCTTTTAGTTCCAATCGGTAGAATCAGCTTCCACACCCAATCCCCATCGGCAAACTCCTTGGACTTTGCCTTTTTATCATACCACTTAGCCACTCTCTTTTTATTCTCCTCTATGCTAATTAAAGCTCTTAACCGATGCCCTGCTAAATCATCCAACTCATCTTTCATTAGAGTAATATAATCATCGGTAGTTAACTAATCCTGAGAAAGCATTCGCCTAGAACCAGTTTTAATTTCCCAAGGTAGTACTGCATCATGTCCATACACCAGTTGATAAGGTGACACCTTGGTTGCACCATGACATGCCATCCGATACGACCATAAGGCTTCATTTAACAAAGTATGACACCGTCTAGGATTTTCCTCAATCTTCCGTTTGGTAAGCTTAATAATTCCTTTGTTGGAAGCTTCGGCCTGTCCATTAGCTTGAGTATAATAAGGAGAAGAATTCAACACTTTAATCCCCATGTCGATTGCAAATGCATCAAACTCCCCTGACATAAACATAGTGCCCTGATCGGTAGTGATTATTTGAGGAAAGCCAAATCGGTAAATAATATGCTCCTTTGCAAAATCAATCATGTTGGCCGATGTCACTTTCTTCAAAGGAATAGCTTCAACCCATTCAGTGAAATAATGAGTGGCAACAAGGATAAACTTATGCCCTTTACTCGATGGCAGATAAATTTGACCGATGAGGTCAATAGCCCAACCTCGGAATGGTCAAGGTTTAATAATAGGATTCATAGCCGATGCGAGCGCCCTCTGAATATTGCCAAACTTCCGACATCCCTAACACCCTTTGAAATACTTGAAACAATCATCAAGTATAGTCAGCCAATAGTATCCATTCCTTCTAATCATCCACTTCATTTTAAAAGCTGATTGATGTGCTCCACATACTCCCTCATGAATTTAACCCATCAAGCTTTTGGACTCATCATCACTTAGACACCTAAGCAAAACTCCATCTATTGTACGATAATATAATTCCTTATCAAGGAGCACATACTTTGTAGCTTGAAATCTAACACGTCTCTCAACTTTCCTAGATGGATCTTTTAAATAATCAATAATTTCTTTATTCCAATCATCGGCACTGATTGTCGATAATACTTCTAAGATGGGTTGATATCCCGAGGTGTATTGAGCCAACCGGTTAGCTTCTTCATTATGCATCCAGGGAATATGCTCCAATCGGAAATCCCTAAATTCCTTCAATAATTGTACACACCTGTCATAATATGCTATCAAAACTTCACTTCGGCATTCATAACTCCTAGCCAACTGATTTATAACAAGCATAGAATCACCAAAAATTTCAACAGCATCGGCATGAGCTTCTTCTAATAATTCTAACCCTTTGATTAGGGCTTGGTACTCAGCTTGATTATTTGTCGATGTAGCAACAATCGGTAAAGAAAACTCATATTTCTTTTCTCGAGGAGAAATCAATATTATACCGATACCTACCCCTCGATCACATGTAGATCCATCAAAGAAGAGTGTCCAAGGAACAATCTCCAAAGCATCCACCACACCACAATGCTGAGTTACGAAATCGGCCATGATTTGCCCTTTGACCGCCTTAGCTGATTCATAACATAAGTCAAATTCTGATAATGCTAGTATCCATTTGCCGATTCTACCACTCATAATCGGCATCGACAACATGTATCTGACTACGTCATCCTTGCATATGACAGTATATTCGGCCGATAACAAGTAATGTCTTAACTTGATACAAGAAAAGTACAAGCATAAGCATAATTTTTCAATTACCGAATACCTTGTCTCAGCATCCATCAATCTTCTACTCAGGTAGTAAATTACACGTTCTTTCCCTTCAAATTCTTGAACGAGAGCTGAACCAATGACCGCATCATCGGTGGATAAATATAATCTGAAAGGCTTTCCATGCTGAGGTGGAACCAAGACTGGAGGATTTGCCAAATAATTCATAATTTCATCCAAGGCTAATTGTTGCTCTTCTCCCCATACAAATCTCTGATCGGCTTTTAGATTAAGCAAAGGACTGAAAGCTCGAATCTTACCCGACAAATTGGATATAAATCGTCTGATAAAATTAATCTTGCCGATCAATGACTGAAGTTCAGTTTTATTGGTAGGAGCAACTACTTTGCCGATTGCATCAATGGATCTCCTACTAATTTCAATTCCTCTCTGATGCACCATGAAACCCAGAAACTGACCTGCCAATACACCAAATGCACATTTATTAGGGTTCATCTTTAAACCATGTTTCCTTGTGCACTCCAATAATTTTTGCAAATCAGCTTGATGTTTTATGAAATCTTTAGATTTAACCACCACATTATCAATATAGATTTGTACCAACTTGTCGATGAACTTGTGGAAAATAAAATTCATGGCCCTCTGATAACTAGCACCAGCATTTTTCAAGCCAAAAGTCATGACTATCCACTCAAACAACCCAACATGATGAGGACATCTAAATGCAGTTTTGGGAATATCCTCTTCAGCCTTGAATATTTGATTGAACCCTACATTCGGCATACCGACACTGCCGAATAAACTTAGCTTTCTTTTTGTAGACAGGAACAACATTATAAATCCATTCGGCATACCGACACTGCCGAATAAACTTAGCTTCAATGAGTTAGGGTTACATCGGCGTGGTGGCTGCTGATGTGGCTGAAATCCAGATTTAATAGGCAACCGATGTTCTACAATCGATCGGTCTAAACCAAACATCTCGGTGTAATCCCAAGCAAAGCAATCTTTATATTCCTTTAACAAATCGATCAATTGCCGCTTACATCAGAATCTAACTTAGCACTAATAAAAGTGGCCCTTGCCTTATCACCACTACCTATATCTATTTCATCTAAATCATCAGCCGATGTAAATCCTTGTCCTAACTCTCCATCATCGGCGAACCTATCCATTAAAACTCCTCATCAGAACCGACTACTTGGATTGGTGGAATTTCATAATCGGCAACCCCGAGGAAATCTTTTTCCTAAACCTCTCCTGATATGCACCTGGTCCGTTCATAAGTTTCTGATTCTGCCGATGCAATGACATATGAAGAATCTCCCGGGACAACTTCAATTTTGTCGCCTACCCATTGAACAAGGCATTTATGCATTGTAGAACGAATACAACAATTGGCATGAATCCAATCTCTCCCCAACAACAGATTGTATGCACCTTTTCCATTGATGACAAAGAAAGTTGTCGGCAAGGTCTTACTGCCGATAGTCTACTCAACACATATAGCTCCCTTAGCTGGAGACACATTTCCCTCAAAATCCTTCAACATCATATCGGTCTTGGCTAAATCCTGATCTCCTTTGCCAAGTTTCCGATACATCACGTACGACATGTCGTTAATTGCAGCTCCCCCATCAATAAGTTTTTTGGAAATTGGCTGCCCATCAACCCTGCCTTTAACAAACATGGCTCTAAGATGCTGCCTTTCGTCATTGGAAGGTTTCTCAAAGACAACTGTCATTGGATCAAGCACCAATTGAGCTATCTACTTAGGGAAACCTACCTCCTCATCCTCGCTAAAAGGCGCAAGAAACTCCATCAGCAACATAAATACCATGTTAACATCTGCCGATGGTCCTTTCCTCTTGCGGTCCAACTGCTGCTGATCCTCAGACTTGGAAGAATTCTCCTCTCTATACAAATCTTCTTGGCGTTCTCACTGCATCCTCCTTCTCTATGTCCTTGTTAATCCTTCTGGGCACCATCGGGGAAGCTTTGTCTTCCATGCTGGCTGATAGCGAACCTCCCTTGATTCTACCCAATGAGTATTAGCATCTCTGCAGAATATAAATTCATCGAGAACCTATGCATCTGCCATTTCTTCAAGTTCCTCTTGGTTCCTTGGAAAATGACCAACACGTTCACCAAGCCTATCATGCACACTGAGCCTGCCCCCCAACCGATTATGAACTGACATTCTCCCCCTAATCGGCCCATCGAAACGTCGATCTTTGTTCTGGAATCTCTGATCTGACCGATCGTACCGATGATAACCATTGCACTCAGGACAGTCTCGGACAGTCGGCAATTTGATATTTTGCTCCCAACAATGAATGAAGAACAGGCAATTCCAGTGATCTTTATGTCGATTCCAGTATTCTCGCTCCCTCTCCTCTCGTTGACGCCGATACCGATCCTCACGCTGCTCCCAAGTATCCCGATGCCGCTTATGAGTAATCACAACACCAGAGCAGGGAGGCCGTCCAGAGATGCTACCCTCCTTGATCAAGCCTTTGCCTTTGGCGTCATCGGTGGTTACTTGATGCTAAGGATCCACCGATGCGTTCTTTTCAGCTGTTTCTGATGTTAAGACTTTAGTCTTACCTTTGGCATCAAACATATTTGCAGGGAAAGGGTGTTGATCAATTTTCATTAGCTTCTGAGATTTGGAATTATCAAACTTGATTCTCCCAGATTCTATGGCCGATTGCAATTGCTGCTGTTGACGGTCCTTAAGTACCAAATATAATCATCAAATAAATAAAGAAAAAGATCAAAATGCAACCAACACCCAGACTTAGGGACTTATCTGACAGAATTCCACGAGTTTTGGTGTTTGTCTATTTCTGCAGGAGTTATCAGGAAATATGGAGAAAAGGCCCACATGTCGGGTTTACATAGAGATATTAACGTGACGCACAATTTTCTATCATCTAGAAGAGTCTAGAAGCCACGGGAACGAACGGGAGGCCGATCGGGCCCG
Organism: Sorghum bicolor; assembly: GCF_000003195.3. NCBI lineage: Eukaryota > Viridiplantae > Streptophyta > Magnoliopsida > Poales > Poaceae > Sorghum > Sorghum bicolor. The sequence goes on along the minus strand of NC_012873.2, from coordinate 21,913,092 downwards.
AGGGCAGGGCGCCCGCCCTCCCCCCTTGGGCGCCCGCCCACCTCTGGTGGCCAATCAGGGTGAATCACGCGGATTATGCTCCACCGCCTTTGAGGATCAAGGAGAACCGTTCAATCAAGGTCAGTTTGACCCGACGGCCCAGATTCATTTGAGAGGGCTATATAAGCGAGGCCCCTTGCCCCTAGAGGGATAGAATCCCCATTATTCATTAGCATATTTCCAGAGAGGATTCAGAGAGAGAGGTTCCTTAGGGTTCCAACCTCATAGGGCTTAGCATCCAATGTGAGAGTAGAATTAGTTCTACTAGATTCAGAGAGATAGAGTGGAGGTGTAGATCGGAGGAAGCCTAGCCTGTCGGTGTCTACTCCGAGGTTATACCTGTGGGATAAAGTCTCCTAACCCGAGGCTTGCTCCTAGGATTCTTCAGTATTTCGACTTCTAAATTCTAGTAAGTTCTTTGTTTTATTGTTCTTTGGTTTATGAGTTTACTTTGATCTCTTCGCGTAGAGTTTAGAGTAATCATCTCTAGTGTAAACATGGTGTTTGGGTTAGGATACTCATAGATATCCCCTGTCTAGCTGTACCTGTAACATCCCCGATGTTACGGTTACTAAAAACGGATCATGTCATCATGAGCATTGCAAATCATATTTGTTAAGCATATTAGTATGCATCAACTTAAAACCAGTTTACTTTGATTGCTTGAGCTTAGGGAGGTAGAGTGTGCTTATGTGGTGTGTTGATGCTTGTGTGGTTGCTAAACCCTAGGGTGGAAATTTTCCGAAAAGCTAAAAGGGGGAAAAACCCTGATTTCTGGATCCTAGATTTGCCCCCTTTTGCATAAGTCAAAAACTAAGCAAAATTTGAGGTTGAGTTCAAAAGCAAAGTTGTAGCTCTTGGCAAGATGTACAACTTTGGTGTTTTGAGTTTTTGAAGGTTCAATACAAAATTCAAAGTAATTTTGAAAATACAGATTTCCGAAAAGTGTCCCCTTTTCCAAATTAAACCTCCAAATTCAAAATCCATTTGGAGTTTTGAAAAGTGGTCAACATGAAAGTTGTAGAGCACAAAAAGTTGAGCAACTTTCATGTTGGGAGTTTTTCAAGTTGTTTAGGAAAAACAAAAGTAATTTTGGAAATTCTAATCTGCCCCAAGTTAAAAATTTGAATCCTCTCAAATTGAATTTTGATTTCCAAACTGTTTTGGCCAAATTCACCCTGTTACACTCAAAATCAGCTCTGGTCACCGAAACATGTTTTGTAGCTTATAAAATTTGGAACAACTTTTGTTTTGACACAAATTTGACTCCAGTTCAAATTTCGGCTGAATTTCACAAAGTTCAGAAAAGAGGGGATAAGGGTCTGCTACAGTGACCCGATAGGGATCACCGGCTCCCTGTCCAACGCGGCCGCCGTGCGCGCAGCACCGCGAGCGCCCGTGCGGGCACGCAGCTGCCTGCTTGCCTGCGTCGCCAGGCAACGTGGACGCCCTTGGCTCATCTCCTCCCCTTTGAGCACCAGCGTGGGTGCCGCCGCGCGTTTCCTCTGTTCTGAGCCAGAGAACCCGACGAGCTTCTCTTTTCAATTCACCGCAACCAATCCTTCCCGAGCTAAATTGACCGGTCCATAGCATCCGCCACCTCCTTGCGAACCCAGTGCACCTCCGAGCTCACTCCCTAGTCCACTCAATCGCCGGAACACCCCCCCTCTTCTCCAACTCCGGCCAGGGTCGCCGCCGAGGAATCCTTCACGTGGACACGCTGCTCCAGTCGCTACCACGCCTTGAAGGCGGTCGTTTCGAGCTCTTCTTGTTTCCCCGATGCTCATGCGCTCGTTTTCCCTCCTTGGACGTGAACCGGGCCACCGAGACGACCTCACCGGAGCCGGGGCGCCGCCCGACTGCACGGCCACCGTCGCTAAGCTTCTCTGTTGTGTCTTCCGCCGTGGTGGTGTGAGCACCATGATCCCCATCTTCCTGGCCCTCCCGAACCTGTTGGTTTGTGCTCTACCAAGCCCCGAGGACCGGTCTACGGCCGGCCAGGGTGGCCGCCCGCCATTCGCGTGGCCGAGGAAGGAAGAGAACGGTAGAGTGTCCTCGAGTTGTACCTATGGGGTCGCAAGGTCGAGGCGCAACTGATGCGCACCCTGGTGTGGGGCTTGAACCTCGCCAGCGGCGACCGGGAGCGCGGCAAGGCCGCCGGGTGCGAGGGAGATGGAACTGACGAGCGGGGCCCGCTCGTCAGTGTCCACGTGAGGGGAGGGGCGGCGCGCGCAGCGCGTGTGCAGGCCGAACGCGCGTGGGCCGGCTTGCGGGCCAAGTTCCAGGCCGCCCGCTGCGCGAAAATCTTTTTCTTTTTCTTTTTATGCAATTTTTGCTGAATGTTTGAAATTGTGTAGAAAATTGTGGGGTGATCCAAAAATGATGAAAATTTTTGTGTAAATTCCCTGAAATGATTAGAACCCAAGAAAAATATTAAGTTCTGTTTTCTAGTAGTTTACAAGTATATAAAATTTTGCCTCTTTTATTTAATGAATAAAACTTCTATGAATTTTTGTAATTTATTGAGATGTCCAAAAATCACCAAAAATTGTGGGGAGCCTCTGAATATTATCCCCTGGCTCCACACAAAATTTGGTGGCATTTGGAGAATGTGTGAGTAAAATATTAATAAACCCTTATTTAGTACTTAAATAATAATTCCAAAATAATTAAACAATGATTAGTTAAATCCTCATAATTAGGGTTTGAGTGATTTTGGGATTGTGTGATGACCAGAGGTCATTAACCCTAATGACCTTTGGTATTTAATTATTGTTTAACCTTAATGTTTAATTACTGTCATTAGCAGTTAATTAAGAATTTATTAAGGTAAATAGGGTTAATAATTAGTTAATTCAGGTTAATTATGAATTAAAAGAGATTTTACTTTGCAAATGCAACCTCTTGGGTAAAAACAGTAAATTGTTAAACAACTTTATTTAGTGACAATTCTATATTGCATTAAGAAGGCAAATTGTACTTAATTCGGTCCATCTTGCATAATTGCCATACGCATATCATAAGCATTCATCATTTTGCGTATAGTGTCCGTGACCGAAGGAGCGCCCGTTGAACCGAACCCTGAGGTCGGTGCTCCATTCGAAGAAGTAGGATCCGAGACTTGGGAAGTCTCCGAGGGTCCCCCTCTGCCCTGCAACCAAGGCAAGCCCCGGATGCATTAACCCCTCCTTGAATGTTTTAAATCTTTTATCACTTGTAAATTGAAAATGCTGCATTATGTAGTTAAGAATTGGGTTAACCTACTTGTTGCATTTACTACCTTGATATCTGTTATCCTGTCCTTGACACCTGTTTATTTTAAAACTGCGTAGCGATGCTTATCCCTGCTACTAGATAGGTTTTTAGACAAGAAAGTTTGAAGGGTTGTTGTGGGATACACTTATGATCAATGATGTTTCAATTTGAGACCGGTCGGTGGACTTGCTCTAAGAATGGAGTCTTAAAGTAGTGTCTCCGACTGTGTCGATTAAGGACCGTTCCGTTGATGGCCTGCTGGGTTGAGAATTTATAGTACTAACCACTTGCCCTCGGTAAGCCCGGTCTTGTGATCCCTCGACGCGAACAGCTACTCACGCACTGGGAGTGGAAAGATGGCGAGAGTAGTGTGTACCCACCTTACGGATCTGAGATGACCGAAAAACATCTAGATCGGCTGTAGGATGGTGGAGTACTGTGCTCTCGGGTGCCGCGAACCTGGTCAAATCTGGGGAGAGCCTGACTTGGGTTGGTATATGCAAGATTTGGTTCTACATATGTCGGGTGGTTAGGAACTCCAGCTGGATTGCTAAGTGATTCGAATCGTCGTTGCTCCCCGATTGGGAGACTCAATTCCTTCGACCCTCATCGTAGTTAAATAAGCAACTGAATGATAAAATGAGAAAGGGGAAAATGTCTCATGAGGTTCGGATCCCAATTCCCGGACTCATAGCGACATGAAGCTATGGCCATCGATAAATAATACTTGACGTTAGGATTAGGAACTCACGGATTCGTCTGTGGGGTACAACTAGTTAAACTATCCTCGAACTCCTCGGCCTCTGCGGGAGAGGAATTCGCGGTTAAAACTTGAAAATAAGGATGCACTACTAGTAAGCTTTTAGCAAAACATTTTGGCTCCTTGCTCAGCCACCCCTTGTCTACCCTAAGCCTGCATCCCTAAGTTCTCCTCTTTTCCCATCGGGTAAGTCTTGTTGAGTACTCCCGTACTCAGGGTTTCAATACCCCTGTTGCAGGTGAAGCACATGAGCCGACTTGCTTCGGACCCTGTTGTGTGACCGTCGTCGAGGTTGACGACGAAGAAGAGTGAGCGTGACCCATGGGCAGGGTCTGTAAATTTGTACTGTCTGTACTAAAGTTTCAGTTGCTCCGCTGGACCAGGCTCGTAATAATACTCTACTATTTGGAAGAACTCCTTTTGTAAATTAAGTTATGTAATACTTCCGCTGTTTTACTCTGAAATATTATTTTAGTCTTGTGTCGTTGGAGTTACTGCTTTATCTTCGCAACGAATGATCCTGGTGTTAAGGTGGCCACTTGCTATCCTGTAAGGGCGAGAAGAAGCAGTTCTCGTTGCTTGACCATTGCTAGTGGTCAGAACGAGCCAGCTTGATACGCCACAGGTAGCAGTGGAATGAGCGTCCAGCGATGCTCATCGGACTTCTAAGGTGGGAGGACTCCCGGCATCACCGTCAGAGGTCCTTAGGACAATGGCAGGTGCCGGTGGGCCCAAACACTTAGGGGGTTCTGCCACAGCTGGTATCAGAGCCTTCGTTGCTAAGATGACTGCTGTAACTATTGAAAAACTTCAAAATTCGTTTGGATCTAATACTATGAACCTGCCTATTTTGAGTCCAAGTGCTTAGTCCTAACCTACCCCTGTCTATAGGCTTTCTTAGAATTTTTGGAAGTGGTATGGAGGAGCAACATAAAGTATTGCCCTATGTTGTAAAAGTTTAAAGTAATATCGTTACGAATTGTTAGTAGGAATCGTAAGTTCGTGCATGCATCATGATGTATTAACTGGTTAAGTTCCTTCCTCCTTGTTTGGGTTGGGTGAATAGAATCAATCCTATTCTTGCTAACCTTTAAGGTCTTTCTTACTAATCTAAACTTACCCTCTACAGGATGGCTCGTCAGAAGCAGACCCCGCGTAAGCGGACTGGTCCAAAAGGAGTTCCCCGACATCAGCTAGCTCCACGCAGTGATCAAGCCAGTAGTAGCCGTTCGCCGCCTCAGCAGGAGGTGGACAGGTTGTCCGCCGAGTTGACTGAGGTGATGAGAGAGAGAATGTACAATGTTATGGAGATTGGCAAACTTAAAGCTCAACTGGCCAAAGAAAACAAGCTACAGAGAACTGTGAGGCTATGTTGTCCCGGATGGTGGAGGAGCGGAATGCAGCCATTGCCCGAGAGGAAGAAGCTAGGAGCACACATAGGCATGAGCTAACTAGGATGAACGCAAAGTTGGGCAAGGCAAGGTATCTTAAGGATTTGTATGTGAAGATGGCGGCCACGGTCACCGCACAGCGGGATGTCGCGTGGCAACGAGAGGACCAGCTCCAGCTGGAGAAACTGGAGCTGGCACATCACTTAGATACAGTCAATGACCTAGCTATGCAATATCGTGATATTGCATTTGATCTGTATCATCAACTCCACCCACCTCCCGGCGAAGGGGAAATGGATACGGATGGCGAGTTGGCAGACGATGGGGAACCCGACCCCGGCCTCAGTGATGAAGAGGAGTCCGACTCCGATGACCACAACCCAGGGGGTAATCAGGATGATGGCAATGACGACCCGGGCTACAGCTCTGGCCACGCCGATTAGTTCGATGAAACCGAGGGCAACGTCGTTGTAGGAGTTCTAGCTTGCCGTAGTGGGGTTCGGGTTTGTAATATAAGTTCTCTTTCGGTTTGAGAAGTTGTACCTGTTTACTCTTGGTGTGTTGAACTAATGTTTAATAAGTGAATGGAAGAATGTAAGATATGTTCTGTGTTATGAATTTCACGTGGTAACAGGTATCTACAACTCTTGTAACAGATGCCGATGCGTACTCGCGGATCTGAGGGAGCTGGGACATCCCAGGGAGGGGATGATATCCCCAACCCTCCACCTGTTCCACCTTCTTTGGCTGACGCCATTGCTGTTCTGTTAAATGCCACTACTGACAATGCTCGCTTGCTGCGCGAGCTAGCACAGCGTCAACCACACCCTACTCCAAATTTCAGGGCACCGCGCAACGGGGACGGAGAGACTCGGTATGTGGACTTTACCGAGACCAGGCCCCCGGTGTTCACTAAGGCCGATGAGCCTTTAGAAGCGGATGACTGGCTCCGAACTATGGAGCATAAGTTCAGTTTGATTCAGTGTTCAGAAACTCAGAAGCCCCTGTTTGCAGCTCAGCAGCTTCGGGGAGCTGCAGGTGCCTGGTGGGAGAACTTCTTAGCTATCCAAGCTCCCGGTCACCAGGTTACCTGGACTGAGTTTAGGGACGCGTTTCGCGCCCACTACATCCCCGAAGGGCTCATGGCCATGAAGGCCGAAGAGTTTCTCGCCTTGCAGCAAGGCGATAAAAGTGTTATGGAGTACGTGGCAAGGTTTAATCATCTCTCTCAATATGCCACGGATCATGTGAACACTGACAGAAAGAAGAAAGCCTATTTCATGCGTGGTCTAAATACTAAACTTCAGACCATGATGACCACGTGCCAAAATGCTACTTTCTATGAGGCGGTAAATATTGCTATCGCCTCAGAGGAAAAGAATAGGAAACACAAGGAAGCCAAGAAGAAGGCTGCTTCCTCCTCTTTCTCTGGTCGCGGTCAAAAGCGCCAGAAGATCATTTATCATCCACAGGGCCACGGACGCTTCCCAGCGCCGTCACCGTATCGTGGTCCTTTCTCCCCTCCACAGTACAGACCAGGGCAGCAGGTATACTCTCGACCTACTGCCATCACTCTTGCACCACGTCAGCCGAACACCCCAGGTGTTCGCCCCACTGCTCTGCCCAGCCACAATTACCCTTGCTTCAATTGTGGTAAGCCTGGGCATTTCTCTAAAGAGTGCCCTTTTCCCCGCCAAACCAATCCTACCTTTCAAAGGCCACCTATGGGCCAACCCCAGCCGAGTCAGTTCAGGACTGGGACTCAAAAAGGGCAACAGGTACAGAAAGGTAGACCGGTAAAGAAGACAGGGCAAGTCTTCCATACTGAAGTGGAAACGATTCCAGAGGGCGAACCAGTGATGATGGGTACGTTTCCTGTTGCGAAACATCCTGCTTTAATGCTCTTTGATTCTGGTGCATCTCATACATTCATTAATCGCACCTTTGTGTTAAAGCATGGTATACCCATTGGGGAAACACAAGATCATTTTTATATACAGTCGCCAGGAGGACGACTGATGTCCAAAGAAATGGTTCACCAAGTACCCATCGAATTTGGTGGGCATAATTTTCCTACTAGCATGATTGTCCTTAAGGACCAAGAGATTGATGTCATCTTGGGCATGAACTGGATGGCACAACGAGGGGTTGTGCTGGACACTCTGCATCGAACCATTAAAATCCCATTGCCCAATGAGAATTCTTATTTGCTAATTCAATTAGTTACTCCCAAATGGACAATGGGGCAAGTTCATGCCGCGAATGTGTCTGAAGTTAAAGATATCCCGGTAGTTCGAGATTTTCCGGATGTATTTCCTGAAGACTTACCAGGTCTACCTCCGGACCGGGATGTACAATTCAGTATAGAATTGAAACTAGGAACAGCCCCAATATCTCGAAGGGCCTACAGAATGGCACCGAAAGAGCTGGCCGAATTAAAAAACCCAATTACAAGAGTTGTTGCAGAAGGGTTTTATTCAGCCCAGTTCTTCTCCATGGGGTTGCCCAGCCTTGTTTGTGAAAAAGAAAGATCAAACATTAAGGCTGTGTGTCGACTATCGTCCCCTAAATGAGGTGACGATTAAGAACAAGTACCCACTGCCCCGCATTGACTTATTGTTTGACCAACTAGCTGGGGCCAAAGTGTTCTCAAAAATTGATTTGAGATCAGGGTACCACCAAATTAAAATTAGGCCGGAAGATGTGCCCAAGACAGCTTTTACAACCCGTTACGGGCTGTATGAATACTTAGTGATGTCTTTTGGGTTGACCAATGCGCCGGCCCATTTCATGTACCTAATGAACTCTGTCTTCATGCCAGAACTAGACAAATTTGTGGTCGTTTTTATCGATGATATCTTGATTTACTCCAAGACTAAGAAAGAACATGCCGAACACTTGAGAATCGTGCTGACCCGTCTTAGGGAGCATCAGCTATATGCCAAGTTCAGCAAATGTGAGTTCTGGCTGGACAAAGTCCATTTCCTGGGTCATGTATTATCAGCGGAGGGAGTCGCTGTAGACCCAGGCAAGGTAGAAGACGTGTTGAATTGGAAACCCCCGACTACGGTACATGAGGTCCGTAGTTTTCTGGGTATGGCGGGATATTACCGTCGTTTTATCCCGGACTTTTCCAGAGTCGCCAAACCAATCACAACCTTGCTCAAAAATCAAACCAAGTTTGTTTGGTCACCCCAATGTGAGCAAGCCTTTCAGACTCTGAAAAGGTTGTTGACAACTGCACCTGTCTTAGCCCAGCCAGATATTGAAAAACCCTTTGATGTATATTGTGATGCATCAGGAATCGGGATAGGCTGTGTGCTAATGCAGGAGGGTCGCGTAATTGCATATGCTTCCAGACAACTCAAACCCCATGAAGAGAATTACCCGACCCATGATCTTGAACTAGCCGCCGTGGTACATGCATTAAAGATCTGGCGTCATTATCTGTTGGGGAACACATGTCATCTATATACAGATCACAAAAGCTTGAAGTATATCTTTACTCAAGCTGAGCTTAATATGCGCCAGCGAAGGTGGCTAGAATTAATTAAAGATTACGACCTTGAGGTGCATTATCACCCTGGCAAGGCAAATGTAGTAGCTGATGCCCTTAGTCGTAAGGCTCACTGTAATTGCGTAACAGTGACGCCTAGGGATATAACTTTGTGCCAAGAGCTAGAGAACTTAGGGATAGAAATGATTTCCCAAGGAAGCCTTGCCAATTTAAAGATCGACTTCAATCTCGAAGCTCAAATCATAAGGGCACAAAAAGAAAACAAAGGCATGAGACATCTTAAAGAGAAGATTTCTAATAAAGCACCCACAGACTTTAAGGTGGATGATGCGGGAGTAATCTGGTTCAAGAACCGGTTAGTGGTTCCAAAGGTACCTAAGCTACGTCAACAAATCCTAGATGAAGCTCATACCACGAGGTATTCTGTTCATCCGGGAAGCAATAAGATGTATCAGGACCTAAGGCAAAGGTTTTGGTGGACAAAAATGAAGATAGAGATAGCTCGCTATGTGGCCCAATGTGACACCTGTCGAAAGGTCAAAGCCATTCATCTCAAGTCCGCTGGGGAGTTGCAACCTTTGCCTATCCCCGCATGGAAATGGGATGACATAAGTTTGGATTTCATAGTAGGATTGCCCAAGACGGCCAAGGGCTTTGATTCAATTTGGGTCATAGTAGATCGTCTCACCAAAACAGCACATTTTCTTCCTGTAAAGCTATTGTATCCTGCCTCCACCTATGCTAAGATTTATTTCGACCGTATCCTAAGTCTGCATGGGGTGCCAAAGACAATAGTGTCAGATAGAGGCACACAATTTGTCTCCCAATTCTGGAAATGTTTACATGAGTCCCTAGGCACTAAGCTTTTATACAGCACAGCCTACCACCCTCAAACCGGTGGGCAAACTGAAAGAGTGAATCAAACCCTAGAAGATCTATTAAGATCTTGTGCCCTGAATTTTCCAGATAAGTGGGATGACTGCTTGCCTCTAGCAGAATTTTCTTACAATAATAGCTACCAAGAGAGTATCAAGATGGCTCCCTTTGAGGCACTGTATGGTCGCCGATGTCGAACTCCATTACACTGGTCGGAACCTGGAGAAAGATGGTTCTTCGGGGTTGACCTAGTGAAAGAGACTGAGAACAAAGTGAAACAAATCCAAAATAACTTGAAAGTTGCTCAGTCCCGACAGAAAAGTTACGCTGATAAAAGACGTCGACCATTAAAGTTCGTCAAAGGTGATCATGTGTATTTGAAAGTATCCCCGATGAAAGGAGTAAATCGTTTTGGTGTTAAAGGCAAGTTAGCGCCTCGTTACATTGGTCCATTTCCAATCATTAACCGATGTGGACAGGTCGCTTACCGCCTTAAACTGCCCGAACGATTATCCGGGGTGCATAATGTGTTCCATGTGTCTCAACTGAAAAAGTGTCTACGGGTACCAGACCGAGTTCAGGATATTGAAGATGTAGAACTTGAACCAGATCTAACTTATTCGGAGTATCCTATCCGAGTACTGGATCAGAAAGATAGAGTTACTCGAAGAACAACCACCAAATGGTACAAGGTACAATGGAGCCAGCACTCTGAAGAGGAAGCCACCTGGGAATCTGAAGATTACTTGCTAGAGAATTTCCCTAAATTCCACGCTTCTCTTCAGGACAACACGTGATAAATAGAGAGTGTACTCTAGTGAAGGAAAAGAGTCACCAGAGCCATGCACTCAATGTACATATATGCTTATAATGGAGTGTTTTCCCCAACTTCTTGCCTTATGGGAAAGTTGAAGATGAAAGAGTTTTGACAAATTTCCTTTTCCATTACTTACCCTAAGGGTTTTAAATCTCGGGGACGAGATTTCTTTAAGGGGGAAGGGCTGTAACATCCCCGATGTTACGGTTACTAAAAACGGATCATGTCATCATGAGCATTGCAAATCATATTTGTTAAGCATATCAGTATGCATCAACTTAAAACCAGTTTACTTTGATTGCTTGAGCTTAGGGAGGTAGAGTGTGCTTATGTGGTGTGTTGATGCTTGTGTGGTTGCTAAACCCTAGGGTGGAAATTTTCCGAAAAGCTAAAAGGGGGAAAAACCCTGATTTCTGGATCCTAGATTTGCCCCCTTTTGCATAAGTCAAAAACTAAGCAAAATTTGAGGTTGAGTTCAAAAGCAAAGTTGTAGCTCTTGGCAAGATGTACAACTTTGGTGTTTTGAGTTTTTGAAGTTTCAATACAAAATTCAAAGTAATTTTGAAAATACAGATTTCCGAAAAGTGTCCCCTTTTCCAAATTAAACCTCCAAATTCAAAATCCATTTGGAATTTTGAAAAGTGGTCAACATGAAAGTTGTAGAGCACAAAAAGTTGAGCAACTTTCATGTTGGGAGTTTTTCAAGTTGTTTAGGAAAAACAAAAGTAATTTTGGAAATTCTAATCTGCCCCAAGTTAAAAATTTGAATCCTCTCAAATTGAATTTTGATTTCCAAACTGTTTTGGCCAAATTCACCCTGTTACACTCAAAATCAGCTCTGGTCACCGAAACATGTTTTGTAGCTTATAAAATTTGGAACAACTTTTGTTTTGACACAAATTTGACTCCAGTTCAAATTTCGGCTGAATTTCACAAAGTTCAGAAAAGAGGGGATAAGGGTCTGCTACAGTGACCCGATAGGGATCACCGGCTCCCTGTCCAACGCGGCCGCCGTGCGCGCAGCACCGCGAGCGCCCGTGTGGGCACGCAGCTGCCTGCTTGCCTGCGTCGCCAGGCAACGTGGACGCCCTTGGCTCATCTCCTCCCCTTTGAGCACCAGCGTGGGTGCCGCCGCGCGTTTCCTCTGTTCTGAGCCAGAGAACCCGACGAGCTTCTCTTTTCAATTCACCGCAACCAATCCTTCCCGAGCTAAATTGACCGGTCCATAGCATCCGCCACCTCCTTGCGAACCCAGTGCACCTCCGAGCTCACTCCCTAGTCCACTCAATCGCCGGAACACCCCCCCTCTTCTCCAACTCCGGCCAGGGTCGCCGCCGAGGAATCCTTCACGTGGACACGCTGCTCCAGTCGGTACCACGCCTTGAAGGCGGTCGTTTCGAGCTCTTCTTGTTTCCCCGATGCTCATGCGCTCGTTTTCCCTCCTTGGACGTGAACAGGGCCACCGAGACGACCTCACCGGAGCCGGGGCGCCGCCCGACTGCACGGCCACCGTCGCTAAGCTTCTCTGTTGTGTCTTCCGCCGTGGTGGTGTGAGCACCATGATCCCCATTCCTTCCTGGCCCTCCCGAACCTGTTGGTTTGTGCTCTACCAAGCCCCGAGGACCGGTCTACGGCCGGCCAGGGTGGCCGCCCGCCATTCACGTGGCCGAGGAAGGAAGAGAACGGTAGAGTGTCCTCGAGTTGTACCTATGGGGTCGCAAGGTCGAGGCGCAACTGATGCGCACCCTGGTGTGGGGCTTGAACCTCGCCAGCGGCGACCGGGAGCGCGGCAAGGCCGCCGGGTGCGAGGGAGATGGAACTGACGAGCGGGGCCCGCTCGTCAGTGTCCACGTGAGGGGAGGGGCGGCGCGCGCAGCGCGTGTGCAGGCCGAACGCGCGTGGGCCGGCTTGCGGGCCAAGTTCCAGGCCGCCCGCTGCGCGAAAATCTTTTTCTTTTTCTTTTTATGCAATTTTTGCTGAATGTTTGAAATTGTGTAGAAAATTGTGGGGTGATCCAAAAATGATGAAAATTTTTGTGTAAATTCCCTGAAATGATTAGAACCCAAGAAAAATATTAAGTTCTGTTTTCTAGTAGTTTACAAGTATATAAAATTTTGCCTCTTTTATTTAATGAATAAAACTTCTATGAATTTTTGTAATTTATTGAGATGTCCAAAAATCACCAAAAATTGTGGGGAGCCTCTGAATATTATCCCCTGGCTCCACACAAAATTTGGTGGCATTTGGAGAATGTGTGAGTAAAATATTAATAAACCCTTATTTAGTACTTAAATAATAATTCCAAAATAATTAAACAATGATTAGTTAAATCCTCATAATTAGGGTTTGAGTGATTTTGGGATTGTGTGATGACCTGAGGTCATTAACCCTAATGACCTTTGGTATTTAATTATTGTTTAACCTTAATGTTTAATTACTGTCATTAGCAGTTAATTAAGAATTTATTAAGGTAAATAGGGTTAATAATTAGTTAATTCAGGTTAATTATGAATTAAAAGAGATTTTACTTTGCAAATGCAACCTCTTGGGTAAAAACAGTAAATTGTTAAACAACTTTATTTAGTGACAATTCTATATTGCATTAAGAAGGCAAATTGTACTTAATTCGGTCCATCTTGCATAATTGCCATACGCATATCATAAGCATTCATCATTTTGCGTATAGTGTCCGTGACCGAAGGAGCGCCCGTTGAACCGAACCCCGAGGTCGGTGCTCCATTCGAAGAAGTAGGATCCGAGACTTGGGAAGTCTCCGAGGGTCCCCCTCTGCCCTGCAACCAAGGCAAGCCCCGGATGCATTAACCCCTCCTTGAATGTTTTAAATCTTTTATCACTTGTAAATTGAAAATGCTGCATTATGTAGTTAAGAATTGGGTTAACCTACTTGTTGCATTTACTACCTTGATATCTGTTATCCTGTCCTTGACACCTGTTTATTTTAAAACTGCGTAGCGATGCTTATCCCTGCTACTAGATAGGTTTTTAGACAAGAAAGTTTGAAGGGTTGTTGTGGGATACACTTATGATCAATGATGTTTCAATTTGAGACCGGTCGGTGGACTTGCTCTAAGAATGGAGTCTTAAAGTAGTGTCTCCGACTGTGTCGATTAAGGACCGTTCCGTTGATGGCCTGCTGGGTTGAGAATTTATAGTACTAACCACTTGCCCTCGGTAAGCCCGGTCTTGTGATCCCTCGACGCGAACAGCTACTCGCGCACTGGGAGTGGAAAGATGGCGAGAGTAGTGTGTACCCACCTTACGGATCTGAGATGACCGGAAAACATCTAGATCGGCTGTAGGATGGTGGAGTACTGTGCTCTCGGGTGCCGCGAACCTGGTCAAATCTGGGGAGAGCCTGACTTGGGTTGGTATATGCAAGATTTAGTTCTACATATGTCGGGTGGTTAGGAACTCCAGCTGGATTGCTAAGCGATTCGAATCGTCGTTGCTCCCCGATTGGGAGACTCAATTCCTTCGACCCTCATCGTAGTTAAATAAGCAACTGAATGATAAAATGAGAAAGGGGAAAATGTCTCATGAGGTTCGGATCCCAATTCCCGGACTCATAGCGACATGAAGCTATGGCCATCGATAAATAATACTTGACGTTAGGATTAGGAACTCACGGATTCGTCTGTGGGGTACAACTAGTTAAACTATCCTCGAACTCCTCGGCCTCTGCGGGAGAGGAATTCGCGGTTAAAACTTGAAAATAAGGATGCACTACTAGTAAGCTTTTAGCAAAACATTTTGGCTCCTTGCTCAGCCACCCCTTGTATACCCTAAGCCTGCATCCCTAAGTTCTCCTCTTTTCCCATCGGGTAAGTCTTGTTGAGTACTCCCGTACTCAGGGTTTCAATACCCCTGTTGCAGGTGAAGCACATGAGCCGACTTGCTTCGGACCCTGTTGTGTGACCGTCATCGAGGTTGACGACGAAGAAGAGTGAGCGTGACCCATGGGCAGGGTCTGTAAATTTGTACTGTCTGTACTAAAGTTTCAGTTGCTCCGCTGGACCAGGCTCGTAATAACACTCTACTATTTGGAAGAACTCCTTTTGTAAATTAAGTTATGTAATACTTCCGCTGTTTTACTCTGAAATATTATTTTAGTCTTGTGTCGTTGGAGTTACTGCTTTATCTTCGCAACGAATGATCCTGGTGTTAAGGTGGCCACTTGCTATCCTGTAAGGGCGAGAAGAAGCAGTTCTCGTTGCTTGACCATTGCTAGTGGTCAGAACGAGCCAGCTTGATACGCCACAGGTAGCAGTGGAATGAGCGTCCAGCGATGCTCATCGGACTTCTAAGGTGGGAGGACTCCCGGCATCACCGTCAGAGGTCCTTAGGACAATGGCAGGTGCCGGTGGGCCCAAACACTTAGGGGGTTCTGCCACAGTACCTTGGTAGTAGCGAGGAACGTGACATTTCCGAGTTACCTTTGTAGCCCATATCCCATTAGCAGGCTCGATAGGGTTTATAGGTGCGGGTCGAACATCCTTTGTGGAGTCTAGATTCCGTAAGCCTCCCCAACAGAACAGTAGATCATCCTTACCAAGGTTAGAACGAGAATGCGGTTGTAGTCTTCTCTATACATCGCTCACATCGAATCACATAGTTTGTAGCCTAAAGGTTAGTAGTAATAGACTGGGTTAGTCAGATGCACGCTTTCTCCTAGTGGTAAAAATATAAATACGATACTCTGGATAACATCCCGGGTGAAGTGCTCACCGATATTCGTGCGCTTACGGGTCAATTCTTGATTGCGTTACCAAATATCAACAGCTGCCTAAACACTTTGCACTCATTTGTGTTGTGTGATGTTGCATTATGCCATTTGCAATACTTGATTTTCTTTAACTTCTCTGCCGATGGGATCACATGATTAGGTGACAATTTAATCTGCCCCTCCTCAAGCAAGAAATCAAATATCCTATCGGCCTTGGTGATATCAAAAGAAAACTTTTCTGGTTCTTTTTGACCAAAAGGGAAAGACATCGCCTTTTTGTTTTTTACACATTCTGCCTAGCCAATAACTCATTCTTCATCAGAATCAGAACTCATTACCTCATCAACAAATGATACTTTCTTATTCCAGGCTTTCCTAGTCTCAAAAGCCTTGAAAT
This sequence comes from Sorghum bicolor, assembly GCF_000003195.3. Taxonomy (NCBI): domain Eukaryota; kingdom Viridiplantae; phylum Streptophyta; class Magnoliopsida; order Poales; family Poaceae; genus Sorghum; species Sorghum bicolor. Next base: position 21,897,296 of record NC_012873.2, on the reverse strand, counting down.
CATGATCATAAATCCTCTGCACTAAATGACTCAAACTCTCAAACTCTTGAGAAGCATATTTATCTTTAATATGCGGCAACAACCCCTGAAAAGCCAAATCGGCTAACTGCCGATCATCCAGAACCAAACTGTAACATTTGTTTTTGTTGACGGTCCTTAAGTACCAAATTTAATTATCAAATAAACAAAGAAAAGGATCCAAATGCAACCAACACCCGGACTTAGCGTTTTATCTAACAGAATTCCACGAGTTTTGGTGTTTGTCTATTTCTGCAGGGGGTTGTCAGGAAATATGGAGGAAAGGCCCATATGTCGGGTTTACATAGAGATATGAACGTGCCGCGCAATTTTCTATCATCTAGAAGACTCCAGAAGCCACGGGAACAAACGGAAGGCCGATCGGGCCCGAGGGCAGGGCGCCCGCCCTCCCCTAGAGTCCAATCAGGACTCACTTCGGGGATTACGCTCCACCGACCTAAAGGATCAAGGATAACCGTTCAATCAATGTCGGTTTGATCCGACGGCCCAGATTCACTTGAGGAGACTATATAAGCAGACCCCCTGGCCCCTGGAGGAGGCACCCCTTGATCCCTATTCATTATTCATAGACAGAGCAAAAGTTAGGGTTTGGAGATGAGAGCTCTCCTCTCATCTCTAAACTAGAGTAGATCTAGATAGTAGTGAGATGGAGAGCAAGGGAGGATTGGAGGAGAGGCCGGCCTGTCGGTTCTTCCTCCGGTTGTACTTCGCCTTGATCAAGCTGTAATCAAGCCTGCTCATGGGATGACTGTGGTAATCTACTTCTAATTCCTTATGCAATTACTAATCATGTATGTTCTGGTTCACAACACTTTTGAGTACTTTTAATCTATAGGACCCTATAGGTTAGAGTTGTAGTATAGGTGTAAGCGTGCTGCTTAGACCTAGATTACTTGTGGATATCCCTTGTCTAGCTAGATCGTGTGGTAGGCCACGTAGGTGACAGTTACGTTGGTCCCCTGTAGTCCACCTCCTGTTAGCAGGACGGGTAGGGTTTACCGACCTATGGATAAGCATCCTTTGTGGTGTATTCTTATCACGTGGTTCGTCCTAGAAATAGACATACCCCTTAGAAGTAGAGAAACCATAGTTATCCTCTCTATTCTCCTACCATCGCCCATATACTAGATTGCTCTACTCTCTAATCCCATATTATCACCCATTGTTATCTTACCTTTAATATTGTTCTTATTCAATTCTACCATCTTTCCTATTTACATCTACCTATCTATCTAGGTTAAGTTAGAGCGTAGATCAGTTCTCCCGTTTCCCTGTGGATACGATAAAACCTTTAACCGGGTAAAAGCTACAACGTTATCCGTGCGCTTGTGGATTTATCTGTGTGCGTATAAATACCATAGTACACTCTAGTGCCATGCTGGGGATGACAACCTAGTATTCAAGTGGTGTTAGCAAGTGTCAACAGTTTTTTACGTCTCTGTTGACACCGTTTTTGGACACGTGCACAAGAACCAGTAGAGTACAAGATCGGCTGGCGGAGCAACGGTAACTAGACTAGAGAAGAGTTGCCGATGAGGAAGGTTGCCGATGAAGGGACGATTGAGTATGACTAAGTCCAGGAGTGGTGGCGTGTTCCTAACCGATGACCAGTGTCAATGTTTGCCGATGGCGATAGCAGGAAGGTTGCCGATGGCTCCGTAGGAGTTGCCGATTGACCCGTGGCGGTGTCCTAGTCGGTTACAAAGGAATAGTTTTATGTTTTCCTTAGTCGTTTAAATTCGTGTTGTATACGGATTCTGTTTAATTTGGAATTCGAGTCCTAGTCGTGTCTGATTGTAGCTCTTTTGAGCAGGGTATAAATGTAGACCCTAGGGCCTTGTAAAAAAAGGAGGATCAATTAATAAAACACAAGTTTTTACTCATGTTCCAGCATCTACTTTTTCGACGACTTTGTCATACTTTTCTCTTTTTACTACGAGTTCTTAGGAATTCGTCGACTTAAGCTCGGCGTATTCTCAAGTTCCACGTGAATACCTCTTGGCCGTGACATCCGGGCGCATCGCTGTTGTCAGGACCAAAGTATTCGAGTTATCACCTTTGCCGATAGTAAGGTCAAATCGGCTGGCACGCCTTAACGTTTAAATCGGGTATTAGCCCTTTGTGTTTGCAGATCCAGCTTTTTGCATCCACACATCTTTTGGCACGCCCAGTGGGACCAGTTCAAAATCAAGATCAACATGTCGACTACTAAGTTCGATCTGGAGAACGTCATCCCAGTGACAGAAGCCAATCTTAAAGATGAGCAGAAGCAAGCTATTGCAAAAACCATGGAGGACTACAAGCAGCAATGTTTGAAATCCTTCAGCATAAACAGGAGTGGCGAGGTGATCCAGAAGGAGGCACTGCTGGCACTTCGGTAGGTTACTTTTGACGCCAGTCCTGGTAAACTCCAAGACATGGTTGACAGTGCTATCAACCGTGCCTTGATCAATCAAGCTGGTGTATTATCCAATACGGTTTTCAACGCCGTTGCTAGAACTTTCAAAGAGGGACAGTTGCCACCAAATTATGTGGGCCCTTCTCATCATCAGCCAGGATCACCAGTAGTCACAGCTCCATCGGTTGCTGCGGCCACTGCGGGCACAAAAACTACTGTTCCTCCAAGCACACTAGGAGTCACTAACGCGCAATCCACGCCGATGCCGTCCAATCCATCAACATCAGATGAGTCGATCAAGCTCACTACAGATCTATTGGCATCGACAATGTCGGGATCTGTTCCTCCTAATTGGTGGGGTTTTGGTATGCCCCCGGAATATTTGTTGAAAACACCTAGCACGTCTCAGATAGCTGATATCAGAGGCAAAGCTCCTATGGCATCGGCACCTCCAAATATGCCGATGAATTAGAGTCCCCAGTATACTACAACTACTACTGCAAGACCTTACACTGGTAATTCTCAAGCTCCAACGTTCCAGATGCCTAATGCATCGGCAGATCCAATGTCGACGCAGCAGAGGTTTATTGCTCAGCAAGGGTATGTCAACTCAATGATGATGCCCAATTATCAGTCATCGGCAGGGCCTATGCCGATGAATGCTAATAGTGGATGGATAGGGCAGCAAGTCTTTCCACAAATGCCCCAACAGAATCATCAGGCTATAGGGGTTCAATAAGGCCAGATCTACCCTGGGTTCCAGAATCAAGGGATGGTCAATCAGCCGATGATTCTCGGCCAGCAGATTGGTGGTCAGCAAGTCGGTGGTCAGCAGTTTGGTGGTCAACAGATCGGCGGTCAGTAGATTGGTGGCCAGATGATTAACCCAATGTTCCATGCAGACCGCGCACCGCACAGACACGTGGAAGCCTATCAGCAGGTGCCAGATCCGCAACCGCCTCATCGGCAAGATGCCGTTGCTTATTGGGCCGATAAGATTGCTGAAGTAATGAGAGACCAATTTGGGATAAAACCCAAAGTCAACACTTACTCTTATCGGACACCGTATCCTCCTGCATATGATTTAATTCCACTTCCAAATCGGTACAAGGTACCAGATTTCACTTACTCTTTTCTGGACAGGATGATACATCAACCATGGAACATGTCAACAGGTTCATCATCCAATGCGGAGAGGCTGCTAATAGGGACGAGTTAAGGGTTTGCCTGTTCTCGTCATCATTGTCTGGATCGGCATTTACTTGGTTTATATCGTTACCTCCCAACTCAGTGATTACTTGGGCCGATCTAGAGAAGCAGTTCCACAAATACTTCTTTTATGGAGTCCATGAGAAGAAGATTACCGATTTGTTCTAATTGAAGCAACGCAATGATGAATCGGTTGAAAGTTTTGTGCAGAGAATACGGGAGGTCAAGAACAAGTGCTATACTCTGGTGTTGGACGATCGGCAGCTCGCTGATTTGGCTTTCCAGGGTTTGTTGCCACACATCAGAGACAAGTATGCCTCTCAGGAGTTCGAAAGCTTAAGTCATTTGGTGCAGAGAATTTCTGATCAAGATGTCAGGTCTTTTGGGCCCAAGAGATCATGGAACAAAAAGGTGTCCTTTGTCGATGAAGCAGCAAGCTCAGATTATGATGAGGAACCAGTCATCGGCTTGGCAGAATGGGTGAAAAACAAAAAGCGATGTCTTGGGCCCGAGAAGTTCGCATTTGATATCAGTAAAGCCAGAGAAGTTCGCATTTGATATCACTAAAGCCGATAGGATATTTGACTTTCTACTTCAGGAAGGGCAAATTAAATTGTCACCCAATCATGTGATCCCATCGGCTGAAGAGTTGAAAAAGATGAAATATTGCAAGTGGCACAATGCAACTTCTCATAGCACCAATGAGTGCAAAGTTTTCAGACAGCAGCTATGATCAGCTATTGAATCTAGGAGAATCAAATTTGATAGTTCCAAAGCCCAGAAGCCGATGAAGATCGATCAACATCCTTTCCCTACAAATATGTTAGATGCAAAGGGGAAGACTAGGGTCTTAACATTGGTGTTGATATTTGGGAACGCAATAAGGAATTGATCCGCAAGCGCACGGATATCGGTGAGCATTTCACCCGGGAGGTTATCCAGAGTTATCGTATTTATATTTTTACCACTGGGAGAAAGGGTGCATCTGACTCACCAAATCTATTGCTACTATCCCTTTAGGCACAAAGAATGTCTTTCGATGTGAGTGATAAATAGAGAAGACTGCAACCGTAGTCTGCTTCTAACCTTGGTAAGGATGATCTACTGTTCTAATGGGGAGGCTAACGGAATCTAGACAACACAAAGGATGTTCAACCCGCACCTATAAACCCTATCCTTCCTGCTAACGAGATGTGATCTACAAAGGTAGCTCAGAATTGTCACGTTCCTCACTACTACCACGGTCCAGCTAGGTAGGGAATATCTATGAGTACCCCAGCCTAAACACCACGTTTACGCCAGTAATGATTACTCTAAACTCTACGTGAAGAGATTAAAGTAAACTCATAAACCATAAGAACAATAAAACAAGAACTTACTAGAATTTAGAAGTGGAAATACTGAAGAATCCTAGGAGCAAGCTTCGGGTTAGGAGAACTTGATCCCGCAGGTACAAGCTTGGAGTAGACACCGACAGGCCGGGCTTCCTCCAATCAACACCTCCACTCTATCTCTCTCAATCTAGTAGAAACTAGAAGATCTATTTCTACCTTACATTGGTTGCTAAGCCTAAAAAGAAATATTAAGTAGAGAAGAGGTTTTCCTTTGAGGGCACCCCTCAATCTCTATGATAATTTCTTCATGTCTTCTCTAGAGGCCAGGGGGGTCTCCTTATATAGTCCTCCCCTTCTATGCGTTTTTGGGTCGGTAGGCGATGTGGTACTACGTTATTCTGGATCCAATAGGTCGGTGGAACATCCCGTGCGAAGAGAGTCCTGATTGGCATCCAACAGAGGGCGGGCGCCCTGGGCCTGGCCCCTTTCGGCCTCCGCTTCCTTCCTGTGGCTTCTGGAGTCTTCTAGATGGTAGAAAATTGTGCGGTACGTTGATATCTCTATGTAATCCCGACATGTGGGCCTTTCTTCCGTATTTCCTGATAACCCCCTGCAGAAATAGACAAACACCAAAACTCGTGGAATTCTGTCAGATAAAACCCTAAGTCTAGATGTTGATTTCATTTAGATCCTTTTCTTTGTTTATTTGATAATTAAATTTGATACTTAAGGACTGTCAACAAACTCCCCCAAGCTTACCTCTTGCTCGTCCCTGAGCAAGGATAGACTCAGCTATGGATCAGAAGTTGATGCAATATCTTAAAAATTTAACGGTACACATGCTTTTTAAATAAGATCTCATCTCTGAGTTAGAGTAAACTGTCAAGAACTAAAACTTACTTACTTTACCTTTCACCATGGGACTTGTAACCGTCACTTCTGTCTTGAGTAGTTAAAAGATAGAACAGTCTAGCCAAGTGCCATGTCTCTTATTCTTGATCAGCTATAGCACTGGGGTTTTTGCAGATTTTCAAATAAAACTCAGAGATTCCTTGTATGACTCTCTAAATCTCTCTTTTGTGGTATTTCTGGATCCTTACCAAGGCAGTGATGGTCTATGCCTTCTCTCAAGATATGTGGTATTTGTGGTATAAGGCATAGTGACATTGCCTTCTCTCTCACCCTACTCTAATAAGGCTTGATATCTGGAGCTCATAGGTGGGAGATAAAGTATATATACTTACAAGACATTTATTGTATAGTCAAACCATGGATCCAAAGAAACAAATCAATAAGCCAAATCAAGATGTGCATGTGTGGCGAATGAATGGTGTATGGTGATGATGGTGATAACAATGGTGAAAGTCTAATTCTACTTTTGCTCTTTTGAGGGGATACATACCTTCCTTGCTTTTTGAAACTTTATGAGGAGAATAAGATGCTCTTCTTTTTCTTTCCTCTCAGGTGGGTATCTTGTACCCCTAATTCTACTGTCGGACACTTGTCCATTTTTACCTCTCGTCTCACTTTTTTTCTTTTCTTCGAGGTTCCGGGCACTTGCCCCTTTTTATTTCCTCGTATTCTTTCTCTCTCTTTTTTCTTTTCTTTTTTTTTTCTCTTTTTTTTCTTTTTAGAGCACCCATCTCCTGAAATAATATAGCAAGTGGTAGTAACCAAGATAACACGAGCATTTAGTTCATAGGGAAAAACAGAAATGTTTTTGGCTATTCTCTCCTGGATAGGAGTAGAATAATTTTGGGTGAAACTGGAGATGGAAATGAGTGGATGTATGTGGATGCGTACTTTCAGAGTAGAAGCAGCATATACGAGTGAACATGCAAGTGAATCTTAATTTTAACAACATGACAAGCTCCTAAGGGTCTACACAGCTTGACCACACTCAATGCCCCTTTTTATTTCCTCGTTTATATATATATTTTTTTCTTCTCTTTTCTTTCTCTTTTTTTTCAGAGCACTCATCTCTTGAGATAATATAGCAAGTGGTAATAACCAAAATATTTGGAGCATTTATTTCACAGGGAATAACATGGATAGGAAAATGTTTTTTTTTGACTATTCTCTCCCGGATTAGGAGTAGAATATTTTTGGGTGATTTTGGAGATGGAAATGGATGGATATATGTGGATGGTACTTCCGGAGTAGAAGTAGCATATATGAGTGAACGTGCAAGTGAATCTTGATTTAACCACATGACAAGCTCCTAAGGGTCTACACAGCTTGACCACACTCAATGCTCATAAGCAGTAAAAAGTAAATGTATGGTTCATAGTCTAATAAGCATGTACATATGGCTGTGGTAGGATTTTAAACTCTCATCATACAGGAACTCATCATGCAACATTTCAAAGATTTTCAAAGATAAAATTCTCCAGAATTCTAGCATCTCTAGGAACAGATAAACAGCAGCTCAACCTTCCCATATCGTATCCGTTAACAACTTAGATTTCAGATCAAGTTTTCATCCCACAAGTTTAGATCTAGAGCAAGCTTTAAATTATAACAGTTATGTCTAAACTTGAGAGAGAACTTCAAAATTGCAAATTAGGCAGAGCAACTATTCATCATATCCATGCTAGAGTTTTATTATTAAGATTCAGATTAGCATAGCCACTTTATATATTTATTAAACATACTAAGCAAAAGATATATATAAGCACAAAATCTTTATTTGGTTTTTCATGGTTTATGTATTTTAATATTCTAACATAATATAAGTATAAAGATAGGTAGAAATACTTAGCGAGATAAATGGGGATGCTCTCCCCCAAGCTGAATTTTGACGTAATTTCTCTTGATGTAGCTAGCAGGTGGCAGAGGTGTATTTGAAAGTCAGCAGCATTCTGACAGCGATTAGAATGTCCTCCGTCTGCTAATCTTCTTGATTCTTAAATTCTGTGGAGCTCAAATAGACAACAAAGCTTGTGGAACTAATTAAGTGTTAGCATAAATATCTAGCCTTCATCATGTTGAGCTTCCTTAATAAATGTTATTTATTTAGCAGGATCATACACTTATTATTATTATATATATATATATTTTTATATATTTTTATTATAAGATGAAAACTTATTTATTTTATTTTTATGCCACCACAGTGAATGTACTTATGGGTTTTATGCCATGAGCATACTCACATGGGGCTTACTATTTTTTAACATTTTTATTTTGTTTTCAAGATAGCATGAATCTGATTAACTAAGCAAATTATAAATGAATAATTGAAAGAAAAGGGTAACTACCAAGTTTACCTCTTGGCAAGGCGTTCGGTGTTTTTAAGTCCTCCGAATGGGACTCCTTGTGTTTTCAGTCGTCCTGGGATTCGCTGGATGGCGTAGTCGGTGGTTCCGGCGGCGCCTCCTCTTCGTGTGTAACTATCTTCTCTCTCCACACCTAACTCGGTGCTACGGTCTCCTCAGGACAGTTCTGTTCAAGCTGTATGACTTCAGTCCTTATCACTTTTCCTTCGTAGTCTACCCATCCGTTCTTGATGATTTGCCTCCTCTTGGTTGCGGTTGCGTTGTCTTCTTGTCCTGACCTGCTTAGAGTCTTCAACTATATAGTTATGGTCAGTAAAATAGTTGCGTACCTTCTCAGAGGGGAAGTATATGTGGACTTCTCCGGTTCCAATGTAGATGATTGCTTTGATAGTGTTGAGGAACGGTCTTCCAAGGATGGTGGGTGGATCATATTCGTCTTCTCCCATGTCAATGACCTGAAAATCATCTGGAGCTGAATATATTGGTTGTAGGGGCATGGTTCCATGCAGGAGCTGATAAGTGACTGCGGCCATTATGTTGTCGTCAGATCCAGTGTCATAGAGTGTCTTCTAAAAAGAGTATCCATTGATTGCGCACTCGATGCTTGGAACACCAGGGTCGTCCTTCTTGATTAAGAAAGGTGACTTGAGTGGACGATGTTGACCTCTTCCGACAAGGATCCAATGTTTTAAGTCTTTTAGACAAGACTTTCCACCATCTTCATCCTTTAGGTGCATCAATTGATTAGGTGTGGACCTTGACGTCTGCACCTCTTGATACGGTGTCACCCATGTTCTTCTTTGCCCAGCAGTTCGAAGTATGGTGTTGGCAATATCCTGCTCAGTGTGTTTGTGCTCATAGATCCATGTCCTTCACTTGGTGGAGTCTGGGAGTTGTAAAACTCCTCCATGTTTTGCTTGAAGTGTACCTGTTCATAGAGACAAGGCAGAGATCAAGTGCATGGGCTCTGTTGGTGGAAAACACCAACAGAACCAAAAGTGTATTTGTTCTTCTCTAACCTTAAGCATAGTGAGCAAGACAAAGTTGATGGATAATAAGATCATGAGTGTAGTATTTGAAACATTTGTCAGATCAGATGGCTCAACCTAATGGAAAGATAATCTATCTATATTTATGTTTTGTTTATATCTTCCAAATATTGAATGTGCAACATATTAGCTTATATGTTTAGGAGCGTGGGATCACGAAGGTAGTACTAAGAACAAAGATTAAAGGACTAAACATGTTGAATTAATTGAGTTGGTTAATCTGGAGTTATAAATCATACATGTTTGTCTCTTTATTTATGTGAATGCTAGAACCAAGGAGAAGCTTATAAAAGTGATAGTTAAGTACCTTAAGGTGTTACCTTACTTGAAGAGTGATGGTACAGTATCACCTTGTGGAAGCTTTGCTTTCTTAGCGGTTGTGCATCGTGTTTGTGGCACCCTCCATGAATCATCTCTTATGAGCCACGTCTTTCTTGTGCAAATTGTTAAACTTCATGTGTCACTTTCTTCATCTCCAATGCGAGTTTATCTCAGGACTTCCCAGGTTGATATTGAAAGTTTTCCTGCAGGGGTTAGTCCAACAAAATATCCCATATCTACTATAGCATACTATCAGCTTAAAAATCAACCTAGACACCAGGTCTAATTTGATTTAGAAGGGCATTTTAACCTAAGCACCATGCTTAATTTAAAATCCCTTGGAAGTAAGATCATCATTCCTAAACTAAGCACCATGCTTAATTAAGAGATAAATGAAACTATTCCAAACCTAGACATATACTAAAGCAAATAAAGGTAGCATGAGAGCATTTATAGAGATCTACTTAAGTGGAGATGAAGTAGTGTAATTAGTATTTTACAAATTGATCATGTCTCAAAGGTATGGACAACCAACGTAGCAACATGGCAAAAGATGTTTTTATGTAAAGTACTCCCCCAAGCTTGAATTTTACAAAATTCAAGTTTGGATGAATTTAATTCAATGTTGTGTGATGGTTGGTTGGACATACCCTGTGCTTGTCATTCATCCGATCTTCTTGCTCCAATCCTGGAAAGGTTAGTGACAAGAATACTCGAAGGAATATTTCTACAATTATCTTTATATGCTCAATACACAAGGCAATGTTGCAAATAATTAGAAGTTCATGTTATGATCTGATAAGTGCTTGTTTTAGGACACTAAGCTTGTTCTTGGGAAACCATCAAGTTATGTTGGTGAAGTGGTTTCCCCTCCAACACCTACCTATATCAAGATCAACTCAACGAGATCTGCAATATTTATTATAGACATATACATCGACAACCGCCCTTTTAAAGTTTTTATAAATGAAGAGGAAGAGGGGGTTGGAGATCTCAAATGTGGTAAGGATGGAGAGACAAATTGATTGGAGAGATGTTTTATATGAGCAAGGACTGGGTGAGGTATTTATGAAATAACTTCCATGCTCACTATTGTTTCTCTCATTCTTAAACTCCAAGGATGATTCTTCATGAATGCTTAAAATTCCTCTAGGATTGTCTCTTAAGTTTGTTTTATCTATCCATTCAATGGTGATAGCACATGGATTTTTAATGCCCTCTAGCCATTGATGTTGCTCTTCTCGATCCTCCTTCTTATGCATGGGATGTCTAGAGAGATTCATAGGATTATCGGGAGGTTCAAGAGAAAAAGCATAGTAGAAATTATTAAGCTCAAGGATGGGTTGGATAGCCGAATCATGGGATTGAAATGTTGGGGAATTGGCTATTGAAACTTCCTTTCCTTGTGTGGGAGATGATTCCTTCTCTATCTCTAAGATTTTTCTATGAAGACTAGTGCAAGAATGATGTCCACAAATGAAGACATACCTTCCTTTACTAATAGATAAAGAAAGAAAGACTCTACCAAAGGGTATATGATTAAGACCAATGTGAAAATATCGAGGAAAAACATGGTCTTGTAGGGCTAGGTCTAAACCAGAATTTATAGAAAGATTAAAAGATTCCCTAGGTGTAGCTAAAAGTGCATTATCTTTTTGATTAAAAGATAGGACCTCAGCTATAGAAAAGGGTTGGTTTTGACCTATTGCAATCAACTCCGGACACAGATCATAATTAGGGGCAGGACATGTTGACTCCCATGGTCTATGGCTGGTCTCCGAAGGTGCAAAGAATTTAATAATAGGTATGGAATTTGAGTTATCCATAAAGATAAAAAGATAAAAGAATAAAAGTATAAAAGTATAATACAAGATAATAGCAAGACTCAAAGTTATCTCAGCAAACCGTCTTTCTCCGCGGCAACGGCGCCAGAAATGCTTGTTGATATTTGGGAACGCAATAAGGAATTGATCCGCAAGCGCACGGATATCGGTGAGCATTTCACCTGGGAGGTTATCCAGAGTTATTGTATTTATATTTTTACCACTGGGAGAAAGGGTGCATCTGACTAATCAAATCTATTGCTACTATCCCTTTAGGCACAAAGAATGTCTTTCGATGTGAGTGATAAATAGAGAAGACTGCAACCGTAGTCTCCTTCTAACCTTGGTAAGGATGATCTACTATTCTAATGGGGAGGCTAACGGAATCTAGACAACACAAAGGATGTTCAACCCGCACCTATAAACCCTATCCTTCCTGCTAACGAGATGTGATCTACAAAGGTAGCTCGGAATTGTCACGTTCCTCACTACTACCACGGTCCAGCTAGTCAGGGAATATCTATGAGTACCCCAGCCTAAACACCACGTTTACGCCAGTAATGATTACTCTAAACTCTATGCGAAGAGATTAAAGTAAACTCATAAACCATAAGAACAATAAAACAAGAACTTACTAGAATTTGGAAGTCGAAATACTGAAGAATCCTAGGAGCAAGCTTCGGGTTAGGAGAACTTGATCCCGCAGGTACAAGCTTGGAGTAGACACCGACAGGCCGGGCTTCCTCCAATCAACACCTCCACTCTATCTCTCTCAATCTAGTAGAAACTAGAAGATCTATTTCTACCTTACATTGGTTGCTAAGCCTAAAAAGAAATATTAATTAGAGAAGAGGTTTTCCTTCGAGGGCACCCCTCAATCTCTATGATAATTTCTTCATGTCTTCTCCAGGGGCCAGGGGGTCTCCTTATATAGTCCTCCCCTTCTATGCGTTTTTGGGTCGGTAGGCGATGTGGTACTACGTTATTCTGGATCCAATAGGTCGGTGGAACATCCCGTGCGAAGAGAGTCCTGATTGGCATCCAACAGGGGGCGGGCGCCCAGGTCCTCAGGGCGGGCGCCCTGGGCCTGGCCCCTTTCAGCCTCCGCTTCCTTCCCGTGGCTTCTGGAGTCTTCTAGATGGTAGAAAATTGTGCGGTGCATTGATATCTCTATGTAATCCCGACATGTGGGCCTTTCTTCCGTATTTCCTGATAACCCCCTGTAGAAATAGACAAACACCAAAACTCGTGTAATTCTGTCAGATAAAACCCTAAGTCTAGATGTTGATTTCATTTAGATCCTTTTCTTTGTTTATTTGATAATTAAATTTGATACTTAAGGACCGTCAACAATTGGAAGCAGCTGAAAAGAGTGCATCAGTAGATCCTCAGCATCAAATTACTACTGCCGATGCCAAGGGAAAATGTCTAATTCAGGAAGGAAATAGCTCAGGATGGCCTCCCCGATCTGGTATTGTGATAACTCATAGGAGGCCTCGGGAGACTTGGCAGCAACGTGATGATCGGTACCGGCGTCAACAAGAAGATTATCGTCGGGAAGAAGAGAGACGCCGACAGGAGTGGAATCGGCATAGGGATCACTGGAATTGTCCGTTCTTCATCCATTGTTGGGAAGAAAATATCAAGCTCCCTACTGTCAGAGACTGCCCAGAATGCAATGGTTATGATCAGTATGACAGATCAAATCGGCAGTATCAGGACAATAACCGCCGGTTTGATGGGCCGATTAGGGGAAGAGCATCGGTTCATGATCGGCTTGGCGGCAGACTCAGTGTGCATGACAGACTTGGTGACCGTGTTGAATATTTTCCCAGGAATCGAGAAGAACTTGAAGAGATGGCTAATGCACGAGTTCCCAATGAGTTCATATTTTGTAGGGACGCCAACACACATCGGATGGAGTCAAGGGAATATCTTCGTCCATCGGTGAGGCACTCACCCCTTCACCCATGGTGTCCAGAGGGGTTGACCAAGACACAAAAGAGGAGACTGCAACGCGAGAGACGAGAAGAGCTAAGCAGGGGCGAGAATTCTAGCCAGTCTGGGGATCAGCAACAGTCGGATCCTAAAGGAAAAGGGCCATCGGCAGATGTCAACATGGTATTTATATTGCCGATGGAATTCCTGGCGCCATCCAGTGATGACGAAGAGTTGGAGTTTTCCGACCAGATAGCTCAGTTGGCTCTAGATCCGATGATAGCTATCTTTGAGAAGCCTACTGATAATGAGAGGCAGCATCTTAAGGCTTTGTTTGTCAAAGGAAGAGTTGATGGCCACCCGATGACCAAGATATTAATTGATGGTGGAGCTGCTATCAACATCATGACATATGCAGTGTATCGGAAACTTGGAAAAGGAGATCAATATTTAACCAAGACCGATATGATGCTCAAGGACTTTGAAGGAAATGTGTCTCTGGTCAAAGGAGCAATATGCGTCGAGTTGCCATCGGCAGCAAAACCTTGCCGACAACTTTCTTCGTGATCAGCGGAAAAGGTGCCTATAATCTGCTGCTTGGGAGAGATTGGATTCACGCCAATTGTTGCATCCCATCTACAATGCACCAATGCTTGGTCCAGTGGGTAGGTGGCAAGATTGAGATTGTCCCGGGAGACTCTTCCTATGTTATTGCATCAGCGGAGGCGGACACTTATGAAAGGACTAGGTGCATCTCAGGAGAGATTTGGGAGAAGGATTTCCTCAAAGTTGCCGATTATGAAATTCCACCGATCCAAGCAGTTGGTTCTGATGAGGAGTTTTAATGGATAGGTTCGCCGATGATGGAAAATTAGGCCAGGGATTCACATCGGCCGATGACTTAATAGAGGTAGCTATAGGTAGTGGAGATAAACCTAGACCTACTTTTATTATTGCTAAGTTAAATTCTGAGTGTAAGCAGCAGTTAACAGGTTTGTTAAAGGAATACAAAGATTGCTTTGCTTGGGATTATACTGAGATGCCTGGTTTAGACCGATCAATTGTTGAACATCGGTTACCTATTAAGTCTGGATTCCGGCCACATCAGCAGCCAGCTCGCCGATGTAATCCTAATGTTCTTCCTGATATTAAGGCCGAAATAACCAAACTTATTGAAGCTAAATTTATTCGGCAGTGTTAGTATGCCGAGTGGATTTCCAATGTAGTCCCAGTTTACAAGAAAAATGGAAAGCTTCGAGTTTGCATTGATTTCAGGAATCTTAATAAAGCTACGCCGATGGATGGTTATCCAATGCCGGTTGCCGATCTGCTGGTTGATGCTACGGCTGGACATCGGATCATCAGTTTTATGGATGGTAATGCAGGATACAATCAAATATTCATGGCTGAAGAGGACATCCCGAAGACTGCATTTAGATGTCCTGGTCATGTTGGATTGTTTGAATGGATAGTCATGACCTTTGGCTTGAAAAATGCTGGTGCTACTTATCAAAGGGCCATGAATTTTATCTTTCATGAGTTCATCGGCAAGCTGGTCGAAATTTATATTGATGATGTGGTGGTTAAGTGTGGGGATTTTGCAAGACATCTTGCCGATTTACGAAAAGTGTTGGAATGCACAAGGAAGCATTGTTTAAAGATGAATCCCAACAAGTGTGCATTTGGTGTATCGGCAAGGCAATTCCTTGGTTTCATGGTGCATCAAAGAGGGATTGAAATTAGTAGAAGATCCATTGATGCTATCAACAAAATAGTTGCTCCTACCAACAAAACTGAGCTCCAGTCCTTGATCGGCAAGGTAAATTTTATCAGAAGGTTTATATCTAATTTGTCTGGTAAAATTCATGCTTTTAGTCCTTTGCTTAAATTGAAAGCCGATCAAGAGTTCATATGGGGGAAAGAGCAACACTTGGCTTTAGATGAAATTAAGAATTATTTGGTAAATCCTCCGGTTCTGATTCCACCTCAGCAAGGAAAGCCCTTCAGATTATATCTATCTACCGATGGGATGGTCATCGGCTCAGCTTTGATTCAAGAATTTGAAGGGAAGGAGCGTGTAATTTATTATTTAAGCAGAAGGTTGATTGATGCTGAGACCAGGTATTCGGCTATTGAAAAGTTATGTTTGTGCCTATATTTCTCATGTACTAAATTGAGGCATTATTTATTATCGGCTGAATGCACTGTCATATGCAAAGATGATGTGGTCCATTACATGCTATCTATGCCGATCATGAGTGGTAGGATCGGTAAGTGGATTTTGGCGCTATCAGAGTTCGATCTACGTTACGAATCGGCTAAAGCGGTTAAAGGACAGACTATGGCCGATTTTGTGACTCAGCATTGTGGTGCAGTGGAGACTTTGGAAATTGTGCCTTGGATGCTTTTCTTTGATGGATCCACGTGTGACCGGGGGGCAGGAATCGGTATAGTGCTAATTTCCCCTCAGGTAAGGAAGTACGAGTTCTCTTTACCGATTGTTGCCACATCAACAAATAATCAAGCTGAATATCAAGCTCTAATCAAGGGGTTGGAGTTGTTAAAAGAAGTTCATGCTGACGCCATCGAGATCTTTGGAGATTCCTGCTGGTTATAAATCAGTTAGCTAGAAATTATGAATGCCGAAGTGAAGTCTTGATAATGTATTACGAAAGGGGTATGCAACTGTTAAGGGAATTCAAGGATTTTCGATTAGAGCATGTTCCTCGATTGCATAATGAGGAAGCCAATCGGTTGGCTCAGCATGCTTTGGGATACCAGCCCATGATTAATACGATATCGGCGATTGGTGCCGATGATTGGAGAAAAGAAATCGTTGATTATCTGAAGAATCCATCCAAGAAAGTGGAGAGACGTGTTCGGTTTCAAGCTACCAAGTATGTGCTCCTCGAAGATGAATTATATTATCGGACTATTGATGGGGTTCTTATCAGGTGCTTAGGTGATGATGAAGCTAAGGGTTTGATGGGAGAAATCCATGAAGGAGTATGTGGAGCACATCAGTCGGCTTTTAAGATGAAGTGGATGATTAGGAGGAACGGGTATTATTGGCCGACCATACTTGAAGATTGCTTTAAATACTTCAAGGTATGCCAAGGATGTCAGAAGTTCGGCAATGTTCAAAGGGCACCAGCATCGGCCATGAACCCCATTATTAAGCCTTGGCCGTTCCGAGGATGGGCTATCGACTTGATCGGCCAGATTTATCTGCCATCTAGCAAAGGACATAAGTTTATATTGGTTGCTACTGATTATTTCAAAAAGTGGGTTGAAGCTATTCCTTTGAAGAAAGTTACATTGGCCAATATGATTGATTTCGTGAAGGAACATATTATTTACCGATTTGGAATTCCTCAAACAATTACTACCGATCAGGGTACTATGTTTACATCAGGGGAGTTTGATGAATTTGCAATCGGTATGAGAATTAAAGTATTAAATTCTTCTCCTTATTATGCTCAAGCTAATGGGCAGGCCGAGGCATCTAACAAAGGAATTATCAAGCTTATTAAACGAAAAATTGAAGAAAATCCTAGGAGGTGGCATACGTTGTTAAATGAAGTTTTATGGTCCTATCGGATGGCTTGTCATGGATCGACCAAAGTTTCACCTTATCAGTTGGTATATGGGCACGATGCAGTGCTACCTTGGGAGGTTAAGACTGGATCTAGGCGACTATCTTTTCAGGATCAATTGGCTGCCGATGATTATGCTACATTGATGACGGACGAATTGGATGATTTGGTAGGACATCGGCTAAGAGCTCTGATAAGTATAGAAGAAAATAAGAAGAGGGTTGCTAGATGGTATGATAAGAAGGTGAAGGCTAAGGAGTTTGCCGATGGAGATTTAGTATGGAAACTAATCTTACCGATCGGGACTAAAAGTTCAAAGTTTGGGAAGTGGTCTCCTAATTGGGAAGGTCCTTCTCGGATAAATCGATCTGCTCCTAGCAACGCTTATATCTTGGAAACTCTCGAAGGAGTTGAATTTCCTAGAGCATTAAATGGCAAGTATTTAAAGAAGTATTACCCAAGCATATGGGTCGATGCATGAGAGATTAAGTGCCGACAACATTTCTATCGGCTAGGTTAAAACTGTATCTGGGACCGGACTTAATGTTTTAAACAGATGCCGATAACAGTCCTATCGGCTAGACCAAAATGATTAGAATGAAGAAGCAAAGAACGCCGCTGATGAAGAGTTCACATGTTCAACAACGCCTGGATCGTCGATATGGCGCACAGACGGATCTGGTTGGCTTCTTCTATCTCCTTCACGTCATCATCGGCAGAGCCCTCCACTGGCTTCAGCTTCTTCTTCATCTGCAGTGCTTTGCGGCCATAGACATTTCGCTCTTGTTCAAGAAGTTTGATCGCCTTAGGCAGCTGGCTTTCCTCTTGTTGAGCTTGGGATAGGGCTTCTTCTACTTGCTTGAGTTCAGCCAACAGGGCTTCTCTTTTTGCCGATAGATCAGAAATCTTGTGCTTCAGCGCATCTCCTGAGGACTTCAAGATGCCGATGTTCTTGTGCTTCTCATCGGCAAGGAGCTTCACTTTCATCATCTCCTCAGAAAGCTGAGCCTGAGCAGCTCTATCGGCAAGACGCTGGGCAGCCTTTTGATACTGCAGCTGACGGCTCTCTAGGTGTGCAGCCTGAAAAAGGATTTCTTCGGCATCGGCAGGAATCTGGCCTCTTAGATTCTTGAACAAGGCCTTGGCTGGATCAGAGTCATCGACCAATTGGGCTGTGTCCTGATTAAGGAGAGCCGATAATTCTTCCAACTTTGCCCTGATTTCTGCCGATGTAATTCCAATGGCTCGAGAAGAACTTGCCTCCTCGCCTTCATCCTCAGAGATGTCGATGGCAAAGGAGAACAAGCTGTCAGGAGAGTCCTGTTCCTGGGAAGGAAAAATAAAATAAGTTAATCTATGATCAAGCATTGGTAGATAACACAGACAGGGATTGGATAACTTACTTGTTTTAGGGCCATCTCTCGCCTCTGACTGGATGAAGCCGATGGAATCACGGGTTGATCGGCTGGGATCGCCGATGAAACTATGTCAGCTGAAAAGATCGACGGAAGTAATTAAGTAAAATGGAGAAATATGTTCATCGGCAGTAAATGGAAAATATGTTACCTTGAAGGGGTGCGGTACTCGTCTGGACTGAGGAGCCTACCGATGCTATGATTAGCCTTGCTGGATCGGTGGTCTGCTCGTGTACATCGGCCGGTGTTTCTTCTGGCTGAAGTACCTCTGGCTGGGGCTCTTCCACTTGGGGCTCTTCTTATGGCTAAGGGGGAGATGGAATCTGTTGTGTCTGGGTTTCTGGAGAAGAGGGGGACGATTCTACTAGAATCAGAGATACTGGAGGAGGAGAAGGCGTTGCTATTTTCTGGCGCTTTGCTTGTGATCTGGTGCTCTTGGAACCTTTCCTCTTTGGTTGACTAGACTGGGGGGCATCGGCACTTGTACTTCTTGTCCTTGCCGATGCATCGGTGTGCTGATACAACAATGAAGATTTATGAGTACAAGTGTATCAGATGTAGGGATGGAATCGGTATAGATGAAAGAGTTTAAAAATTTACCTTGAAGGCCTGTGCTAAAGTAGAGGCAGCTACCGATGGAGATGCCTTCGTCCGCTTGGTGGTGACTTTCTTGAGGCGCACACCTCGATGCATTATAGCAGCCAAGGTGGGAGCGTTATTGCCGATTGAGGAGATCGGGCCCGATCGAAGGAGCTCAATCGGCTTGCCACTCCTGCTGACCGATTGTGGTGTATCATCAACCTGTGTAAAATGAAGAGAGGGGGATTACCGATTGAAAAGGACAGTGAAGGAATTGAAACATTGGTTTAAGAATACTTACAGTATTGTCAGGAACCTTGTATTGAGGGTCAATCATGCCACGGTACATAAGAGCCGATCTGCAGAACAGGTGCTCTCTCCATTCTTCCCACCATTGTTTGTATGCCTGAGTGATGAAGAGAGCTGGGATCCAATCTGATAACTCGGCATCTGTATCGGCATTTGGTGGCAGTTGAGCTATTCTGGTCCACTCAAGAAGACTAGTGATGGTTTCCCTGGGTTTTATCACATCGGCATAACAAAGTGCAATCGGTAGCTGATCGAAAGCCAGTTGACAGGCTAGCACCGATGGGTTGTAGAATTCATAGGTCTGGTTGGAGGCCTTCCCACTGCCGAAAAAGTTTACTGGTATGTCCCTTGGGGTGATAAGTGCCATCATCACATCATGATCCTTATTGAGAGCATCGTTGAAGGGATGAAAGACCAAAGGAAATCTGGTGTCTGGGTCTTCATAAGGCATCCATGCTCGTTGTTCTCTGGTCAGGCCCTCGTATAGAGTCTGAAAGAATCAGGTAACCTGATCTGCGTTACCCCCTATGCCAGGCAAGACTATGGCAACCTCACCAAAGTTCAGAGGAGGACGAGTTGCCGATTCTTCTTCACCCAGTTCATGATCCTCGGCTATATCCCTAGGGAACATTGTGCAAAGAGGTCGACCTCGAGACGCCTGTGCATATGATGGCTGAGCCACATATTGATGAACCACCAGGGACCCCCTAAGTTGCCGATGGTTTGGCCGACCAGAAGTTTCCTGGCAACTTGGTGGAGAAGATGATAGGCAGAGCCAAGCAGGTATCGGCCGAGGGGAAATCGGCCACCATTAGCTAACCTCTCTGCTGCCGATAGGTAGACAGAGGTTGGTCCTGACGATCGACCGCAAAACACAAATTTGTCCAGCCACATGTTTAGAAAGGTGGTTTGTTCCTTTATGTTAACAGGCCCTATTCTACGGTACTTCTGAATGTATCCAGACCAGACGCCGATAGAGAGGGTTTCCACCTTAGCACTAGGTGTAGTGTCAAATATGTGACTACTATCGGCAGTGGATACATCTAGGCCGGTGAGCATAAGAACATCGGCAAGAGTGGGAGAAGCAGGGCCATGTCTAAAAACAAAAGCATTGAGTGTGTCTAACCAGAAATATGACGCCGCAATCAGTAGTGATTCATTCCTATGCATATCGGCAAGGGACAACCTGATGCATTGATCTAGTTTTCGTTCACCCCACTGAACCTCGTTTGAATGGCTGACTCTCAAGAACGAATCCTTCCATCCCTTGGTAGGACTGGGCCAGGAACGGAAGGCGTCTTTCCACAGATCTAGAGAGAAGTTCTCAGCTCTAAAAGGGATCCTGTTTGTCTCTGTGTTGATCAGATCAGTAGGATCTGGGTTCCCTAGTGGGCCGAGGCATTGGAGGTGTGGCTGATCGGTAGGGATGACAATTTTATTGGACAAATCCTAGAAGTTTTTAAGGATAAAAAGAAGAACAAGAGAAAAAAGAAAAGAATGTTCAGTAAAATGAATTGCGGATGAACAAGGGTATGGTAAAAGTACGAGAGATGGGGTGATGAACTGACCTCAGGAACAACAAAGTTGATGGCCATCTCCTCGCAGGGAAGATGATCGAAGACTTTCGGGTTGGTGGAGAAAGTCCTTCATTGGAGTTCTTGGGGCTCTCGAGCAGTGCCGTTGCCGGAAAAGCAGAGTTGGGGCTGTAGAATGGTGCGATGAAGAAGGAGTACCCGAGAAGGAACTATTTATAGGACAAAATGGGCAAGGGCAAATCTGACTTATCTCATCGCCGTATCCGTGAAATCGAGGATACTCAGGTAGATATGGTAACTGTTCGCACTGTAATCAAGGGATTGTGCAGGTGATTTGACTGGAAGCGGTCATGATCTGGAGATATTTCACTGTGCGGGATTTCCTGGTCGGTCCATCGGCAGCTTCCTCCAACGGTCAAATTGCCGATAGGCGAATAAAGTGGGGATGTCCGCTATCTGATTTGGGAGGTTGAGAAATTCTAGGAGTCTGCGAAAGAATCGGGCCAAGGTTGTTCGGATTTAATGGTTGGTTGCCAAATTGGGAAGATTAATTGTGGAAAGGCGTCATTAATGCAGAGAATTTCAGAGCATTAAGGATTTCATACTCTGAAACTGGGGGGCATGTGTTGACACCGTTTTTGGACACGTGCACAGGAACCAGTAGAGTACAAGATCGGCAGGCGGAGCAACGGTAACTAGACTAGAGAAGAGTTGCCAATGAGGAAGGTTGCCGATGAAGGGACGATTGAGTATGACTAAGTCCAGGAGTGGTGGCGCGTTCCTAACCTATGACCAGTGTCAATGTTTGCCGATGGCGATAGCAGGAAGGTTGCCGATGGCTCCGTAGGAGTTGCCAATTGACCCGTGGCGGTGTCCTAGTCGGTTACAAAGGAATAGTTTTATGTTTTCCTTAGTCGTTTAAATTCGTTTTGTATACGGATTCTGTTTAATTTGGAATTCGAGTCCTAGTCGTGTCTGATTGTAGCTCTTTTGAGCAGGGTATAAATGTAGAACCTAGGGCCTTGTAAAAAAGGAGGATCAATTAATAAAACACAAGTTTTTACTCATGTTCCAGCATCTATTTTTTCGACGACTTCGTCATACTTTTCTCTTTTTACTACGAGTTCTTAGGAATTCGTCGACTTAAGCTCGGCGTATTCTCATGTTCCGCGTGAATACCTCTTGGCCGTGACATCCGGGCGCATCGCTGTTGTCAGGACCAAAGTATTCGAGTTATCACCTTTGCCGATAGTAAGGCCAAATCGGCTGGCACGCCTTAACGTTTAAATCAGGTATTAGCCCTTTGTGTTTGCAGATCCAGCTTTTGCATCAACAGTCTCTCAGCCTCTGCACAAAGCTTTCCACCGATTCATCATTACATTGTCTCAGTCTTACTAAATCGGTAATCTTCTTTTCATGAACTCTCGAAAAGAAATACTTGTGAAACTGCTTTTCTAGATAAGCCCATGTAATGACTAAGTTTGGAGGCAACGAAATAAACTAGGTAAATGCCGATCCCGACAAAGATGATGAAAACAGACGAACTCTTCACTCATCTCTTTTACCAGCTTCTCCACACTGAATGATGAACCGATTAACATGTTCCATGGTTCATGTGTCATCTTGTCCACAGAATTTAGTGAAATATGGTACCTTGTACCGATTTGTAAGCGGAATCAAATCATATGCAAGAGGATACGGTGTCCGACAAGAATAGGTGTTAACCTTAGGTTTTATTCCAAACTGATATCTCATAACTTGTGCTATCTTATCGGCCCAATAGGCATCGGCATCCTGCCGATGTGCGGGTTCAATGTCTAGCACCTGCTGATAAGCTTCCACGTGTCTCTGGGGTAGACGATCTCTAGGAAACATCACATTGGCCATAGCTTGCTGACCACCAATCTATTGAGGAAGATTCATTAGCTGATTTATCGGTCCTTGATTCTAAAAACCGACCTGCATCTGTCCTTGCTGGAATCCCGCAGCCAGATGATTCTGCTGTGTCACATGTGGAAAAAACAACTGCTCTATCCAACCATTATTGGCGTTCATCGGCATAGGTCCTGCCGATGGTTGATAATTAGTTGTCATCGCTGGATTGGCATAACCTGTTTGAGTAACAAACCTTTGTTGAGTTGGCAACGGATTTGTCAATGAATTTGCATTAGGCATCTGGAACATCGGCATTTGAAAGTTCCCCGTAACAGGTCTTGCAGTAGTAGTTGGGGAATACTGAGGGATTAGAGTCATCGGTGAAACTGGAGGTGCCGATGTCATAGGAGCCTTCCCTGCTAAGTCAGTTACCTGAGATGTTCTAGAACTGTTTGTAAAAAAATTTGGAGGCATACCATATCCCCACCAATTGGGAGGAACTTGACAATTCTGAAACAAAGATCCTGACATTGCCGATGCTGATAGATCTGTATTGAGCTGTACCCATCCCCCTGATGTCGTTGGATTAGATCTCATCCGTGTAGATTGCTCATTAGTCAACCTTAATGTGCTTGGAGGAGAAGTAACTTTTGTACCCACAACGGCCGGAGGAGCCGATGGAGCTGTAACCGATGACAATCCTAGCTGGTGATAGGCCGGGCCAGCATATAGTGGTGGTGTCTGTCCTTCTTTAAAACTTCTAGCCACAGCATTATAAACAGTATTGGACAACACATTGGAGTGGTTAATCAGGCATGATTAATAGCATTGTCAACCATGTCTTGCAATATACTAGGATTGGGATCAAAAGTAACCTGCTGCGGCATCGGCATATCTTGCTTCTGGATCACTTCCCCCCTCCTATTGATGCTGAAGGATTTCAAGCAAAGCTACTTGTATTCCTCCATAGCCCTCTCCATAGCCTGCTTCTGCTCGTCCTTGAGATCGGCTTCTGTTACAGCAATAACGTTCTCCGGGTTGAGATCAGCAGTAGCCATGTTGGTTTTGTTGATAGATTTGTCCCACTGGGTGTGCCAAAAGATATTGATGCAAAAACGAATCTACAAACACAAAGGGCTAATACCCGATTCAAACATTGAGGCGTGCCAGCCGATTTGACCTAGCAATCGACAAAGGTGATAACTTGAATACTTTGGTCTCGACAACAGCGATGCGCCCGGATGTCACCGCCAAGAGGTACTCACGTGGAACTCGAGAATTCATCGAGTATTGCTCGAGGAATCCTTATGAACTCATAAATAAAAGAAAATATGCCATTTGATGAAGTTGTCAAAAAAGTAGATGTAATAGTAAATATAAAAACTTGTGTATGATATTGATTGATTGTCCTCTTACATTGCTACTAGGCCCATATTTATACTCTATCCTAAAGAGTTATAACCGTATACGACTAGGATTTAATTCTAAACCAAACAGGACTCTTACACAAAACAAACTCTAACAAATATGGAAAATAACCACCTATCTATCCTGGTGATCGGCATATTACCGTTGCCTTCCTAGCAACTCCCACGACTCCCTACATCATCATCGGCATACTCCCTATTATCCTCACCAACTCCCATACCTTTCCTCATCGGCATCGGCAGTCATCAACATCAGCAACCAATCGGCAATGATCATTGGATATCATCAAGCTTAGCAACATCTTCCACCCATCATCCGGTCATCGGCATTATCGGCTATCGGCAATCTTCTTACCGGCTAGGCACTGTGTGGGGGTATAAACACCTATACCCTTATGGCTAGACTTGGGCCAGGAGATTTGGCCCGTCACGAGACAGTTCAAGGCTTGATCCAGCTGCTCAGAGTTTCACGCAACGAAACAAGACGTGGAGATGAAGCAGGTTTCTGGTCGGTTAGAATAGGAATTGATATCACATTATCTATGGCAATTGTAACCAACTAGGATTCTAGATCTGTAACCCTGCCCTCTAGACTATATAAAGAGAGGCAAGGGACCCCCTTTAGACAACTGAACTCAACACAATTCAACACACAACAATACAATCAGACGTAGGATGAACCTAGATAAAATCCTTGTCTGTGTCTTGCGTCACCATCAAGTTCGTAGCTTGCGCACCTGTCTGCCGATAAACTACTACCATGGGTATACCCCAAGGTAGACTGCCAACTAGCTTTGGTCGATAGTGCCGCGCCAGGTAGGGGGTGTGCTCATAGTTTTCTAGACGAACAAGATGATCATCATCCCTGCTTCCGCTGCCGTCGCTGAAGGCCTCACGTTCACCGTCGAACAGATCACTTGGATGACTCACGCTGACGGCCTTACGACCACGACCTTGGAAAAAGTCAGATCCGATTTGAAATGGTGGAGACAGTGGTCCCAATCACGCCGGCTACGACCACTACGACTCCGACAACCCGACCTCCGCTTCCTCGCTACAAGGGAAACCAAGTCGGTAATTCCGATCTACTGGAAGCCATCGATTGCACCAACCATTGGCCCCTTGAAGCCTCCAATCTGGTGGATTCGATCTCGTGCCAGGCCGATCGAGTACTGGCACCAAATGTTTTTGACTCCCATCGACCAACTCATGCCACCACGCACGAACGGCTGGGGACGTCCTTGACGGTAACAGCAACTCTCGAAGGAAGAACTATCAACTTCAAGACGACTTCCCCAAATAGGAGTCTTCCTCATGGGCTGAGTAACATGGCCGATCAGGTCTCATGACATACTCGGTCTCTTTTCAGGAAGATAGGCTTGTCATCACAACAACCCGAGCGACCAGCTCGCTACTTCATCAATGTGGTCTCTATCCGCACTTTGCCGGAGGACAAGACCACTAGCACAAACTCAAGCACAGGCTCTATCCCTACCGAGATTTTACGCCCCGAGGACGACGATTATAACTTGGATCTCACGCCCCTGGGTTTTTCCCGCTTTCGGTTTTTCCACCCCGATGAGGTGATCTGGTCTTCAACGTCAGCAACGACGAACCAGTCATCGATGGAGAAACCGATGAGCAAAGGCAGCAGCGCGAGCAGCACAACGCTGATCGGGGTCAGCGATGAGCAGATGAGGAGCAACGCTAGCTGATCCCAAATAACCTCGATGACACTTTCGATATGGTTGGAAACCAGCAAGTATTCAAGACACCAAGCGCTAATGTAGCTGTCGCCATGGCAAACCTCGACCGACCCCAGACACTCCAGAGTATCAGGGTGTCCGGACTAACATACGGGCGCACTTAATTGCTGCAATGGGACAGACTGCAGATCTCCTTAGAAGGGTGCAAGCCCTCTCCTACATAGAGGTCACCTTCGACCAGACTCATCGCAATCGGGCCTCACCATGACCCGGCGGGCATCGCCGCAGCCGTTCGCCCATCAACGGTCGCAGGAAGGAAGCTCAACGTAACAGTCATGGTTAGGACACCGAACAAGGCCGTGAGCAGAGACACGGACACGACCACGAGGTGGACCAGGGACAAAACCACAATCTGCGGCAAAACCTCTCTCACAAGGATGCCCGCGAGCGTATCAACAGACGCATCAATGACAGAGCGGCACACGAAAACGTGTGCCGCATCGAGTACGATGCAGCTCATGGCCCCCATGGCCTAAAACAGTTCTCCTCACATCTCTAACAAGTAGTTTGGCCATGCAATTTTAAGCTCCAGAAACTTAAAAAATACGACGGCAAGGAAAACCTCGAGGACTGGATCACCCTCTATGAGATCGCGGTTTGGTCGGCAACAGGGGACGAGCATGTCATGGCAAACTACTTCCCAGTCATCCTCGACCAAGCTGGTCATCAATGGCTTCTCGGCTTACCCAAAGACTCGTTTGACTCATGGGAGGAACTCCGGCAGGCGTTCATCGACAACTTCATCGCTACCTGCGAGCAGCCGGGAAATAAATATGATCTTGAGAGGATAAGGGACCGAAAGAATGAACCCTTGCGTGACTACATCTGACGTTTCTCGGATATGCGCCTCAAGATCCCAAAGATCTCCCATGACGAGGCTATTTCAGCCTTCATCAAAGGTCTCCACTTCCACGAGGCCCTGCGGAGCAAGCTGCTACGCAAGAGGCCGACCACGGTCGCTGAACTCCTCGCCACAGCCAAAAACTACGCTTACGCCGACGACTTAGAAAAGCTCATTAGAGAAGACGTCCGAGGAGTCGAGCAGCCTCCCATTGGGACGACAGTAGTGGACGTTTCGATAACCACAATCCTTGGCGAGGCGACAACCGCGACCCCCGAGAAGGTTGGGATAGGCGTCACGACAACCGCGATGACTTCAGAGGCAAGTGGCCTCGTGACAACAACCACGAGGTGAACACAGTCAAGCGCTCCAACGGAAGATGAGACTATCAGGAAGACTACAATAAGACCTTGAAAGGACCGTGCCGACTTCATCCCAAGTCTAACCACACGATGGAAGAATGTCGCATCCTCAAAAACATCTATACACAGCAAGTATTGACGGTCCTTAAGTACCAAATATAATCAGCAAATAAACAAAGAAAAGGATCCAAATGCAACCAACACCCAGACTTGGTTTTATCTGACAGAATTCCACGAGTTTTGGTGTTTGTCTATTTCTGCAGGGGGTTATCAGGAAATATGAAGGAAAGGCCCACATGTCGGGTTTACATAGAGATATAAACGTGCCGCGCAATTTTCTATCATCTAGAAGACTCCAGAAGCCATGGAAACAAAGCGGAAGCCGAGAGGGCTCAGGGACAGGGCGCCCGCCCAAGTCCTTAGGGCGCTCGCCCACCTATTTCGGCCAATCACGCCCAATCTCGCGGATTATGCTCCACCGACCTAAAGGATCAAGAATAACCATTCAATCAATGTCGGTTTGATCCGACGGCCCAGGTTCACTTGAGGGGACTATATAACCAGACCCCCTAGACCCTGGAGGAGGCACCCCTTGATCATTATTCATTATTCATGGACAGAGCAAAAGCTAGGGTTCGGAGATGAGAGCTCTCCTCTCATCTCTAAACTAGAGTAGATCCAGATAGTAGCAAGATGGAGAGCAAAGGAGGATTAGAGGAGAGGCCGGCCTGTCGGTTCTTCCTCCGGTTGTACTTCGTCATGATCAAGCTCTAATCAAGCTTGCTCATGGGATGACTCTAGTAATCTACTTCTAATTCATTATGCAATTACTAATCATGTGTGTTATGGTTCACAACTCTTTTGAGTACTTCTAATCTATAGGACCCTATAGGTTAGAGTTGTAGTATAGGTGTAAGTGTGGTGCTTAGACCTAGATTACTTGTGGATATCCCCTGTCTAGCTGGATCGTGTGGTAGGCCGCGTAAGTGACAGCTATGTTGGTCCTCTGTAGTCCAACTCCCGTTAGCAGGACTGGTAGGGTTTATCGGTCTATGGATAAGCATCCTTTGTGGTGTATTCTTATCACATGGTTCGTCCCAGACATAGACATACCCCTTTGAAGTAGAGAAACCATAGTTATCCTCTCTATTCTGCTACCATCGCCCATATACTAGATTGCTCTACTCTCTATTCCCATTGTTATCTTACCTTTAATATTGTTCTTATTCAATTCTACAATCTTTCCTATTTACACCCACTTATCTATCTTGGTTAAGTTAGAGCGTAGTTGGTTCTCCCGTTTCCCTGTGGATACGATAAAACCTTTAATCGGGTACAAGCTACAACGGTATCCGTGCGCTTGCGGATTATCTGTGTGCGTATAAATACCATAGTACACTGTAGTGCCATGCTGGGGATGACAACCTAGTATTCAAGTGGTGTTAGCAAGTGTCAACAAGCATTTTTGGCGCCGTTGCCAAGGAGACGGTTGCTGACTTGACTACGAACTAGCTTAATCATTTTCTAAAAAAATAAGAAAAAATATATTTTTCCTTTTATCCTTTGCCTTATCTGTGCTATTCTTTCCTCTTATCTAATCCTTGATCTCTGGTCTATCATGAATTCAAACATGTCTATCTATGAATTCCATAGACCTACGGGCACACATCTCGAACCACCAAAATCTTCAAAGCCTATCATAGCATCTAGTTTTGAGATAGACCCCGAATACATAGAATTTGTCCAAAAACAACCTTTCTCAGGAGAAGGTGAGGAAAACCCATACACACACCTAAGAGAGTTTTATTGAGTCTGTGACCTCCTTCGCATAGAAGGCATGTCCAATGAGACCCTTAAATGGAAGCTCTTTCCGTTGTCTTTAAGGGGAGAAGCTAGACATTGGTACAAACTCAAAGTAGAGAGTGTTCATGGAGATTGGAAGAAGTTATATAATAGTTTTCTTTTAAAATATTTTCCAATCTCCAAAGTGGCGGAACTTCCACGTGAGATTATTTCTTTTAGACAACTCGAAGAAGAATCTCTTGGCAAATCATGGGACCATTTTATTAACCTTACTGTCACTAGCCCAAAGCTTTCTATTCCAGAAGAAGTTCTCCTAATTCACTTTTTTGAGGGCCTTAGTAGGGAAAATAAGCAAATCGCGAATAGAGCCTTTGGAGGATCCTTCTATCACCTACCTGCTAGTGAAGCTAAGGATTTAATTGATTCATTGAGTGGAAAGTTTCCTAGCATTTATATCCCTAAGAAAGAGAAAGAACCAGTTCCTAGACAAGAAGAAGAAGTTTCAATAGCCATATCACAACCACTTCCATTCCAAACTCTAGCTATAGATCCTAAACCATCAATACCCCAAAATTCTCCAAGGGAGGAAGGAATTCCGACCTTAAATCTTTCAGATACTGATGGTTTAGACTTCTGGTTCCATAAGAGAACTTCAAGCAGGGATAATTCAAATCTTTGCAATATTGTTTCTCTTAGAGAATGTCCTGGTTTCTATTATGAAGAAGTTGAGGATGACATATCAAGTGAAGGAGAGCTAAACCATATAGAAAATTCTATCTGCTCCCCTTCCATGTTCACAAATTCTAAATCCATCCTTGACGTTAGGGATCCCTCTTATCCCTCTCCTTTTAAGTCTCATGATGATCCTAGCAATCCATCAAAACGACCAAACCATAGGAGTCATGAAGACCATAAGGATGGCATGTCAAGTAATGCCATAGAAGGAGAGCTAAGCCATAGAGAAGATTCTCACACCTCCCTTGTCCTGGTCACAAGTTCTAAATGGCTAGAATGTGTAGAATGGATGGATAAAGAAGAAGCCTTAATGGATTTTGACTTTGGCTGAATTTCAAATGGTGAGTTCTTGACTCCCTTTGAAGATGAGATTCATCCAACTACAGAAGAGGACATAGGTGAGACCAATCCAGGAGAAACTCCGAACATTTAGATTGGAGACGAAGATAACATTAATGAGCATGTAATTTATTTCATAGCCACTTTGTTTACTCCATGCTCATATGCAACATCTTCCCAATCTATTGGTCTCTCCAACATCACCACATTTGAGATCTCCAACTCCCTCTTCCTTTCTATTTACAAAAACTTTAAAAGGTCGGTTGTCGATGCATATGTCTATAATAAATATTGCAGATCTCATTGAGCTAATCTTAATATACAAAGGTTGGCATTGGAGGGGAAACCACTTTGCCAACATAAACTGATGGTTTCCCAAGGACAAGCTTAGTGTCCTAAATAAGCACTGATCAGATCATGTCGGTGTTTTCCCCTCGGGGGGTCACACCAACGAGTAAAACTTGTATGCGTGCTCCCTTTTCTAGATGGTGATGCAAAAAGACATAAAGATTTATCCTGGTTCTCCTGGTTCGGGCAAGAGAAGGCCCTACGTCTAGCGGGGGGGGAGTGTTTGTATTATTTTGCACCTAAGTGCTTGTACAGGGGTGAATACAAGCGTGGTATGAACTGAGGTGGAGTGAGGTTGCTCTACTACGTATGACTTGTCTTTTTTTTCTCGTATCTGCTCCCGGACCTCCCCTTTTATAGTTCCAAGGAGAGGCCTAGGGTACATATATAGGCGTCAGAGTAGGGGTCGATAGGGATGTGGCGCGCTGACCTACTCGAGGCCTCCGTACCGGCGTGGCCTCGACCCGTCTTGTCTTGGTACCTTGATGATGATTACGCATGCCCCTGAATCCTACGCCTGTGCGCCATGCCAGACTGGCCTATCTGTTGCATGCTTGTACGTCATGGTAGCAGCTACGTCGGAGTGGTTGAAGTCCTGTCATTCGTCGCTCGATCCTTCCTCAGGAAGGAAGCGTGCCTACTCGAGGGTCGGGCACCATGTAACGCCTTATTGGCCAGAGCGCTAACTTTGGGTGTCTCGAGGGGGGTCTTGACCTAACGTTCCGACCCACACCCTACACCCTACCATGTTCTGGCTTGTTTGGTGGGGAAGGCTGCAAAAAGAACGACAAGACAGGTGCTTGTCCCCTGTCACGCTTCCCATGACGGACGGGTTAGGTGAGAACGCAGCAGGCGCATTAAATGCCCTGACTCCCGTGCCCGCGTCAGGCGGCGGGCGGCATCCTTGCGCTCGAGGCCTCCCGCTTCGCACGAGCCTGTTTTCGTATTCGACGGTAGCCAGCGCTCGAGCCCTAGTCGATTCGCAGGAAGCTCTTGCCGTGTTCGTGGCCACGGCCGTCGAGGACCGTGCGTACAACTGGGCGTCGAGTTGGAGGCCTCGACTTTCGTACGGATGCTCTCGATATGCACATCAGTTAGGATACCCCTTACTGATATCCTCGACAGATCATAACATGAGCTTTTAATTATTTACAACATTACCTTGCGTATTGAGCATATAAGGATAATTGTAAAAAAATTCCTTCGGGTATTCTTGTCACTAACCTTTCTAGGATTGGAGCAAGAAGATCGAATGAATGACAAGCACAAGGTATGTCCAACCAATCATCATACAACATTGAATTAAATCCAAACTTGAATTTTGCAAAATTCAAGCTTGGGGGAGTAATTTACATAAAAACATCATTTGTCATGTTGCTATGTTGGTTGTCCCTACCTTTGAGACATGCTCAATTTGTTAAATACTAATCACACTACTTCATCTCCACTTGAGTAGATCTCTATAAATGCTCTCATGCTACCTTTATTTGCTTTAGTATATGTCTAGGTTTGGAGTAGTTTCATTTATCACTTAAATAAGCATGGTGCTTAGTTTAGGAATGATGATCTTACTTCCAATGGATTTTAAATTAAGCATGGTGCTTAGGTTAAAATGCCCTCCTAAATCAAATTAGACATGGTGTCTAGGTTGATTTTTGAGCCGATAGTATGCTATAGTAGATATTGGATATTTTGTCGGACTAACCCCTATAGAAAAACTTTCAATATCAACTTGGGAAGTCCTGAGATAAACTCACATCACAGATGAAGAGAGAGACACATGAAGTTTAACAGTTTGCACACGAAGGACATAGCTCATTCATCATAGAGAGATCATCCATGGAAGGAGACAAAGTACATAAACAAGATACACAACCACTACGAATGGGAAAGTTCCACAAGGTAAGATGGTACCATCACTCTTCAATTAAGGTAACATCTTAACATATGTGACTATCACTTTTATAAGCTTCTCCTTGGTTCTAGCGTTCAAATAAATAAAGAGACAAACATGTATGATTTATAACTCCAAGTTAACCAACCCAACTGATTCAGCATGTTTAGTCCTTTAATCTTTGTTCCTAGTACTACCTCCATGATCCTACACTCCTAATCATATGAGCTAAAATGTTGCACATTCAATCTTTGGGAAGATATAAAGAAAAAAGACATATACATAGATAGATTATCTTTCCATAAGGTTGAGCGATCGGATTTGACAAATGTTTTAAATGCTACACTCATGAACTTATCATCCATCAACTTTGACATGCTCCCTATGCTTAAGGATAGAGAAGAATAAATATACTTTTGGTTCTGTTGGTGTTTTCCACCAATAGGACCCATGCACTTGATCTCTGCCTTGTCTCTATGAGCAGGTACACTTGGAACAAAACATGGTGGAGTTTTACAACTCCCAGATTCCACCAAGTGAAGGACCTGGATCTACGAGCACAAACACACTGAGCAAGATACTGCCAACGCCGCACTTCAAATTGCTAGGAAAACGAAGAACATGGGTGACACCGTATTAAGAGGTGTAGACGTCAAGGTCCATACATGAATCAAATGACGCACCTGAAAAATGAACACGGTGAGAAGTCTTGTCCAGAAAGACTTACAACATTGGATCCTTACCGAAAGGTAAAATCGGTATTTATCCATATTTATCTTTTCTGCATTCCTTTTCCTTTTTTATTCCATCATTTGCATTAGCATATTTACTTTTCCACATTAGCATTAGAAAAGAAAACAAAAAAAATATTTGCTCATTGCACTACATCATAAAATCTAAAGACACATGAAAGTAGACTTGTGGTTTAAAACCCATAGATATATTGACTGTGGTGGCATAAAATAAATATGTTTTCATCTTACAATAAAAATATAAAAATAAATTTATGATCCTACCAAAGAGAGTAACATTTATTGAGGAGGCTCAACATGATAAAGGCTAGATATTTTTGCTAACACTTAACTAGTTCCACAAAGCTTTGTTGTCTATTTGAGCTCCACAGAATTCAAGGATCAAAGAAGACTAGCAGACAGAGGACATTCTAATTGCTGTCAGGGTGCTGCCGACATTCAAATACACCTCCGCCACCTGCTAGCTACATCAGATGAAATTACGTCAAAATCCAGCTTGGGGGAAAGCACCCCCATTCATCCAGCTAAGTGTTTCTACTCGCGTTTATACTTTACCCAAATAATAAAAAGATACATAATCATAAAAACCCAAATAAAGATTTTGTGCTTATATATATAACTTTGCTTAGTTTGCTAAATAAATAAATAAAGTTTGCTATGAACCCTCGTGATAAGCTCTCACATGGAAATAATAAATAGTTGCTCTGCCATGACTAGTTCTTGAAATCGAATTCTCTCTCAAGTTTAGGCATGATTGTTATGAATTAAGATTTTCTCTAAACCTGAACTTGTGGGAAGAGTACTTGATCTAAAGTCTAAGTCGTTAACGGATATGATATGGGATGGTTGAGCTGTTATTTATCTGTTCCTAGAGATGCTAGAATTCTGGAGAATTTTATCTTTGAAAATCTTTAAAATGTTGCATGATGAGGTAGTACTAAGAACAAAGATTAAAGGACCAAACATGTTGAATTAATTGGGTTGGTTAATTTGGAGCTACAAATCATACATGTTTGTCTCTTTTATTCATGTGTATGCCAGAACCAAAGAGAAGCTTATAAAAGTGATAGTTAAGTACCTTAAGGTGTTACCTTACTTGAAGAGTGATGGTATAGTATCACCTTGTGGAAGCTTTCCTTTCTTAGCGGTTGTGCATCGTGTTTATGGCACCCTCCATGGATCATCTCTTTATGACGAATGAGCTATGTCCTTCTTGTGCAAATTGTTAAACTTCATGTGTCTCCTTTATCTCCAATGTGAGTTTGTATCTCAGGACTTCCTAGGTTCATATTGAAAGTTTTCCTGCAGGGGTTAGTCCAACAAAATATCCCATATCTACTATAGCATACTATCGGCTAAAAAATCAACCTAGACACCATGTCTAATTTGATTTAGGAGGGCATTTTAACCTAAGCACCATGCTTAATTTAAAAAATCCTTTGGAAGTAAGATCATCATTCCTAAACTAAGCACCATGCTTAATTAAGAGATAAATGAAACTACTCCAAACCAAGACATATACTAAAGCAAATAAAGGTAGCATGAGAGCATTTATAGAGATCCACTCAAGTGGAGGTGAAGTAGTGTAATTAGTATTTTAGAAATTCAGAATGTCTCAAAGGTAAGGACAACCAACATAGCAACATGGCAAATCATGTTTTTATGTAAAGTACTCCCCCAAGCTTGAATTTTGCAAAATTCAAGTTTGGATGAATTTAATTCAACTAGTATAGTGCCCGTGGCACGCCACGGTTTCATTTCAGGAGTGCACTTAAAAAGAACCAAACAATAATATTTTTTGATAGTTTAAGTCACACTGAATTCTAAAAAATGCTAGTACATGGCAAGGCATAATAAAGTCTTGTAACATCCCCGATGTTACGATTCCTAAAATTTGGATCATGGCATCATCAGCATTGCACAACATATTGGTTAAGCACACCTTGATGCATCAACTTAAAATGAGTTTAATTTGGTTGAATGTGCGTAGGGAATTAAAGTGTGTTTATCTTGTTAGTGATGCCTGGGTTGGTTGCTAAAACCCTAGGGTAAAGTTTTTCCGAAGGCTTAGGGGGGGGGGGGAAAACCCTGATTTCTGGACCCTAGAATTGCCCCTTTTTGTGCAATTCAAAAACCAAGCAAAAGTTGAGGATGTGTTCAAAAGCAAAGTTGTAGATCTTGTTAAGGTGTACAACTTTGGTGTTTTGAGTTTTTGAAGTTTCAATACAAAATTCAAAGTAATTTTGAAAACACAGATTTCCAGAAAGTGCCCCCTTTTCCAAATTAAACCTCCAATTCAAAATCCATTTGGAATTTTGAAAAGTGGTCAACATGAAAGTTGTCGAGCATAAAAAGTTCAGCAACTTTCATGTTGGGAGTTTTTCAAGTTGTTTAGGAAAAACAAAAGTAATTTTGGAAATTCTGATTTGCCCCAATTCAAAAAATTTGAATTCCTTGGAATTGAGTTTTGACTTTCAAACTGTTTGGCCAAATTAACCTTTTCCCACTCAGATTTTGTCTTGGGCACCAAAATAAGAATTGTAGCTTATAAAATTCTGAGTAACTTTGGTTTTGGTGGGTTTTTGTCTTTAGTTCAAAATTCGGGCGAATTTTGCAAAACTCCAAATTGGGTGGATATGCTCTGCTATAGTGTTCGGCAGGGGGGGGGTGCTCTGCCGCCGGGGCAGAGCCGCCTCCGCGCACGCCGCCACGCACGCAGCCACGCAGCTTGTCCGCCGGGGTAGAGCCGCCTCCGCGCACGCCGCCAAGCGGTCGTTTCGAACTCTTCTCGTTTCCTCGATGCTCATGCGCTCGCTTGTTCTCCCTGGACGTGAGCAGGACCACCAGGACGACCTCGCCGGAGCCGGAGCACCCGCTCGACCGTACGGCCACCGTCACCAAGCTTCTCTGCTGCTTCTCCCGCCGTGGTAGTGTGAGCACCATGATCCCCACTTCTTCCCGAACCTCCCGGACCTGTTGGTTTACGCTCTACCGAGCCCCAAGGACCGGTCCACGCCCGGCCAGGGCGGCCGCCCGCCTTTCGCGTGGCCGAGGTAGGAAGAGAGCGGTAGAGCGTCATCGAGCCGTAGCTATGCAGTCGTAGGGTCGAGGCAGAGCTGATGCGCACCCTGGTGTGGGCTTGGACCTCGCCAGCGGCGACCGGGATCGCGGCAAGGCCGCCGTGCACGAGGGAGGCGGAACTGACAAGCGGGACCCGCCTGTCAGCGTCCCGCAGAGAGAGGGGAGAGGAGGGCCTGACGAGCGGGGCCCGCTCGTCAGTGTCCACGTGAGGGGAGGAGCAGCGCGCGCAGCGCGTGTGCGGGCCGAGCGCGCGTGGGCCGGCCTGCGGGCCAAGTTCCAGGCCGCCCGCTGCGCAAAAATCTTTTTCTTTTGCTTTTTATGCAATTTTTGCTTGATGTTTGAAGTTGAGTAATAAATTGTGTAGTGACCCAAAAATGATGAAAATTTTTGAATGGATTCCCTGAAATAGGTAGAACCCAAGAAAAACACTAGGCTCAGTTTTCTGGTAGTTTGCAAGGGTATAAAAATTGGCTCTTTTATTTAGCAAATAAAACTTTAATGAATTTTAATAATTTATTTATATGTGCAAAAATCACCAAAATTGGTGGAGAGCCTCTGAATATTATTCCCTGGCTCCACACAAAATTTGGTGGCATTTGGATAATGTTTGAGTAAAATATTAATAAACCCTTATTTAGTAATTAAATAATAATTCCAAAATAATTAGATAGTGATTAGTTAAATCCTCATAATTAGGGTTGAGTGATTTTGGGATTGTGTGATGACCTGAGGTCATTAACCCTAATGACCTTTGGCATTTAATTATTGTTTGGCCTTAATGCTTAATTACTGTCATTAGTGATTAATTAAGAGTTAATTAAGGTAAATAGGATTAATAATTAGTTAATTTAAGATAATTATGAATTAAGAAAAGTCTTAATTTACAGATGCAACCTCTTGGGTAAAGACACTAAGATGTTAAACAACTTCATTTATTGATTATTCTGAGTTGCACCAAGAAGGCAAGTTGTACTCGACTTAGTCCTTCTTGCATAGTTGTCATACGCATATCATGAGCATTCATCATTTTACGTATAGTGCACGTGACCGAAGGAGCGCCCGTTGAACCGAACCCCGAGGTCGGTGCTCCGTTCGAGGAAGTCGGATCCGAGACTTGGGAAGTCTCCGAGGGTCCCTCTCTGCACTGCAACCAAGGCAAGCCCCGGATGCATTAACCCCTCCTTGAATGTTTTAAATCTCTTATCACTTATGAATTGAAAATGCTGCATTAGGTAGTTGAGAATTGGGTTAACCTACTTGCTGCATTTACTACCTTGATATTTGTTATCTTGTCCTTGGCACCTGTTTCGTTTTAAAACTGCGTAGTGATGCTTAGCCCTGCTACTAGATAGGTTTTCAAACAAAGTTTGAAGGGTTGTTGTGGAATACACTTATGGTCAATGATGTTCAATTTGAGACCGGTCGGTGGACTTGCTTTAAGAATGGAGTCTTAAAGTAGTGTCTCCAACTGTGTCGGTTAAGGACCGGTCCGTTGATGGCCTGCTGGGTTGAGAATTTATAGTACTAGCCACTTGCCCTCGGTAAGCCCGGTCTTGTGATCCCTCGACGCGAACAGCTGCTCGCGCACTGGGAGTGGAAAGATGGCGAGAGTAGTGTGTACCCACCTTACGGATCTGAGATGACCGGAAAACATCTAGATCGGCTGTAGGATGGTGGTGTACTGTGCTCTCGGGTGCCGCGAACCTGGTCAAATTTGGGGAGAGCTTGATTTAGGTTGACATATGCAAGATTTGGTTCTACATATGTCGGGTGGTCAGGAACTCCAGCTGGATTGCTAAGCGATTCGAATCGTCGTTGCTCCCCGATTGGGAGACTCAATTCCTTCGACCCTCATCGTAGTTAAATATGCAACTAAGTGATAAAATGAGAAAGGGGAAATGTCTCATGAGGTTCGGATCCCAATTCCCAGACTCAGAGCGACATGAAGCTATGGCCGTCGGATAAATAATACTTTATTTTAGGAATAGGAACTCACAGACTTGTCTGTGCGAAATAACTATATAGACTGTCCTCGAACTCCTCGGCCTCTGCGGGAGAGGAATTCACGGGTAAAACTTGAAAGTAAGGATGCACTATTAGTAAGCTTTTTGGCAAAACACTTTGGCTCCTTGCTCAGCCACTCCTTGTCTAC
Source organism: Sorghum bicolor (assembly GCF_000003195.3). Taxonomy (NCBI): domain Eukaryota; kingdom Viridiplantae; phylum Streptophyta; class Magnoliopsida; order Poales; family Poaceae; genus Sorghum; species Sorghum bicolor. The sequence continues at coordinate 21,859,098 of NC_012873.2, read as the reverse complement.
CCTAAGCCTGCATTCCTACTTTCTCCCCTTTTCCACCGGGTAAGTCTTGTTGAGTACTCCCGTACTCAGGGTTTTCCAACCCCCTGTTGCAGGTGAAGCGCAGGAGCCGACTTGTTTCGGACCCTGTTGTGTGACCGTCGTCGAGGTTGACGACGAAGAAGAGTGAGCGTGACCCATGGGCAGGGTCGGTAAATTTGTAATCTCTGTACTAAAGTTTAAGTTGCTCCGCTGGACCAGGCTTGTAATAACACTCTACTATTTGGAAGAACTCCTTTTGTAAATTAAGTTATGTAATACTTCCGCTGTTTTACTCTGAAATATTATTTTGGTCTTGTGTCGTTTGGGTTACTGCATTGTCTTCACAACGAATGATCCTGGTGTTAAGGTGGCCACTTGCTATCCTGTAAGGGCGAGAAGAAGAAGTTCTCGTTAATTGACCATTACCAGTGGTCAGGACGAGCCAGCTTGGCATGCCACAGGTAGCAGTGAAAGGAGCGTCCAGCGATGCTCATCGGACTTCTAAAGTGGGAGGATCCCCGGCATCGCCGTCAGAGGTCCTTAGGACAATGACAGGTGTCGGTGGGCCCAAACACTTAGGGGGTTCTGCCACAGGTGGTATCAGAGCATTCGTTGCTAAGATGACTGCTGTACCTCTTGAAAAAACTTCAAACTTCGTTTGGATCCAATACTATAAACTTGCCTATTTTGAGTTCAAGTGCTTAGTCCTAACTTACCCCTGTCTGTAGGCTTTCTTAGAATGTTTGGAGTGGTATGGAGGAGCAACAGTAAGTATTCCCCTATGTTGTACAATTTTGAGTAATATCGTTACGAATAGTTGATAGGAATCGTAAGTACGTGCATGCATCATGATTGGTCAACTTGGTTAAAATTCCTTCCTCCTTGTTTGGGTTGGGTTGTATAGAATCAATCCCATTCTTGCTAACCTGTAAGGCCTCCCTTATTAATCTAAACTTACCCTCTACAGGATGCCTCGTTGGAAGCTGACCCCGCGTAAGAGGACAGGACCAAAAGGGGTCCCCAAACACCAGCAGGCCCCGCGAAGCGATCAAACAAGCAGCAGCCGTTCACCGCCGCAGCAGGAGGTGGACAGGTTGTCCGCCGAGTTGACTGAGGTGATGAGAGAAAGAATGTACAATGTTATGGAGATCGACGAACTCAAAGCTCAACTAGCCAAAGAAAAACAAGCTACTAGGAACTGTGAGGCCATGTTGACCCGTATGGTGGAGGAGAGGAATGCCGCTATTGCCCGAGAAGAAGAGGCAAGGAGCGCACACAGGCACGAGCTGACTAGGATGAATGCGAAGCTGGGCAAGGCCAGGTATCTTAAAGATCTGTACGTAAAAATGGCGGCCACGGTCACCGCGCAGCGGGATGTCGCGTGGCAGCGGGAGGACCAGCTCCAGTTGGAGAAGCTGGAGCTGGCACATCACTTAGATACCGTCAATGACTTGGCAATGCAATATCGTGATATTGCATTTGATCTATATCATCAGCTCCACCCACCTCCAGGCGAAGGAGAGATGGATACGGATGGCGAGTTGGCAGATGATGGGGAACCCGATCAAGGCCTCAGTGATGAAGAGGAGTCCGACCCCGATGACAACAACCCAGGGGGTAATCAGGAGAATTGCAATGACGACCCGGGCTACAGCTCTGGCAACACCGACTAGTTCGGTGAAGCCGCGGGCAAAGTCGTTGTAAAATTCCTAGTTTACCGTAGTGGGGTCGGGTTTGTAATATAAGTTTTCTTTCGGTTTGAGGAGTTGTACTTGTTGGTTCCTGGTGTGTTGAACTAATGCTTAATAAATAAATGGAAGAATGTAAGATATGTTCTACGTTATGAATTTCATGTGGTAACAAGTACCTGTGACTCTTGTAGCAGATGCCGATGCGTACACGTGGATCTGATGGAGCTGGAACATCTCAGGGAGGGGATGATATCCCCAACCCTCCACCTACTCCACCTTCTTTGGCTGATGCCATAGCTGTTCTGTTGAGTGCCACTACCGACAATGCTCGCTTACTGCGCGAGCTAGCACAGCGTCAACCACACCCCGCCCCAAACTTCAGGGCACAGCACAATGGGGACGGAGAAGCTCGGTACGTGGACTTTACCGAGACAAGGCCCCCGGTATTCACTAAGGCTGATGAGCCGTTAGAAGCGGATGATTGGCTCCGGACCATGGAGCACAAGTTCAGTTTGATTCAGTGTTCAGAAACTCAGAAGCCCCTGTTTGTAGCTCAGCAGCTTCGGGGAGCTGCAGGTGCCTGGTGGGAGAACTTCCTAGCTATCCAAACTCCGGGACACCAGGTCACCTGGACTGAGTTTAAGGACGCGTTCCGCGCCCATTACATCCCCGAAGGGCTCATGGCCATGAAGGCCGAAGAATTTCTCGCCTTGCAACAAGGCGATAAAAGTGTCATGGAATACGTGGCAAAGTTTAATCATCTCTCTCAATATGCCACAGACCATGTGAACACTGACAGAAAGTAGAAAGCCTGCTTCATGCGTGGTCTAAATACTAAACTTCAGACCATGATGACGACCTGCCAAAATGCTACCTTCTATGAGGCGGTAAATATTGCCATCGCCTCTGAAGAAAAGAATAGGAAGCACAAAGAAGCCAAGAAGAAGGCTGCTTCTTCATCTTTCTCTGGTCGCGGTCTAAAGCGCCAGAGAATCATTTATCATCCGCAGGGCCACGGACGCTTCCAAGCGCCGTCACCTTATCGTGGTCCTTTCTCCCCTCCACAGTATAGACCAGGGCAGCAGGTATACTCTCGACCTACTGCCATCGCTTTTGCACCACGCCAGCCGAACGCCCCAGGTGTTCGCCCCACTGCTCCGCCCAGCCACAATTACCCTTGTTTCAATTGTGGTAAGCCTGGGCATTTTTCTAAAGAGTGGCCTTTCCCCCGCCAAACCAACCCCACCTTCCAAAGGCCACCTATGGGCCAACCCCAGCCGAGTCAGTTTAGGACTGGGGTTCAGAAAGGACAACCTGTGCAAAGGGGAAAACCAGCAAAGAAAGTGGGACAAGTCTTCCATACGGAGGTGGAGACGATCCCGGAGGGTGAACCAGTAATGATGGGTACGTTTCCTGTCGCGAAACATCCTGCTTTAATGCTTTTCGATTCTGGTGCATCTCATACATTCATCAATCGCACCTTTGTGCTAAAGCATGGCATACCCATTGGGGAAACACAAGATCATTTTTATATACAGTCGCCAGGAGGACGGCTGAGCTCTAAAGAAATGGTTCACCAGATACCCATCGAATTTGGTGGGCATAGTTTTCCCACTAGCATGATTGTTCTTAAAGACCAGGAGATTGATGTCATATTAGGCATGAACTGGATGGCTCAACGAGGGGTTGTGCTAGACACTTTGCATCGAACCATTAAAATCCCATTGCCCAATGAGAATTCTTATTTGCTAATTCAATTAGTTACTCCCAAGCGGACAATTGGGCAAGTTCATGCTGCTAATGTGTCTGAAGTCAAAGATATCCCGATAGTTCGGGATTTTCCGGATGTATTTCCTGAAGACTTACCAGGTCTGCCTCCGGACCAGGATGTACAATTCAGTATAGAATTGAAACCAGGGACAGCCCCAATATCTCGAAGGGCCTACAGAATGGCACCGAAAGAGCTGGCCGAATTAAAAACCCAATTACAAGAGCTGTTGCAGAAAGGTTTTATTCAGCCTAGTTCTTCCCCATGGGGTTGCCCAGCCTTGTTTGTGAAAAAGAAAGATCAAACATTAAGGCTGTGTGTCGACTATCGTCCCCTGAATGAGGTGACGATTAAGAATAAGTACCCATTACCCCGCATTGACTTATTATTTGACCAGCTAGCCGGGGCCAAAGTGTTCTCAAAAATTGATTTGAGATCAGGGTACCACCAAATTAAAATTAGGCCGGAAGATGTGCCCAAGACAGCTTTTACAACCCGTTACGGGCTGTATGAGTACTTGGTAATGTCTTTTGGGTTGACCAATGCACCGGCCCATTTCATGTACTTGATGAACTCTGTCTTCATGCCAGAACTAGACAAATTTGTGGTCGTCTTTATTGATGACATCTTAATCTACTCCAAGACTAAGAAGGAACATGTTGAACATCTGAGAATTGTGCTGACCTGTCTTAGGGAGCATCAACTATATGCCAAGTTCAGCAAATGTGAGTTCTGGCTAGACAAAGTTCATTTCCTGGGTCATGTATTGTCAGCGGAGGGAGTCGCTGTAGACCCAGGCAAGGTAGAAGATGTGTTGAATTGGAAACCCCCGACTACGGTACATGAGGTCCGTAGTTTTCTGGGTATGGCGGGATACTACCGTCGTTTTATCCCGGACTTTTCCAGAGTCGCCAAACCAATCACGACCTTGCTCAAAAATCAAACAAAATTTGTTTGGTCACCCCAATGTGAGCAAGCCTTTCAGACTCTGAAAAGGTTATTGACAACTGCACCTGTCTTAGCCCAGCCAGATATTGAAAAGCCCTTTGATGTGTATTGTGACGCATCAGGGATAGGGATAGGCTGTGTGCTAATGCAGGAGGGTCGCGTAATTGCATATGCTTCCAGACAACTTAAACCACATGAAGAGAATTACCCAACCCATGATCTTGAACTAGCCGCCGTGGTACATGCATTAAAGATCTGGCGTCATTATCTGTTGGGGAGCACATGTCATCTATACACCGATCACAAAAGCTTGAAGTATATCTTTACTCAAGCTGAGCTTAATATGCGCCAGCGAAGGTGGCTAGAATTAATTAAAGATTACGACCTTAAGGTGCATTATCATCCTGGCAAGGCAAATGTAGTAGTTGATGCCCTCAGTCGTAAGGCCCACTGTAATTGCTTAACAGTGACGCCTAGGGATATAACTTTGTGCCAAGAGCTAGAGAACTTGGGGATAGAAATGATTTCCCAAGGCAACCTTGCCAATCTAAAGATTGACTTCAATCTCGAAGCTCAAATCATAGAGGCACAAAAAGAAGACAAAGGCATGAAACATCTTAAAGAGAAGGTTTCTAATAGAGCACCCACAGACTTTAAGGTGGATGGTGCAGGAGTAATCTGGTTCAAGAACCGTTTAGTGGTTCCAAAGGTACCTGAGCAATGTCAACGAATCCTGGATGAAGCTCATACCACGAGGTATTCTATTCATTCGGGAAGCAATAAGATGTATCAGGACCTAAAACAAAGGTTTTGGTGGACAAAAATGAAGATAGAAATAGCTCGCTATGTGGCCCAATGTGACACCTGCCGAAAAGTCAAAGCTATTCATCTCAAATCCGCTGGGGAGTTGCAACCTTTGCCTATCCCAGCATGGAAATGGGATGACATAAGTATGGATTTCATAGTAAGACTGCCCAAGACAGCCAAAGGCTTTGATTCAATTTGGGTCATAGTGGATCGTCTCACCAAAACAGCACACTTTCTGCCTGTAAAGCTATTGTATCCTGCCTCCACCTATGCTAAGATTTATTTTGATCGTATCCTAAGTCTGCATGGAGTGCCAAAGACAATAGTGTCAGATAGAGGCACACAATTTGTCTCCCAATTCTGGAAATGTCTACACGAGTCCTTGGGCACTAAACTTTTATACAGCACAGCCTACCACCCTCAAACAGGTGGGCAAACAGAGAGGGTGAATCAAACCCTAGAAGATCTATTAAGATCTTGTGCCCTAAATTTTCCAGATAAATGGGATGACTGTTTGCCTCTAGCAGAGTTCTCCTACAACAATAGCTACCAAGAGAGTATCAAGATGGCTCCCTTTGAGGCACTATATGGCCGTCGATGTCGAACTCCGTTACATTGGTCGGAACCTGGAGAAAGATGGTTCTTCGGGGTTGACTTAGTGAAAGAGACTGAGAACAAAGTGAGACAAATCCAAAATAACTTGAAAGTTGCTCAGTCCCGACAGAAAAGCTACGCCGATAAAAGACGTCGACCATTAAGGTTCGCCAAAGGTGATCATGTGTATTTGAAAGTATCCCCAATGATAGGAGTAAATCATTTTGGTGTTAAAGGCAAGTTAGCGCCCCATTACATTGGTCCATTTCCAATCATTGACCGATGTGGACAGGTAGCCTACCGCCTTAAACTGCCCGAACGATTATCCGGGATACATAATGTGTTCCATGTGTCTCAACTGAAGAAGTGTCTTCGGGTACCAGACCAAGTTCAAGATATTGAAGATGTAGAACTTGAACCAGATCTAACTTATTCGGAGTATCCTATCCGAGTACTAGATCAAAGAAATAGAGTTACTCGAAGAACAACTCCCAAGTGGTACAAGATATAGTGGAGCCAGCACTCTGAAGAAGAAGCCACGTGGGAATATGAAGATTACCTGATGGAGAATTTTACTGAGTTCCACGCTTCTCTTCAGGACAACAGCTGATATATAAGAAGTGTACTCTAATGAAGGAAAGGAGTAGCCGATGCCATGTACTTTGTGTACATATATGTTTATAATGGAGTGGTTTCCCCCAACTTCTTGCTTTATGGAAAAGTCGAAAATGAAGAAGTTTTGACAAATTTCCTTTTCCATTGCGTACCCTAAGGCTTTAAATCTTGGGGACGAGATTTCTTTAAGGGGGGAGAGCTGTAACATCCCCGATGTTACGATTCCTAAAATTTGGATCATGGCATCATCAGCATTGCACAGCATATTGGTTAAGCACACCTTGATGCATCAACTTAAAATGAGTTTAATTTGGTTGAATGTGCGTAGGGAATTAAAGTGTGTTTATCTTGTTAGTGATGCCTGGGTTGGTTGCTAAAACCCTAGGGTAAAGTTTTTCCGAAGGCTTAGGGGGGGAAACCCTGATTTCTGGACCCTAGAATTGCCCCTTTTTGTGCAATTCAAAAACCAAGCAAAAATTGAGGATGTGTTCAAAAGCAAAGTTGTAGATCTTGTTAAGGTGTACAACTTTGGTGTTTTGAGTTTTTGAAGTTTCAATACAAAATTCAAAGTAATTTTAAAAACACAGATTTCCAGAAAGTGCCCCCTTTTCCAAATTAAACCTCCAATTCAAAATCCATTTGGAATTTTGAAAAGTGGTCAACATGAAAGTTGTCGAGCATAAAAAGTTGAGCAACTTTCATGTTGGGAGTTTTTCAAGTTGTTTAGGAAAAAAAAGTAATTTTGGAAATTCTGATTTGCCCCAATTCAAAAAATTTGAATTCCTTGGAATTGAGTTTTGACTTTCAAACTGTTTGGCCAAATTAACCTTTTTCCACTCAGATTTAGTCATGGGCACCAAAATAAGAATTGTAGCTTATAAAATTCTGAGTAACTTTGGTTTTGGTGGGTTTTTGTCTTTAGTTCAAAATTCGGGCGAATTTTGCAAAACTCCAAATTGGGTGGATATGCTCTCCTACAGTGTTCGGCAGGGGGGGTGCTCTGCCGCCGGGGCAGAGCCGCCTCCGCGCACGCCGCCACGCACGCAGCCACGCAGCTGCTTGCTGCTGTGCCTCACTCGACGTCCTCATCCGCATCGCGGGCGCCGTCGCGTGGATAAAGCTTCGGGTGGCCGGGACTTTTCTTTTCTTTTCCTTGAACCTCATCGCCGACGAGCTCCCTGCGCCTCTCAAATTCGCCGCAAGCACGTCCTCTTCATCTTCCCGGAGTGCAGCACCGACTTCGCCCGCGACCTAGCTACCTCTTGGACCCTTCGCCGCACGCTTTAACCCCCTAGCGCCACCAGCCGAGCCGTCGTCCCCAACTCCGGCCAGGACCGCCGCCGAGGAACTCTTCACGTGGACACGCTGCTCCAGTCGGTACCACGCCTTGCAAGCGGTCATTTCGAACTCTTCTCGTTTCCCCGATGCTCATGCGCTCGCTTGTTCTCCCTGGACGTGAGCAGGACCACCGGGACGACCTCGCCGGAGCCGGAGCACCCGCCCGACCGTACGGCCACCGTCACCAAGCTTCTCTGCTGCTTCTCCCGCCGTGGTAGTGTGAGCACCATGATCCCCACTTCTTCCCGAACCTCCCGGACCTGTTGGTTTACGCTCTACCGAGCCCCAAGGACCGGTCCACGGCCGGCCAGGGCGGCCGCCCGTCTTTCGCGTGGCCGAGGTAGGAAGAGAGCGGTAGAGCGTCCTCGAGCCGTAGCTATGCAGTCGTAGGGTCGAGGCGGAGCTGATGTGCACCCTGGTGTGGGCTTGGACCTCGCCAGCGGCGACCGAGATCGCGGCAAGGCCGCGGTGCACGAGGGAGGCGGAACTGACAGGCGGGACCTGCCTGTCAGCGTCCCGCAGAGAGAGGGGAGAGGAGGGCCTGACGAGCGGGGCCCGCTCGTCAGTGTCCACGTGAGGGGAGGAGCAGCGTGCGCAGCGCGTGTGCGGGCCGAGCGCGCGTGGGCCGGCCTGCGGGCCAAGTTCCAGGCCACCCGCTGCGCAAAAATCTTTTTCTTTTGCTTTTTATGCAATTTTTGCTTGATGTTTGAAGTTGAGTAATAAATTGTGTAGTGACCCAAAAATGATGAAAATTTTTGAATGGATTCCCTGAAATAGGTAGAACCCAAGAAAAATACTAGGCTCAGTTTTCTGGTAGTTTGCAAGGGTATAAAAATTGGCTCTTTTATTTAGCAAATAAAACTTTAATGAATTTTAATAATTTATTTATATGTGCAAAAATCACCAAAATTGGTGGAGAGCCTCTAAATATTATTCCCTGGCTCCACACAAAATTTGGTGGCATTTGGATAATGTTTGAGTAAAATATTAATAAACCCTTATTTAGTAATTAAATAATAATTCCAAAATAATTAGATAGTGATTAGTTAAATCCTCATAATTAGGGTTGAGTGATTTTGGGATTGTGTGATGACCTGAGGTCATTAACCCTAATGACCTTTGGCATTTAATTATTGTTTGGCCTTAATGCTTAATTACTGTCATTAGTGATTAATTAAGAGTTAATTAAGGTAAATAGGATTAATAATTAGTTAATTTAAGATAATTATGAATTAAGAAAAGTCTTAATTTACAGATGCAACCTCTTGGGTAAAGACACTAAGATGTTAAACAACTTCATTTATTGATTATTCTGAGTTGCACCAAGAAGGCAAGTTGTACTCGACTTAGTCCTTCTTGCATAGTTGTCATACGCATATCATGAGCATTCATCATTTTACGTATAGTGCACGTGACCGAAGGAGCGCCCGTTGAACCGAACCCGAGGTCGGTGCTCCGTTCGAGGAAGTCGGATCCGAGACTTGGGAAGTCTCCGAGGGTCCCTCTCTGCCCTGCAACCAAGGCAAGCCCCGGATGCATTAACCCCTCCTTGAATGTTTTAAATCTCTTATCACTTATGAATTGAAAATGCTGCATTAGGTAGTTGAGAATTGGGTTAACCTACTTGCTGCATTTACTACCTTGATATTTGTTATCTTGTCCTTGGCACCTGTTTCGTTTTAAAACTGCGTAGTGATGCTTAGCCCTGCTACTAGATAGGTTTTCAAACAAAGTTTGAAGGGTTGTTGTGGAATACACTTATGGTCAATGATGTTCAATTTGAGACCGGTCGGTGGACTTGCTTTAAGAATGGAGTCTTAAAGTAGTGTCTCCAACTGTGTCAGTTAAGGACCGGTCCGTTGATGGCCTGCTGGGTTGAGAATTTATAGTACTAGCCACTTGCCCTCGGTAAGCCCGGTCATGTGATCCCTCGACGCGAACAGCTGCTCGCGCACTGGGAGTGGAAAGATGGCGAGAGTAGTGTGTACCCACCTTACGGATCTGAGATGACCGGAAAACATCTAGATCGGCTGTAGGATGGTGGTGTACTGTGCTCTCGGGTGCCGCGAACCTGGTCAAATTTGGGGAGAGCTTGATTTAGGTTGACATATGCAAGATTTGGTTCTACATATGTCGGGTGGTCAGGAACTCCAGCTGGATTGCTAAGCGATTCGAATCGTCGTTGCTCCCCGATTGGGAGACTCAATTCCTTCGACCCTCATCGTAGTTAAATATGCAACTAAGTGATAAAATGAGAAAGGGGAAATGTCTCATGAGGTTCGGATCCCAATTCCCGGACTCATAGCGACATGAAGCTATGGCCGTCGGATAAATAATACTTTATTTTAGGAATAGGAACTCACAGACTTGTCTGTGCGAAATAACTAGATAGACTGTCCTCGAACTCCTCGGCCTCTGCGGGTGAGGAATTCGCGGGTAATACTTGAAAGTAAGGATGCACTATTAGTAAGCTTTTTGGTAAAACACTTTGGCTCCTTGCTCAGCCACTCCTTGTCTACCCTAAGCCTGCATTCCTACTTTCTCCTCTTTTCCACCGGGTAAGTCTTGTTGAGTACTCCCGTACTCAGGGTTTTCCAACCCCCTGTTGCAGGTGAAGCGCAGGAGCCGACTTGTTTCGGACCCTGTTGTGTGACCGTCGTCGAGGTTGACGACGAAGAAGAGTGAGCGTGACCCATGGGCAGGGTCGGTAAATTTGTAATCTCTGTACTAAAGTTTAAGTTGCTCCGCTGGACCAGGCTTGTAATAACACTCTACTATTTGGAAGAACTCCTTTTGTAAATTAAGTTATGTAATACTTCCGCTGTTTTACTCTGAAATATTATTTTGGTCTTGTGTCGTTTGGGTTACTGCATTGTCTTCGCAACGAATGATCCTGGTGTTAAGGTGGCCACTTGCTATCCTATAAGGGCGAGAAGAAGAAGTTCTCGTTAATTGACCATTACCACTGGTCAGGACGAGCTAGCTTGGCATGCCACAGGTAGCAGTGAAAGGAGCGTCCAACGATGCTCATCGGACCTCTAAAGTGGGAGGATCCCCGGCATCGCCGTCAGAGGTCCTTAGGACAATGACAGGTGTCGGTGGGCCCAAACACTTAGGGGGTTCTGCCACAAGTCTTGTCTCCAATATTTCAGCTAATTTAGTTATTGAAGTATAAATTAGAGTTCTCCACGGATATTATCTATATATTTTTTGTGCTGCTTTTTAAAATGTCCACTATAAATTCTGTCCTCAGTGAGTGTGACCTCTGTGAATGAAAGATAATAAGTTAACTTATTAATTAGCTATATAGCCTAAAATTAATAAGTTTACAATGTCAGTCTTTCACCATTCCATGACTTTATGAAGTTATATACAAGAAAGCCTGCCAATTTTCTATGGAAGAAGAGAGAGTGTTTGTTTGTTGTAGATAAAATCAAATGACTATTTAAGAAAGATAAAGAACAAATAAGTTTTTCACAATCCTTACTTCTTGGATGATTATTTTTGAATTCACAACGCCAAACAAAAATGTTGTCGTTCCACGTAAGATTTGCCAATTTCATGGCGAGATTGAAATGATTCAAAATAATATTTAATGTAGCTGTATATGGCTTGCTTGGGTTATCACTCGTGCGCCATAGATTTGGAGCATGCAAATCAATAATATACAAAATTTTGTTACTTCTGTCTATATATTATGAATAAAGTATGGTTCCTATCTCGCCAATATGGCAATAGAACTTGTAAACAAACTCCAATGTTATAAGTGCTAAACAAAAATATAATTTTTTTAAAGAAATAGTATATTGCCCATGCTAACGCTACGATATATTTTGTAATGTGAATTAAAACATAAAAATATGTGTTTAAGTATTTAAAATGCCGATGAGATAGATTTATGATTGAAACAAAAAAATAAGCAGTACAAAGAGTTATTATTTTTCAATTACATAGCAAGATTACACTTAAGAAGTTGAAATTGGATCTACATTGCATACTGCCCTATGCTTGAGGATGCCACTGCAGCCAAAGCTCTCACATGGGCCACCATGCAGCAGCCACAACCAAACTAACCAAAACATTAGAATAAATAATTAGGTCTCATCAAATTTACAAAAAGTAAGTGATTTATGTCTCACCGGGATAAATATAAGACACTCACCTCTGATGTGAAGGAATCTAAATTTACCAAAAAGGAAATTAGCTAAACATACAGTCATCTAAAGCTGAGAGAGTACATATTTGCAGTGAGCGCAGCACGAAGCAACAGGCACTGTATACCTCAATCAAATCAAATACCTTCCCGTACATATAAATTGTAAGAACAAACTTAAATAACCATTCAATGAAGTTATGTGATGACCTGCCCACCATCGTTAAATTCAGCGTTCAATAAATCCGACATTCAGTCCTGATCGAAAAAAATTGCCTATTAGTTGAGTCCTTTTACTTAATCCAACGTCAAAATTAAAATTTGTGGGGCATATCATTTGTACTGATTGAGTTAAGTATCAAATCTCTAAGTAAATGAATCCATCCTAGTTCATCCCCGGTAGATAGATAAGCCATATAATTTCAGACAACATAACCATATAATTTCATACAACATAATATAATTAAGAGATGCCCAAAGAAACATTGCCACTGCAACACTTGCGAAGCTCAAAGTTCAAGACCTTTTTTCACTAACCCAAAAAAACTCACATAGCAGAGGGCCTCGATTTGCGGTTGGATGTTCCAGAACCTGATAGGCTTGACGAGAGAGACACTGGAGAGCACGATCCACCTTCCAGAGTGCATATAAAGTCCCCTCCGCCTCAATGTCTTGATCTAGGCGGCACTATAGGGCCACACCTAGCGGGACGCATGTGACGGTGGCGGCGGCAACGCGAGTTGCTTCTCTTCTTGCCACCCCCTGGCCTGAGTGCAACCACGACCAGGTAGCAGCGGCCGGCAAAGGGACCCCGCAACAGGATGTGCGGCCGGCGGCGGTAGTGAGAGCCATGGCTCTAAACAACAACCCAAACATAGAGGTGTTTTTCTTCTGCAGATGCAGAAATTTAATTTGACACGGAGCACGGGTGTAGGGATCGAACCCGGGCTGCGGAGCGTGGGCGTGGAGTTTGGGCGCGGGCGTGGGTGACGGTAGGGGCTGAATAGGTTGATACATGCGATATTGGCCGATGGATTTGAGTGAGTAAAGAGAGAGAAGATTTAGATTAAATCTTGACCGTATACTTTAATGATGTTGTTTTTTTGTGTACAATTTTCTGGGTATATGAAGGAGAGCTCTCTCAGCGGGGGAGGTTATATAGGGTAGACCAAGCAATGAAAAAGATGGTACATTAGTAGGGTAGATGATGTGTGATGGTTGGTTGGACATACCTTGTGCTTGTCATTCGTCCGATCTTCTTGCTTCAATCCCGGAAAGGTTAGTGGCAAGAATACCCGAAGGAATATTTCTACAATTATCTTTATATGCTCAATACACAAGGCAATGTTGCAAATAATTAGAAGTTCATGTTATGATCTGATAAGTGCTTGTTTTAGGACACTAAGCTTGTCCTTGGGAAACCATCAATCAACTCAACGAGATCTGCAATATTTATTGTAGACATATGCATCGACAACCGCTCTTTTAAAGTTTTTATAAATAGAAAGGAAGAGGGGGTTGGAGATCTTAAATGTGGTGATGTTAGAGAGATTAATTGATTGGGGAGATATTTTATATGAGCAAGGACTTGGTGTGGTATTTATGAAATAACTTTCATGCTCGCTGTTGTTTCTCTCATTCTCAAACTCCAAGGATGATTCTTCATGAATGCTTAAAATTCCTCTAGGATTGTCTCTCAAGTTTGTTTTATCCATCCATTCAATGGTGATAGCACATGGATTTTTAATGCCCTCAAGCCATTGATGTTGCTCTTCTCGATCCTCCTTGTGGTCTTGGTGACTCTTATGCATGGGATTCATAGGATTATCGGGAGGTTCAAGAGAAAGAGCATAGTAGAAATTATTAAGCTCAAGGATGGGTTGGATAGCTGAATTATGGGATTGAAATGTTTGGAAATTGGTTATTGAAACTTCCTTTCCTCATCTGGGAGATGATTCCTTCTCTATCTCTAGGATTTTTCTATGAAGACTAGTGCAAGAAGGATGTCCACAAATGAAGACATACCTTCCTTTACTAATAGATAAAGAAAGAAAGACTCTACCAAAGGTTATATGATTAAGACCAATGTGAAAATATCGAGAAAAAACATTGTCTTGTAGGGCTAGGTCTAAACCAGAATTTATAGAAAGATTAACATATTCCCTAGGTGTACCTAAATGTGCATTATCTTCTTGATTAAAAGATAGGACCTCGGCTATAGAAAGGGGTTGGTTTTGACCTATTGCAATCAACTCCGTACACAGATCATAATTAGGGGCAAGACTTGTTGACTCCCATGGTATATGGCTGGTCTCCGAAGGTGCAAAAAATTCAATAATAGGTATGGAACTTGAGTTATCCATAAAGATGGAAAAAATAAGAAGATAAAAGAATAAAAGTATAAAAGTATAATACAAGATAATAGCAAGACTTAAAGTTATCTCAACAAACCGTCTTTCTCCCCAGCAACGGTGCCAAAATGCTTGTTGATATTTGGTAACGCCATCAGGAAATGATCCGCAAGCACACGGATATCGGTGAGCATTTCACCCGGGAGGTTATCTAGAGTATCGTATTTATATTTTTACCACTAGGAGAAAGCGTGCATCTGACTAACTAAATCTATTACTACTACCCTTTAGGCTACAAAGAATGTTTCTCGATGTGAGCGATGTATATAGAAGACTGCAACTGTAGTCTCGTTCTAACCTTGGTAAGGATCATCTACTATTCTAGTGGGGAAGCTTATGGAATCTAGACACCACAAAGGATGTTCGACCCGCACCTATAAACCCTATCCTTCCTGCTAACGAGATATGGGCTTCAAAGGTAACTCGGAAATGTCACGTTCCTCGCTACTACCACGGTCCAGCTAGTCAGGGGATATCTATGAGTACCCTAGCCCAAACACCATGTTTACGCTAGCAGTCATTACTCTAAACTCAACCAGAAGAGATTAAAGTAAACTCATAAACTAAAGAACAATAAAGCAAGAACTTACTAGAATTTAGAAGTCGAAATACTGAAGAATCCTAGGAGCAAGCCTCGGGTTAGAAGACTTGATCCCGCAGGTACAACCTCGGAGTAGACACCGACAGGCCGGGCTTCCTCCGATCTACACCTCCACTCTATCTCTCTCAATCTAGTAGAAACTAGAAGATCTAATTCTACTCACATTGGATGCTAAGCCTAAAAGAAATTTTATTTAGAGGAGAGGTATTCCTTCGAGGGCACCTCTCAACTCTATGATGAACTTGTTCTCCTCCAAGGGCTAGGGGGTCTGGTTATATAGTTCCTCCAAGTGAATATGGGCCGTCGGATAACACTGACATTGATTGAACAGTTATCCTTGATCCTTTAGGTCGGTGGAGCGTAATCCCCGAAGCGAGTCCTGATTGGACTGTGGGACAGGGCGGGCGCCCTAGCGGGGAGGGCGGACGCCCTGCCCCCCGGCCCGATCGCCTTCCTGTTCGTTCCTGTGGCTTCTGGAGTCTTCTAGATGGTAGAAAATTGTGCGGCACGTTAATATCTCTATGTAAACCTGACGTGTGGGCCTTTCTTCCATATTTCCTAATAACCCCCTGCAGAAATAGACAAACACCAAAACTCATGGAATTCTGTCAGATAAAACCCTAAGTCTGGGTGTTGGTTGTATTTAGATCCTTTTATTTATTTATTTGATGATTATATTTGATACTTAGGGACTATCAACACCGACGGGGGGTGGACTATATAAGAATCAACGAAGCTGTTACCATCGCGAACTACCACACGACCTGGCCAATAGGATACATTTGTAGGTAAATAATATCTAAGCACCACGCCACCATATGATCTACCACTTAGCTCCCTCGAGTCAAGAGCTAAGTGCTTTGCAAACTTATACATGAACTCATTATCAATCATAACTATATCAAATATAGAACTAGAGCAAACTAAGAACATAATAAATAGAGACGTAATGCAATTAGAATAAAGTAGTAGAGAAAGATATGAAATAATACCAATCTTTATTGATGAAGATCCGAAATCCAAAGCGTAATGCTCCACTTCTCTAATTCTATCTAATCAATCCTATAAAACTAGAAGGAATTGGGAGTAGCTAATTCCAATTCTCTGCGGGTGAGAACTTCCTAAACCCTAACTTTGATGGCTTCCTTTGATAATGATTTTCTCCTCTTCCACTGGGGTGGAGAGGCCTTGCCTATATAGCCCCCTCAAATGAATGTGGGCCGTCGGATCAAACCGACCTTAATCGCATGGTTTTCCTTGAAGATTAGAGGAGGTGGAGCACGATCCGCGTGACCTGGCTTGATTGGCCACTAAGGCTGGGCGGGCGCCCATGGGGGTTGGGTAGGCGCCCTGCCCGCGGTCTCGTCTGGCCTCTAGTTTGCTCTCGTTGCTTCTGGACTCTTCTAGGTTGAGGAAAATTGCATAGAACATAATTATCTTGTTGTAAACCTGACGTGTGGGCCTTCTCTCCATATTTTCTGATAACCCCCTGCAGAAATAGACAAACACCAAAACTCATGGAATTCTATCAGATAAAACCCTAATTCTAGGTGTTTGGTGCATATTGATCTTTTTCCATGTTTAGTTGACGGTTGAATTTGGCAATTAAGGACCGTCAACATCCACCTCCTCCACTTCCCACATTTTGGGGAAGTGGGCGGCCTTTGCGGCGGTAGTGGCGTTTCGACTTTCAACTTCTGTCGCAGTAGATGCGGCAGCCTTTTTTAATGATTAATGATTTTCCATTCTTGGTCCGCTTGATGAGCAGCTGTACGGTTAGCAGGCACCCTTTTTCATGCGTCAGACTGACAAAACGGCAGGGCGCTTCATCACATCACAAATTAATGAAGAGAGACGATGTTTCCCAAATCTAAATAATCAATTTATTTGGATTCAGCTAAAAATCTGGGGACTGTACCGACCACCGAGCATGATGTGCTCGAGGACTGGTCGACCGGCCCGTTCATTTGAAATCTGGGGACTGTACTGACCACTGAGCATGATATGCTCGGGGACTGGTCGACCGGCCCGTTCATTCGAAATCTAGGTACTGTACCGACCACCGAGCATGATATGCTCAGGGACTGGTCAGCCAGCCCGTTCATTCACAATCTAGGGACTGTACCAACCACTTAGCATGATATGCTCGGGGACTGGTCGATTAAGCTCGCTCATCTGGAAACTATGGATTTCACCGACCACCGAGCCTGACATGCTCGGGGACTGGTCGATTAAGCTCGCTCATCTGGAAACTGGGGACTCCACCGACGATCGAGCATGGTATGCTCGGGGAATGATCGACCAATCCGTGCTAAGAAAAATTAGGAACTTCACTAACCGCTGAGTACGATATACTCGGGGACTGGTCGATTCGTTCGCACACATGTCACAGAACCGACCAAATTATAAGAGTTCAAGTGCAGAAACGATCGTCAAACAATCAAGTTTCTAGACTTGAGCCCATATAATCCCGGTAGTCAATCGAAATCACGAAGGACTTCGAACCAACTCGCAACAAACCAAGATCGTAATAGTTCAACATAAACACAACGATTGTTACATAGTCATTCATTGCCGTCGAAGCGGCACCACATCGGAGTATTAAATTATTACAACACTTGTTCGAAGTAGCGGAAGCAAAATAAGTACACACGCTTGTTCAAAGTTCAGTTCACAAGTTTGTTACTGCCAGAGTCTAGGTCATCCTTTCAAAAGCATCATAGACGAGAAGAGTAGAGAACCGTGCCCAACGGTTAGTCCTCATCCCCAGCGGGATGGAGGCAGGTCTTGCAGAAACCGTCATAGAAGATATCATCTGCAACAGGTGGGAATAAACCCTGAGTACGAGGATGTACTCAGCTAGACTTACCCGTCTAGAAAACATAAAAGACACCAAGGATCATGCAAGGCTGAATTTTAAGTGGAGCTGGTTGACTCACCTTTTTGCCAAAAGCTTAACTTACCACTAAGTCATTTTAAGAGCATCGGATTTATTTATCATCAGCCTACCACTAGATTAGCACCTGTACTACAACACATCACTTGATTATTCCAAACAATAATAACCATATCAATTTCATCATATGTTCTTCTTGCTATCATCATTATCATGAACCAAGTTTATTAGTGAATGCTACGTTTGCCGCTGCTCTGTCAAGTTCTCACTAACCGGGAGAGACGGCGATTCGAATCGGATTCCTATCCAGCTGGAGGTTTATTCCTAGCACTCACCCAAGCATCCCCTGCCGGAGAGCCAAAGGGTCACCTTTGGTACGACTCAGAAATCGCGGCTCCGATCAGCGCCGCACTCCCAGGGCTACCACTCTGCCAGGGAGGTCAGGAATTTTAACTCACCTGCCTTTGGGCTTACGCCAATGGTCCCCCGCACACCGCACTTCCTCCGGTAGTGCGCACTTTATACTTGCCGGTCTTCCGGCCTGAGTCATACTACTCGGCTTCGCGGTCGGAACGAGTTATCCGGCCAACTAAGTGTCAGGCATGCGTTCAACATGACAAGAGGACGTGCAACGATCGGTCCTTAGCTGCCACAGACGGAGTTACTACACATTTGCAAAACTCCGCCCGGCTTAAGTCAATTTGATCAGGTTCCATCCACGATAGCACATATAGACCATCGCGACCCGACACAACCCTATATCGCGCGGATGACAGAGTATCACCCGACTTCTACCGATTAAGGCATAGCTAAGCTGCTACTCGAACCTAACTCTACAACCAGGGAGGGTGAGTTATCTGGACAAGGATTGAGTAAAATGCAGCAATAGTTTCATCACAACTCCTATACGTAATGCATCAATAGATATAACGTATTAAGTAAACTTTCGAAAATAGAGGAGGCTTAAAATGCTCCGGGGCTTGCCTTTCACGAACGATGCCGGCTCGTGATTCGGGCACTCAACGTCTTCTTCGGGCTCCTCGAGTCCGGCTTGCTGGACCTCCACCTCCTGGCTGCCTTCCTGGCCTTCGGGGTTCGCTTGGAGCTCGAAGGAAACTGCCACGTCCGGTGCACCTATTGCATGCTCGATGAATGAGAAGGTGCACATGCTACAGATGAATGCTTAAAAACACAAGCAACTCACTGGGCACTCATTTATGGAGTAAGAGTTATACTAACTCACATGAATGAACAAGTTAACGAAACCCAAAACCTATCATGGCACCAAAGCAGCAAACAACATAAAACAAGTAGGCTCAGTAAATAAATCATAATTATAGATAGACAGGTCCAACAAACATGAGTAAGGACATTCTGGAAAGCTTAGGAAATTATCTACAACTCATCTTTAAACATGACAGCAAGATTCAAACATTAAACTAGTCATTTTAACAAAGTTCCAGGTTCTGTCCCAGAAAAACCGAGAACCCCTATTTCTGGAACCCAACTTGGAACAGCTATAACTTTTAAACTACTTGGCCAAATGACCTCAAATTTAAACCTCAGTTATTTCAACAAGTTTAGAACAACTTTGTTTTATACAAGTTTCACAGAAAGTCAAGTTATCATTAAGCAAAGTTAAATTACTTACTTGCTGTCCAGAACAGCATTTAACCCTATAGTTAATTATTTAATGACATGATCAAAACACAAACCATGCCAACCACATGACTCATGAGCACAAACATATTACAAGGTCACCAGACCATTAGTTGAAAACCCCAAAACAATTACTTAACAAGGCATTTATTAATTAATTTTAGATAAGGCATATTTACAAGATATTAGTTAAAGTGCTCAGAAAAATCTACAAAAATTACAGAGGCACAAGTATAACATCAGATCACCACCATAAAAATTTCAGGACCAATGCACATGCCAAATTAAAGATATGCATTTAACATGTATCAAGGCATTTATTTCATAAATTCATAAACATGACTTATATAGTGTCAAACAACAGATTTCAGATTATTTATATCTTAGGAATACCATAAACAAGTTTACCACCAAAATAGAGCACCAGCATAAGCACCAATTATTTTATGTGATTTAATTAAAGAAACAAGCCATATTTCAAACACAAATTACATATCACAACTGCAGTGCTCCAAAAATCATGAAATATTTCTCAGAGCACCCTAATGCCATGCAAAGACCACCATAAAAATTTCAGAGCAAACTAATCAGTAAAACCAGAGATATGCATTTATCCATAAATAACAAGATTAAATCCTTAATAAATAATTTCTCAGAAAGCATGATTCATTTTATATTTTTATTAAATACTAGCCATCTCAAGAAACAACACAAAATTTGTTTCACAATTTTTGGATCTCAGAAACAGGAGGTATGATTTTTGCAAGAAAGCCAAAAATCAGGATTTTGAATAAAAGAAAAGGAGGGAAAGAGAGAGTCGCTGACAGTGGGTCCCACCCGTCAGGCTCTTCTTCCTCGCGGCCGAGGCGATCTTCGCCGGCGATTTCTCCGCGACGGCGAGGTCTCCGGCCAAACCCAGGGCATCAACGTGATCCCCAAACCCTAACGACTCGATTGACCCCACTTTTGCCACGGCGGAGCCACCGGAAGGGACTCACCGTCGGCAATGGCGGCTCGGCGGAGGTCCTCGGCGTTACGCCGGAGCCCTCAGGCCGGTAGAGCGTGACCTAAGGCCTTCTACAGCACCAGCAGACTAGGGCGAAGCTTCCTAGGTACGCGGTTTGGCCTGGATCCCCGTGGAAAGCGCTGGCCACGAGAGCACCCAACTCCGGCGGAAGCACGGCGGCGCTGCGCACCGTGTCCGGCGACGGAGAACCCTGTAGAGCGTCCACCAGGTGGCGCAAAAGCTCGCTAAGGACCTAAGCTACCTCTAGGACCTAACCAAAGACGATGAGAAGCCTCACAACGCGCGGCATTGAGTTCGCCGGAGAAGAGGGTCACGGCGGACCGATTTGGGGGAAGAAAGAAATGTCGGCTCACCGGTGGGTTTCTCGGCGAGTTAGAGGGTGGAGCTTGGAGAGCGGCTCACGGCGGAGCTTTGGGTGGAGTTTGGTGGACGGAGACGCAGAGAGGAGCGCACACGAGCTCGCCGGAGTGAGCTCGCGGCGGAGAGCCGCTGCGGGCGAGGTTCAGGCGAGAGAGGGCGAGGCAGAGCGAAGTGGACGCGTCCACTCGCTCGGGGCGTCGCCGTGGTAGTCATGCACGCGACGAGGACTGACAGGCGGGGCCAGGAACGGCGTACAGGCGCCAAATGGCGACGGAGCGCTGCCGGCGGTCGGCCACGTCGACGAGGTCCAAGTCGATTCAGAGACAGCAATGGCCGACTGACAGAGCGACTTCACCGATGATTATCTCCCAAACCAGAGCGAATTAGGAGATGGCGTAGTTGACAAACTTTGAGTACTAGGCGAGATCTACAACTTTGTCAACTAGAGCAAAGACTAGATCGGCCTGTATTGAAAGATATGGAGTTTCCAAAATCGATCACACAAACTGCAAACCACCCGGGGACTTAGAAAATTTTCTAAGTGTGGAAAACAGCCCCAAATCTGCCTTGTGGGCCACTTTTGAGCTATTTGTGTTCATTTTCATGAGATGGTCATAAAACAACTTTTGTTCCTTATAAAATTTGCTACAACTTTGCTGTAGGAAGTTTTGACATGCAAACATTTTATGAAACACTTTTTAAAAGCCTAAGCAAAAGAGGTTTCTAGGGCCTATTTGCATAAGTATGGCTTAAGTGATTATTTTGGAGAAGTGATCAACATGAACATTGTTCCCAAGGTTAAGTTAAGCATAGATAAGCTATTTACCAAGACATTAAGCACAAACACAAGCATTGTTCACTCAAACATAAGCATAGGAAGCCTATTTAAGCAATTTAAAACACATTTTTGCAAAGGATGACATGTCTCAAGATAAATGATGATCATGGATGCTTTGAAGGAAAGATGATGCTCATGCTATGCACATGTTTGATGCAACCATAACACTGGGGTGTTACAGCCCTCCCCCCTAACAAAAATCTCGTCCCGAGATTTGAAAGCTTACTGATTTTCGAAGAAGGTTTTGTAAACTTCTTTTAAATAATCCTCCGTCTCCCAAGTGGCATCTTCTTCCCCGTGGTTACTCCACAACACCTTGTAGAGTTTAACCACTCGATTACGCGTTTCCCGTTCCTTGCGATCAAGAATCGCTACGGGTTTCTCCTCATACACCAAGTCGGACTTTAACTTGATATCCCGAATTTCCACTCGTTCCTCCGGTACACGAAGGCACTTCTTCAATTGTGATACGTGGAAAACGGGGAAGATAGCTCGAAGCGCAACTGGGAGTTGAACTTTGTATGCCACATTCCCTTTCCGTTCGAGAATCCGATAAGGTCCCACATAGCGAGGTGCAAGCTTTCGCTTGACTCCGAACCTTTGTACACCCTTCATCGGAGACACCTTGATGTACACATGGTCACCAACTGAAAACTCAATCGGCTTCCTTCTCTTGTCAGCATAACTTTTCTGACGAGCTTGAGCAGCTTCCAGGTGTTGCTGGATAACACGGACTTTCTGCTCCGCTTCGTTCACGAAATCGATGCCGTAGTATCTTCGCTCTCCAGCTTCTACCCAATTCAACGGGGTTCGACACTTTCGACCGTATAAGGCTTCAAATGGAGCCATTTTGATACTCTCCTGATAACTGTTGTTGTAGGAGAACTCAGCTAATGGCAACCACTTGACCCAAGAACCTTTTGATGAGAGAGCACATGCCCTCAACATATCTTCAAGGATCTGGTTAACTCGTTCAGTTTGACCTGCTGTTTGGGGGTGATAAGCAGAGCTGCGGACCAAGTGAGTACCAATCTGCTCATGAAGACATTCCCAAAAACGAGCAGTGAACTGTGGTCCTCGATCAGATATGATTGTTCGAGGCACACCATACTGACGAACAATGTGCTCGAAATACAACTCCGCATACTGATGGGGACGATAATCAGTTCGGACTGGAATAAATCGAGCAACCTTGGTCAAACGATCCACAACCACCCAGATGGAGTCATAACCCTTAACAGAAGTTGGGAGTCCACTGATGAAATCCATGCTGACTTCTTCCCATTTCCAACCAGGAATTGACAAGGGTTGAAGTAAACCAGCTTTCAGGTGAACAGCCTTCACGCGACAACAATTGTCACAACGAGCGACGAAAGCCGCTATCTCCTTTTTCATCTTTGTCCACCAAAACAAAGGTTTCAGATCCTGATACATCTTGCTACTACCAGGATGGATAGACATTTTGGATGAATGAGCTTCAGATAAGATCTGATTTCGCAGCTCGCGGTCTTTTGGGACCACAAGTCGATCCTTGAACCAAAGAATTCCGTTTTCATCAACCCGGAAATGCTTGGTTTCTTCTTCTTTCATCTTTCTCTTGATATGGTAGATGCCTACATCTGTATGCTGCAATTCGATGACTCGATTGCGAATGGTACTTTCCAGAGAAATCTGGTTGAGCACAAACGGATGCATAAGATGTGACAACAACGGATCTTCCACTTGGATTGAGTGACAGTGCGCTTTCCGACTCAAGGCATCCGCCACCACGTTTGCCTTGCCCGGATGATAGTGCACTTGGAGATTATAATCTTTAATCAACTCAAGCCACCTTCGCTGCCGCATGTTCAGTTCAGGTTGAGTGAAGATATACTTGAGGCTCTTATGATCGGTGTAGATATTACACAGATTACCCAGCAGATAATGCCTCCAGATTTTCAAAGCATGAACAACTGCTGCCAATTCTAAGTCATGAGTGGGGTAATTGACCTCATGCTTTCGAAGTTGGCGCGAGGCATACGCGATAACGCGACCTTCCTGCATCAACACACAGCCTAAACCAATGCCTGATGCGTCACAAAAGACATCGAAAGGCTTCTCGATATCAGGTTGAGCTAGGACAGGAGCTGATGTCAACAATGTCCTCAACTTGTGGAATGCCTCTTCACACTCAGGTGTCCACACAAACTTTTCATCTTTCTGAAGTAGACGAGTCATAGGCTTGGATATTTTGGAGAACTCCGGAATAAATCGACGGTAATACCCAGCCAGACCGAGAAAACTCCGAACCTCGTGTACCGAAGTTGGAACTTTCCAATCCAGCACCTCTTGCACCTTAGCCGGATCTACTGATATGCCTTCTTCAGATAAGACATGGCCCAAGAAAGGTACTTTCTTTAGCCAAAACTCGCATTTGCTAAACTTAGCATAAAGCTGATGTTCGCGCAAACGCGACAACACGACACGCAGATGCTCTGCATGCTCCTCTTCATTGCAAGAATATACCAAGATATCATCAATGAAGACCACTACAAACTTGTCCAATTCGGGCATGAACACCGAATTCATAAGATACATGAAATGAGCAGGTGCATTCGTAAGCCCGAAGGACATGACAAGGTACTCATACAACCCATACCTCGTCGAGAAAGCCGTCTTAGGGATATCTTCAGGACGGATCTTGATCTGATGGTACCCAGATCGCAAATCAATCTTGGAGAATACCTTAGCTTTAGACAACTGATCAAACAGGATGTCAATGCGAGGAAGAGGGTATTTGTTCTTGATAGTCACCGCATTTAGGGGACGATAGTCCACACACATGCGCAAAGACTGATCCTTCTTCTTCACAAAGATAGCCGGACAACCCCAAGGAGAAGAACTAGGACGAATAAGACCCTTCTGCAACAACTCATTTAGTTGGGTCTTAAGCTCAGCTAATTCATTGGGCGGCATCCTATAAGGTCTTCTAGAGATCGGAGCGGTACCTGGAATCAATTCAATTTTAAACTCCACATCCCGATCCGGAGGAAGCCCGGGTAGATCATCAGGAAAAACATCCGGAAACTCACACACCACCGGAATATCCTGAATAGCCTTAGAGATGACTGCATTCACAGTGCTACGGATTTGAATATCACGAGGGAGTTGCACTAGAAATGCCTCCTTGGTATCTGGGTCTTTCAACATCACTACACGAGTGGTGGTGTCTATAAGAACTCCATTACCACTCATCCACTTCATCCCCAGAATTACATCTATGCCCACACCGGGTAAAACAACCAGATCAGCAAGAAACTGACGGCCTCCTATCTCCAGAGTTGCCCCCAAAACCACTTGATTGGTGGAAATATCATTCCCCGCAGCACTAATACAATAACTGCCCTTATCAAGTGTGATGGTCTTGATGCTATGCTTAGATACAAATTCAGAACTCACAAAAGAATGCGATGCTCCAGAATCAAAAAGCACGAGTGCATCATGTTGATTGACCAGAAACTTACCAGCCGTGACTACCTCACCAGCAGGGATTGCCTCCACAGTTGTGTAATGAACACGCCCCTGACGGACGTTCCCCTGGTTGCCCTTCTTTGGCGGGTAAGGACAGTTGCTCTGCCAATGCCCGGTCTGATTGCAGTTCCAGCACGGACGGTTGGCAGGTGGAGTCTTGGCATAGTTGGGACCTGTGTTGCCCCTAGGAAGAGCAATAGAGTACCCCTTGCGAAAACCCGTCTTTGCCTGATTCTTCTTCACCGGAGGACGGTATCGCTGGTTGGGGGTTGGAGCACGGAATGGTGGCTTAACTGCCACTGGAGCCTTGGACTGAGATGATCCTGCCCCGGCCTCAAAAGCCCTCTTGCGAGTCTTGGTCACAGTGTACACAGTGTTATAATTCTCTTGAGTAAGAGCATCACTGACAAACTCATTGAAAGTTGCACACCTAGTGCGGCCCATAGTCTTCAGCAATTTGGGACCCAAACCCCGCTTGAAACTAGCGATCTTTTTCGTCTCCGTGTTCACAAACTCAGGAGCATACCTAGACAAGTGATTGAAAGCATGCAAATACTCCTTCAGAGTTTTGTTGCCCTGAGTCAGCTGCATGAACTCGGTGTGCTTCATCTCCATAACACCCGGAGGAATAAAATGCCCTTTAAAAGCATCACGGAAAAGATTCCAATCAAGCACGGTGTCGGCTGGAAGAGCTTCCCGATACTGATTCCACCAGATGCCTGCTGGTCCTTGCAGTTGATGAGCTGCATACTCTGCCTTCAAACCTTCAGTCAACCGAAGTAGGCGAAACTTTTGTTCCACCGTGTTCAGCCACTCTTCAGCTTGAAGGGGTTCTTCAGCTTCTCTGAAAGGTGGGGGCTTCGTATCCATGAAGTCCTTGAAGCTACTGTACTGGTTAGGAGCTGGCCCTTCCTGTGCATTACGGCCTCCCTGATTTGCCATCCGGTTGATGGTCTCAGTGAGCATCCTCTGATTTTCCACCATCATTTGCATCAGCTCAGCTGGATTTGGTAGTGGAGGAGGAGGTGGTGGATTCATGTTTGCACGCTGTTCCGCACCTCGGGTGCCACGAGACATCTGAAAAGACACAGTCAGTGAGCATTGATGATGACCAGATTTGCCGCAGAAGAATTTATATTCATGCCTGAAAGTATTCGAGAGAATAGCTTTACAGAAAGGCACAACAATTCCATTCCACAAAACAACATCACCAATCCAACACATGACATAGATATCCGCAATACGCACCACAACGGAAAACATCGGCATAACATAACGATCATAAAGACTGCACATAGGGTCCATGAAGGTATTACACCCCTCCAGTACATGCCATGAGTCAAGGTCAAAGTTTCAGATTACACATGGTTACAAAAGCAACACAGCGACTGGCATACAACAAAAGATCCTGGCAGCAACTACTCACTACTCCCTACACTCCAGGCTCGTCGTCCGAGTCAGCGTCAAAGATCGCCTCTCCATCCTCATCGCTAACCGGCTCAAGCTCCTCATCCTCCACGTCCTCGTGTAAAGGTGGTGCAGCCGCTGCTGGTCCATCAACCTCCATACCATCATCAT
The DNA here is from genome assembly GCF_000003195.3 of Sorghum bicolor. NCBI lineage: Eukaryota > Viridiplantae > Streptophyta > Magnoliopsida > Poales > Poaceae > Sorghum > Sorghum bicolor. Next base: position 21,832,286 of record NC_012873.2, on the reverse strand, counting down.
CGGCCACAATTACCTGAGGTCCCACCTCTGGATACACGGGTATAGGGCGAGGAATAGGGTGTAGCAAGTTGTTGAGACGGTGAATCTCCACAAGACCAGCCTCAATCTGACCCTGTAGATAGTTCTCCCGCTCAAGCGACTGAACTCGGTGCATCTCCCATGCTCGGCGCCTGTTCTCCGACACACGGAGTGCAGTATCCCTCTCACGGGTGAGCTGCACCAAGCGCTCCTGCAAAGTCTCCCTCTCTCGAGCTAACTGGCTCATCTGATCCTGCTTATGATCTCTCTCTCTGATGGCCTTCACCCACTGCTGTCTACGGTACTCCGCTATGTCCTCCCAGTCATTGCGGTCCTTCTGAGTTTGCTCCAGGAGTCTAGCTTGCTTGCGAAACTTGCGAGCACGCTTTTCAGCCTTCCGCTGCATCTCCTGGGCCCTGCGAACAGCCACCATCACCTGTGCATAGGTGCCCTCTCGCTGACTGATCAGCTTGAGTACAGCCATCATAGCACTCATAGCAGGACTAGAGCTCTCAGCTCTCTCTCCTCTGCCTCGAACCAAAGCACAACCATCAGCCTGTTTCCACTCCGCGGCTGCTGGGTCAGCACTAGGAATGGAGGCCGCTGGTCCTCCTGTCAGCTCGTCACCACACCTCTGACAGATGTCGAGCAGGATAGTCTGGGCTGCAACCTGAGCTGCCTCCCAAGGAGTCTGCCCATCTGAGCTGCACGTCCAGCCTGTCCATGCAGGCTTGTCCCCATGTGGAGGGACAACTCCCTGCACAGCAAACCACTGGATCCCTCCTGTGCTCTCCATCTCCCACCAAGAATACTGAGGTGGCTCAGTATACCCAACAGTCCGTAACACTCTCCAGAGCAGGGTAGGAGTGCCAAACTCGTGCAAGAAAGTGTCACTAGGACGAGGTGAAGCGGGTGCGTCCATCTGTGGAAAGGAATAGGAATACCATGGGTAAAAGAGGATTAGTTGAAGCACATTTATTTATTTAAAAGGGACGAAATTGTAAGGGAAGAAGCGGACAGAATGTATGTATGAATGCGACATGATGCATGCACGAACCGTACGTCCTCACAAACTTAGAAAATTAATATTCTAACGGATATACGGTGGCATACATTCGTCTCTCGATACGGTAACTATCGGTTCATACGTGCGCTGTTAGAGTACCTGCAGAAAACTTCATTTCAGCCCAACAGTTCCCAAAATGTATCACTCAAGAAAGCAGTAAACTAAGTGCACATTGCTTGGACATGCCCAACATGCCCCAACAATGACACCACAACTACCCGAGAAATTAAATACTCCCCAATTAAGTTTCTTTCGTGGCTCCATGGTTTCGACATGTGACCACTCCAGAAAACCACCGCGAACACTCCCCTAGACCGCCGTTTGGACGATCATGCTCTCACAGCTCACACTTACCTGAGCGTAGGTGCGACGTTGCATAATTTAAATCTAGCGACATATGTGGCTAATTCACATATGAAGGCTACCTCCACCATTAGACCACAGGGTAGCATAGTGCGGTCATCACACATCCATACCTGAGTACTGCCGAAGATGCATAAATAAAACCCCCCAAGTCAGTACTTAAATAGCCACCTAGAGTCCTTATATGGGCAAGGAGGATTCGACCACTGGCATAACTTAATTATTTGTTTTACACCATTTTATTCTAAAATTCTTTTGTTTTAAATACACAAACGCTGCATTTATAATGCTGAACTTGCTCCGATACCAGCTGTCACAGAACCGACCAAATTATAAGAGTTCAAGTGCAGAAACGATCGTCAAACAATCAAGTTTCTAGACTTGAGCCCATATAATCCCGGTAGTCAATCGAAATCACGAAGGACTTCGAACCAACTCGCAACAAACCAAGATCATAATAGTTCAACATAAACACAACGATTGTTACATAGTCATTCATTGCCGTCGAAGCGGCACCACATCGGAGTATTAAATTATTACAACACTTGTTCGAAGTAGCGGAAGCAAAATAAGTACACACGCTTGTTCAAAGTTCAGTTCACAAGTTTGTTACTGCCAGAGTCTAGGTCATCCTTTCAAAAGCATCATAGACGAGAAGAGTAGAGAACCGTGCCCAACGGTTAGTCCTCATCCCCAGCGGGATGGAGGCAGGTCTTGCAGAAACCGTCATAGAAGATATCATCTGCAACAGGTGGGAATAAACCCTGAGTACGAGGATGTACTCAGCTAGACTTACCCGTCTAGAAAACATAAAAGACACCAAGGATCATGCAAGGCTGAATTTTAAGTGGAGCTGGTTGACTCACCTTTTTGCCAAAAGCTTAACTTACCACTAAGTCATTTTAAGAGCATCGGATTTATTTATCATCAGCCTACGACTAGATTAGCACCTGTACTACAACACATCACTTGATTATTCCAAACAATAATAACCATATCAATTTCATCATATGTTCTTCTTGCTATCATCATTATCATGAACCAAGTTTATTAGTGAATGCTACGTTTGCCGCTGCTCTGTCAAGTTCTCACTAACCGGGAGAGACGGCGATTCGAATCGGATTCCTATCCAGCTGGAGGTTTATTCCTAGCACTCACCCAAGCATCCCCTGCCGGAGAGCCAAAGGGTCACCTTTGGTACGACTCAGAAATCGCGGCTCCGATCAGCGCCGCACTCCCAGGGCTACCACTCTGCCAGGGAGGTCAGGAATTTTAACTCACCTGCCTTTGGGCTTACGCCAATGGTCCCCCGCACACCGCACTTCCTCCGGTAGTGCGCACTTTATACTTGACGGTCTTCCGGCCTGAGTCATACTACTCGGCTTCGCGGTCGGAACGAGTTATCCGGCCAACTAAGTGTCAGGCATGCGTTCAACATGACAAGAGGACGTGCAACGATCGGTCCTTAGCTGCCACAGACGGAGTTACTACACATTTGCAAAACTCCGCCCGGCTTAAGTCAATTTGATCAGGTTCCATCCACGATAGCACATATAGACCATCGCGACCCGACACAACCCTATATCGCGCGGATGACAGAGTATCACCCGACTTCTACCGATTAAGGCATAGCTAAGCTGCTACTCGAACCTAACTCTACAACCAGGGAGGGTGAGTTATCTGGACAAGGATTGAGTAAAATGCAGCAATAGTTTCATCACAACTCCTATACGTAATGCATCAATAGATATAACGTATTAAGTAAACTTTCGAAAATAGAGGAGGCTTAAAATGCTCCGGGGCATGCCTTTCACGAACGATGCCGGCTCGTGATTCGGGCACTCAACGTCTTCTTCGGGCTCCTCGAGTCCGGCTTGCTGGACCTCCACCTCCTGGCTGCCTTCCTGGCCTTCGGGGTTCGCTTGGAGCTCGAAGGAAACTGCCACGTCCGGTGCACCTATTGCATGCTCGATGAATGAGAAGGTGCACATGCTACAGATGAATGCTTAAAAACACAAGCAACTCACTGGGCACTCATTTATGGAGTAAGAGTTATACTAACTCACATGAATGAACAAGTTAACGAAACCCAAAACCTATCATGGCACCAAAGCAGCAAACAACATAAAACAAGTAGGCTCAGTAAATAAATCATAATTATAGATAGACAGGTCCAACAAACATGAGTAAGGACATTCTGGAAAGCTTAGGAAATTATCTACAACTCATCTTTAAACATGACAGCAAGATTCAAACATTAAACTAGTCATTTTAACAAAGTTCCAGGTTCTGTCCCAGAAAAACCGAGAACCCCTATTTCTGGAACCCAACTTGGAACAGCTATAACTTTTAAACTACTTGGCCAAATGACCTCAAATTTAAACCTCAGTTATTTCAACAAGTTTAGAACAACTTTGTTTTATACAAGTTTCACAGAAAGTCAAGTTATCATTAAGCAAAGTTAAATTACTTACTTGCTGTCCAGAACAGCATTTAACCCTATAGTTAATTATTTAATGACATGATCAAAACACAAACCATGCCAACCACATGACTCATGAGCACAAACATATTACAAGGTCACCAGACCATTAGTTGAAAACCCCAAAACAATTACTTAACAAGGCATTTATTAATTAATTTTAGATAAGGCATATTTACAAGATATTAGTTAAAGTGCTCAGAAAAATCTACAAAAATTACAGAGGCACAAGTATAACATCCGATCACCACCATAAAAATTTCAGGACCAATGCACATGCCAAATTAAAGATATGCATTTAACATGTATCAAGGCATTTATTTCATAAATTCATAAACATGACTTATATAGTGTCAAGCAACAGATTTCAGATTATTTATATCTTAGGAATACCATAAACAAGTTTACCACCAAAATAGAGCACCAGCATAAGCACCAATTATTTTATGTGATTTAATTAAAGAAACAAGCCATATTTCAAACACAAATTACATATCACAACTGCAGTGCTCCAAAAATCATGAAATATTTCTCAGAGCACCCTAATGCCATGCAAAGACCACTATAAAAATTTCAGAGCAAACTAATCAGTAAAACCAGAGATATGCATTTATCCATAAATAACAAGATTAAATCCTTAATAAATAATTTCTCAGAAAGCATGATTCATTTTATATTTTTATTAAATACTAGCCATCTCAAGAAACAACACAAAATTTGTTTCACAATTTTTGGATCTCAGAAACAGGAGATATGATTTTTGCAAGAAAGCCAAAAATCAGGATTTTGAATAAAAGAAAAGGAGGGAAAGAGAGAGTCGCTGACAGTGGGTCCCACCCGTCAGGCTCTTCTTCCTCGCGGCCGAGGCGATCTTCGCCGGCGATTTCTCCGCGACGGCGAGGTCTCCGGCCAAACCCAGGGCATCAACGTGATCCCCAAACCCTAACGACTCGATTGACCCCACTTTTGCCACGGCGGAGCCACCGGAAGGGACTCACCGTCGGCAATGGCGGCTCGGCGGAGGTCCTCGGCGTTACGCCGGAGCCCTCAGGCCGGTAGAGCGTGACCTAAGGCCTTCTACAGCACCAGCAGACTAGGGCGAAGCTTCCTAGGTACGCGGTTTGGCCTGGATCCCCGTGGAAAGCGCTGGCCACGAGAGCACCCAACTCCGGCGGAAGCACGGCGGCGCTGCGCACCGTGTCCGGCGACGGAGAACCCGGTAGAGCGTCCACCAGGTGGCGCAAAAGCTCGCTAAGGACCTAAGCTACCTCTAGGACCTAACCAAAGACGATGAGAAGCCTCACAACGCGCGGCATTGAGTTCGCCGGAGAAGAGGGTCACGGCGGACCGATTTGGGGGAAGAAAGAAATGTCGGCTCACCGGTGGGTTTCTTGGCGAGTTAGAGGGTGGAGCTTGGAGAGCGGCTCACGGCGGAGCTTTGGGTGGAGTTTGGTGGACGGAGACGCAGAGAGGAGCGCACACGAGCTCGCCGGAGTGAGCTCGCGGCGGAGAGCCCGCTGCGGGCGAGGTTCAGGCGAGAGAGGGCGAGGCAGAGCGAAGTGGACGCGTCCACTCGCTCGGGGCGTCGCCGTGGTAGTCATGCACGCGACGAGGACTGACAGGCGGGGCCAGGAATGGCGTACGGGCGCCAAATGGCGACGGAGCGCTGCCGGCGGTCGGCCACGTCGACGAGGTCCAAGTCGATTCAGAGACAGCAATGGCCGACTGACAGAGCGACTTCACCGATGATTATCTCCCAAACCAGAGCGAATTAGGAGATGGCGTAGTTGACAAACTTGGAGTACTAGGCGAGATCTACAACTTTGTCAACTAGAGCAAAGACTAGATCGGCCTGGATTGAAAGATATGGAGTTTCCAAAATCGATCACACAAACTGCAAACCACCCGGGGACTGCAGCCCCAAATCTGCCTTGTGGGCCACTTTTGAGCTATTTGTGTTCATTTTCATGAGATGGTCATAAAACAACTTTTGTTCCTTATAAAATTTGCTACAACTTTGCTGTAGGAAGTTTTGACATGCAAACATTTTATGAAACACTTTTTAAAAGCCTAAGCAAAAGAGGTTTCTAGGGCCTATTTGCATAAGTATGGCTTAAGTGATTATTTTGGAGAAGTGATCAACATGAACATTGTTCCCAAGGTTAAGTTAAGCATAGATAAGCTATTTACCAAGACATTAAGCACAAACACAAGCATTGTTCACTCAAACATAAGCATAGGAAGCCTATTTAAGCAATTTAAAACACATTTTTGCAAAGGATGACATGTCTCAAGATAAATGATGATCATGGATGCTTTGAAGGAAAGATGATGCTCATGCTATGCACATGTTTGATGCAACCATAACACTGGGGTGTTACAACACATTTGAGGGATAGTATTGTTTTTTAGACCTTGTTACAAGGATCATACTTAGCCTTCCAACAAGCTCGGGGACTACATCGGCAAGATGCATCTCACGATGCATCTCAGTATCAGATTTTCTATGAGGACTTTTCTTTTTGACCCTAGCACCATGTGCCTACGTCACCTACTACCAGGCTCGGGGACTAAGTGGGCACACTTCATCTTGGCGTGAATATGCTTGCTTTTTGACACGCTACACTTTTCAGAAATGTAAAGTGGGCACACTTCACCAGGAAAGAAATCTTTTTTGATTAAGAGCACCAAGTATTCTTCAAACAACCTACTTCTTCGATGTCAATGTTGATCAACTGTCTTTTGAATTGGTTAAAATACTATTGCAATTGTTTGAGCGATTTTCCTACCTATTGAAGACGTGAAGCCTCACTAATTGAAGAAGCTCAAGACGGCGCGTTACATCATAATACATGGAGCTCGGGGACTAGCTGTGTGGGTATAAACCCCTATACCCTTACGGCTAGACTTGGGCCAGGAGATTTGGCCCATCACGAGATAGTTCAAGGCTTGATCCAGCTGCTCGGAGTTTCGCGTAAGTAAACAAGACATGGAGATCAAGCAGGATTCTGGTCAGTTAGAATAGGAATTGATATCGCATTATCTATGGCAATTGTTACCGACTAGAATTAGTTACTAGATCTGTAACCCTGCCCTCTGGACTATATAAAGAGAGGCAAGGGACCCCCCTTACACAACTCAACTCAACACAATTCGACACACAGCAATACAATCAGACGCAGGACGTAGGTATTACGCCCACACGGCGGCCGAACCTGGATAAAATCCTTGTCTCTGTCTCGCGTCACCATCAACTTCGTAGCTTGTGCACCTGTATTCCAAGAAACTACTACCGTGGGTATACCCCAATGTAGAATGCCGATCAAGTTCCATTGACTATCCTGACTTGTGCCCAAAAATGGTGTCAACAATTAGAATAATTGGGCCCGACCATTTTATTTTTTATTCTTTGGGGAAAATCAACTTTTTCTAAATAAAAAAGTAATTAATAAAGTATACAAAAAAGTTGTGGTAGAATGGATTTGAGGGGCGGGTGGCCGCCCAAACCCTAGGGGCGCCCGCCCGGGCTCTGAGGCCATTCGTTGCCGCCTTTCTCCATTCCAATCCTTAGAGCTTCCTTGTTTATAAAAAGTATATCTTTGGAAAATTTTCCATCTTTTGTTATTTTACCTTCCAAAAATAGTTTTTAGACCCCTATATAAGCAACCCATGTCTATGGTTGTCGACGAAAGCTGGTCGGCAGTCTACCTTGGGGTATACCCACGGTAGTAGTTTATCGGTAGACGGTGCGCAAACTACGAACTCGATGGTGACGCAAGACACGGACAAGCTTTTTATCCAGGTTCGGCCGCCGAGTTGGCGTAATACCTACGTCCTGTGTCTAACTGTATTGGATTGAGAGAATAATGTGTCCTAGGGGGGTCCCTTGCCCCTCCTTATATAGTCCGGAGGGCAGGGTTACAGATCTGGAAACTAATCCTAGTCGGTTAGAATTGCCATAGATAGTTCGATATCAATTCCTATTCTAACCGACTAGAATCTTGCTTGATCTCCACGTCTTGTTCCCTTGCGTGAAACTCCTAGCTGTCGGATCAAGCCTCGAACTTGTCTCGTAATGGGCCAAGCCTCCTGGCCCAAGTCTAGCCGTAAGTGTATAGGGGTTTATACCCCCGCAGCTAGTCCCCGAGCACCATGTATTGTGAAGTAACACGCCGTCTTGAGCTTCTTCGACCAATGAAACTTAATATCTTTAATCATTATGAAAATTGCGCAAATAGTTGCGTCAACAGTTTGAACAAATCCTAAAGCATCCAATTAACTTCATCGTCGAAGAAGCCAATTGTTCGAAGAATGCATGGTGCTCTTGAGAAAAAATATTCCTTTTTTGGTGAAGTGTGCCCAGTTTAGTTTCCTGAAAAGTACGGTCCATCAAAAAGACAAGCAAGTTCACCGCAAGGTGAAGTGTGGCCACTTAGACCCCGAGCCTGGTAGCAGGTGACGTAGTCACGTGGTGCCAGGATCCAAAGAAGAATCTTCAAAGCTGTTTTGAATGTGAGATGCATCGCTAGATGCATCGTACCGATGTAGTCCCCGAGCTTGCTGGAAGGCGAAGTATGAACCTTATAGCAAGGTCTAAAAAACCGGAATTATCCAGTCCCCGAGCATCTCATGCTCATTTACCATAGAATTTGCAATTCGACGAGCTGGTCAATCAGTCCCCGGGTGTACAATGGTCAGCAAACAGTTCAGCTTGCTGATTACCAAATTAACAAACTAAGCGACCAGTCCCCGAGCATCAAGCGCTCGGTGGCCGGAGCAGTCAACAAATCTGACGACCAGTACCCGAGCACCAAGTGCTCGTTGATCGGTGCGCTCCTTGAAGTTCTGAGTTGCTATACTGGACGACCAGTCCCCGAGCATCGAGTGCTCGGTGATCGGTACAGTCTTTGAAGTTCCGAGTTGATAGACTGGACGACCAGTCCCCGAGCATCGAGTGCTCGGTGGTCAGTGCAGTCTTTGAAGTTCCGAGTTGATAGACTGGTCGACCAGTCCCCGAGCATCGAGTGCTCAGTGGTCGGTGCAGTCTTTGAGGTTCCGAGTTGATAGACTGGACGACCAGTCCCCGAGCACCAAGTGCTCGATGGTCAGTGCAGTCCCCGGATTGTTGACTCTCTACCATTTTTGTCTGCTTGTTTTGAAAAAACTTTTCCACAAAAAAGTTGATGTGACGAGACCTCCTGACGAGATGTCAGATGGATGCTTGAAAAGTTGCGCCTGGCAACTGTACGGCCGCCCATTGCGCGGTTTGAGAAAAGGAAACCATCAATTTGCACGAAAACTCCGTCGCATTAATTGTCGATAATCATTGAAAACTGAAACATCGCGTCCACCGTATGGCCCGCCCACTTCCCGAGAATGCTGGAAGTGGGAGGGGTGGAGTTGTGGTTTATAAGAGCTCGACAGTTTCTCCTGTACTGCTTATCCTGCCATTGCCTTCAAACCTTCCGCTCTTGCCTCCTTCAATCTCCTACGCCTTCCTAACTCGAATCCACTTCCGCACCTCCAATGGCGAAGAGCGAGTCAAAGAAGAGGGCCGAGCTGATGGCCAAGGAATGGAAGAAATCCCGCAGCACCACAAAGTCCCTCGCTGACCTCGTCGACATGGGGCTACTGCACAGCCCGGAGCTCGGCGGCTGGAGGGCACCGGAGGGAGAGAGCTACCCCGACCCCCGCGCCGGTGAGATTGTCGTGTTCGAGGATTTCCTTAAGCGGGGTTTTGGGGTGCCTGTTCATCCTTTTCTTCAAGGTCTTCTTTTGTATTATGAGATCGGGATTTGCAATCTGCACCCGAACTCAATCCTTCTTATTTCTACTTTTATCCATTTGTACGAGGCCTATGTTGGCATAGAACCGCACTTCGATCTCTTTCGCTATCTTTTTTGTCTAAGAAAGAAGGGAGCAGTTGGAGGCTCCAAGGTTGCAGGTGGAGTATACCTCAACCTTCGCGTCGGGATGAAGAACAGCTATCTGCACTGTACATGGAACACTTCCCTGACCGAATGGTACAGGAAGTGGTTCTACATCAGGGAGGAACCGGGCAGCTCCACATTCTGCGACGTGGGATACATCCCCGAGAAGAGGGTAAGCTGGACCGATCGCCTAGATTTCGACGGTCAAGTGGCAGACCTTATGAAGCTGATCGACTGGTCGCGCTTGGACGGGCTAGGCGTGGTCGGCAATTTTGTGTGTCGTCGGGTGATGCCGAAGAGGGTGCATTCGGCGTACGAGTATGCCGGAAGTATGGACCCGACCAGGATGCGTCCTGAGGTATTGGAGAAGGCAGAGGTGCAGCAGTTGTTGAATGAGCTGTTCAACTTCGCGGACGGAGGCTTCGTCCGTGGAAGTGATCGGGTGCAAGCCTTCAAGTTGTGGCGACCAGCACCTAAGGTATCTTACTGCTTATTTCTCCTTAGCATGTGCTATTGTCAGTTGCCAACTTGTCTTTGTTACTTTTGCAGATCGGAGATGTTGACCGGTGTACAGTGTATGTGTCACTGGCACCCGGGATGGAGAATCCTGCGGGGGAAGATCCGCCAGAAGAAGACGCTGCTCGGTGTACTCGGTACACCAGCAGTGAGGAGGAGCAGGCCCGACCCGTCCCGACCACCGAGGATAGGGTGGCGGGGAAAAGGCCAATGGCGACGGATCCTTCGCCTGCGCTGACGCTGCCAGCGGAGAGCAGCAAGGCACCGAAGCATCGTCAGGTCGTCCGGATCACCGACAACGACGACGAGGAGGAGGAGGCCACACCGTCGCTAGTCCGACGACCTCGTAGCTGCCCGGACAGTGCGTCGGCCACTACTGATCGGGTGGCCAGCGACCCTCCTGCTCCGCGCGTTGTCGAGATGGGGGCGCAGGTGCCGATCGGCCGGGCAAGGAGGAGATTTACCGCGACCCACCGTCGTTCAGACCTGTAAGTGTTTGACTTACGTATTTTGGCGATTTTTTTTTGATAGTACTTTGCTGTTTTAGCACGGCGTCGGATGTCAACCCCGATCACCTCGCCGGCCAGGGGGTGGTCGAGCCTGCTTGTGCTGCTGAGGACGCGGCGCCGCAGACCGCGGAGCAGCCTGCGGCTGCAGCCGTGCCTGAGAGCACCGAGGAGCTCCCGGCCGCCGCACAGCCTACGGCGAGCAGCCCGACAAGGGTCGAGGAGGCTACGGGGATGCCTCCCCCGAGTAACGCCACAGAAGAGGAAGGCAGAGCCCCGACCCCTCCCCCCGTCGAAGGGAGGGAGGTCCCCACGCCGTCCCGGGCAGGAGCCACTTCGACTGCAGGCTCCCCGGGGTTGGTCCAGGGGCCTGTAATGCCTGCGACCACCACCGGTGGTGATGCAGCGGGCGAGGAAACCCAGGCGGCCTCCGACGACGAGGTGGAGGAGATTGAAGGTCGTCCCCGCGATGGCCGCCAACACGTATATGTGTGGCGCCAACGCGGGGACCACTTTATCGGGCATGAGGAGCTTGCCGAGACAGAAGAGGCCGCCAGGGTGGAGCGTGCGGCCAAACATCTTGTTGACGAAGTCAAGGTAAGTGATTCTTTGCACTGCTGGACATTTTTGTGCGTTGTCTTGCTTGGTCGACATATATTCGCTTTGTAGGGCGCGATGAAAACGGCGAAGTACCGGAAATGGTGCTTCGACCAAATAGAAGGCATCGTGGCCGAGAACAAGGCCCTGGCCGCAGAGGTGGACCGGCTTCGGTCGGAAGTTGGAGAAAAAGTTTCCAAGATGAGCGCTCAGGAAGAGCACCGTCTCGAGCTTACCCGACGCTTGGCCGATCAGTTTCGGTAGCGAGAAGGTTAGTCTCGCACTCCGAATCAGCTGTTTGTAGTCGCGTTGGTTGACTTCGCTGACCAGAGGACTATTCATGTAGGTTTGGAGGAGGAGGTCGCACGCCTTCGACAGGAGAAGGAGCAGCTCAGCCAAGAGCTTGCCAGTGCGCTGGAGGCCGAGCGCCGAGCAGGAGAGGAGTTGGGTCGGAAGGATCGGGAGTTGTCTGGTAATACGCGCCGCCCCGTTATCTGCCGTTTATCGCTCGTTTTAATATGTTGAAAATAACATCTTGCTTGATTTTCAGTGCTCAAAGTGAACGCCAAGAAGCACCTGGACGAGCTGGTCAAGGACCGGGACTCCTGTAAGGTCAATTGTTGTAAGATTTGGAAAGGAGTATCCCCGGTCCTGGACTTGATCAGCACCGAGCTCTCGGAGAGCCAGCCCCGCGCGCCGAGATTGACGCCAGTTGAAAAGGCACAACGGGCGTGGGACTGGCTTCAGCAGTTCATGAAGGACGCCGGGGAGTTTGCTGGCGCGCATATCCTTAGCATGGTGCGCGCCCACTACCCCCTGGTCGACTTGACCAGGCTGGAGAGGGGGTATCCCAAGGAAGTCGGCCCGCGGGAGGCGGACGAGCTTCGGGGTGGTCTGCTAGACTTGTCATCGACGGTGATCGGCGACATTAATCTATGCGGAACGGCCACTCCCCCCGACCAGCCGGGTTCGGACAGGTCGGCCAGGGAGATGTCGGGCGCGTCTATCGCCGGAGATGGGCGGTCGACGCCTGCGGTCTCGACCAGCCAGGCGCCGGTGGCCCCGACCCCTTCGTCCGGGCAGCAGGGCCTGGCGGGTGATCAGCCCGAGCAGTAGGCCAGTAGGATAGTCCGTAGGAGTAGACTAGTGTTTGCCCGTCAGGGTGTTTATTGTAAACTTTGTATGTAAAGTTTGTAATAAAGTTTGCTTTTGTCATGACTATTATTTTGAGTGCTGTGAAGTTGTCTGAGTGACGTGTCACTGTGTTTGATTCATGGTCATTAAGATTTTCCATCGCAGAGGATATTGTTGTTCTTCGCCGAAAGCTCTGCGTGTAAACAAAGTATAGCCAAAAAAGAAAAAACTTTTATTATTGCCAACTATAAGAGACTTACAAGCAAAAGTTACTGGAACTTATGGATAAAATCGGCGCAGTTTGTCTATGTGCCAAGAGTTAGGCACGCGTGTTCCGTCTGGATATGCCAATCTGTAGGATGTGGGTCGTGTGACTTCAGCGACCACAAAGGGTCCTTCCCAGGGAGTGGATAGCTTGTGTATTCCTTCCTGGCTTGTTTTCCACCTGAGTACCAGATCGCCGACCACGAAGGAACGGTCCTTAACGTTCCTGTTGTGGTATCGTTTGATTGCCGCAAGATATTTTGCTGTTCGAAGGCACGAATTTAGACGCTTTTCTTCCATGCAGTTGATTTCGAGTTCCCTGGTGTTGTCGGCCGTTGACTGGTTGAAGTTTTCGATCCTTGGAGATCCGAAGGTTATATCAGATGGCAGCACTGCCTCGGTGCCGTAAACCATGAAGTAGGGTGACACCCCGGTGTTTCGACTAGCCTGTGTTCGGAGACCCCAGACCACGGCCGTCAACTCTTTCATCCATCGACCAGGTGCTCTGTCATTCTCGGTGTACAACCTTTTCTTTAGGGCATCGATGATCATTCCGTTTGCACGTTCAACTTGGCCATTTGCCCATGGGTGAGCTACTGACACGTATTTTATGACTATGCCTCTGTCATCGCAGAAGTCCCAAAATGTGGTGCTAGTGAACTGAGTACCCAGGTCGGTGATTATACTGTTTGGGATCCCAAATCAGTGTATTATTTGATTGAGGAACTCCACAGCCTTCTCGGAGGTTGATTTGACCAGTGGCAAGTATTCAATCCACTTTGAAAACTTGTCGATTAATACGAAGACGAACTTGAAGTTACCAGGGGCCGGTTTAAATGGCCCAATCATGTCGAGCCCCCAGCAGGCGAAAGGCCAGGACGACGGGATAGTTTGAATCTCGTGAGCGGGTACGTGGGTCCTTTTAGCGAAGAACTGACATCCCTCACAGTGTCGGACCAGTTTTTATGCGTCGCTGACCGCGGTTGACCAATAAAAACCTGCTCGGAAAGCTTTCCTGACCAGCGTTCTGGAGGCAGCATGATTGCCGCAGGATCCAGCATGTATGTCGTCTAGGAGCTTGATGGCATCGTCTTGGGATATGCATTTGAGCAGCACTTCAGAACTTGCATTTTTTCGCATAAGTTTACCGTCCACCAGTATGTAATTCCTTGACCGTCGAATGAGGCGCTCGTTCTCTGTTTTATCCTGAAAACCTAACCCGTCCAATATGTACTTGATGAACGGGGTGCGCCAATCACGACCACTGGTTGTCGGAGTGCCATCGTTTATGAGCATTGTTTCTGTAGGTTGCTTTTCGACTAGGGTGGAGCCTACGCTTGGCTCATGGATGTCCTGGACGAAAACACCCCGCGGGATCTGGGCCCGAGATGATCCTAACTTGACAACGCATCTGCTGCTTGGTTCTTATCCTAGACCACGTGGATGTATTCTATGCCGTAGAAGTTGGTCTCCCACTTGTGAATTTCTTTGCAGTAGAGATCCATCTTTTCGTGGGTCGCGTCCCATTCTTTGTTGAGCTGGTTGATGACCAAAGCGGAGTCACCATAGACGTAGAGGCGTTTGACTCCCAACTCAACGGCTAGTCAGATGCCGTGTAAGCATGCTTCGTACTCGACGACGTTGTTGGATGCCGGAAAGAGGATCCTAAGGACGTAACGCAGCTTGTCCTTGTTAGGTGACACAAATAGTATCCCAGCGCCGGCACCGTTGATGTTCAAGGACCCATCGAAAAACATCGACCAGTGGTCGGAGACGTCGGGAACGGGAGTTTCGTTAAGGTCTGTCCATTCGGCAATGAAATCGACCAGGGCTTGTGACTTGACTGTGGTGCGACTCTGGAATTCCAAAGAGAACGGGCATAACTCCATTGCCCACTTTACAATTCTGCCGTTTGCGTCTTTGTTGCGCAGAATATCCCCGAGAGGGAAACTGGTGGTTACCAAGTCTCGATGGCCGTCGAAGTAGTGCTTTAGCTTTCTCGATGTTATTAGAATGGCATATATGAGTTTCTATATTTGTGGATATCTGGCCTTGGATTCGTTTAAGACTTCGCTTATGAAGTAAACGGGTCGCTAGACCTTGTAAACATGTCCTGGCTCGTCCCGCTCGACCACTATTGCCGTGGAAACAACCCTGTCGGTTGCAGCAATGTAAAGGAGTAGGTCTTCATTGGGCTGAGGCGCTGTAAGAACGGGCGGGGAAGTGAGGAAAGTCTTAAGCTGGGTGAACGCAGCGTTGGCTTCCTCTGTCCAAGAAAATTTTTCCGATGCCTTCAAGAGTTTGAAGAAAGGGAGGCCTTTTTCCCCTAGTCTTGAGATGAAGCGGCTGAGTGCGGCCATACATCCGGTAAGCTTCTGAATATCCTTGACATTTTTAGGTGGTCGCATGTCGAGTACTGCTTTTACTTTTGAAGGATTCCGTCGTAAGCCGCGACTTTTTGGGGTTAAGCTTCCACTTGTACTTGTTTAGCGCCTTAAAGGTTCGGTCTAAGTTGTCGATTAGGGTGCTTGCATCCCTTGTTTTGATGACGACGTCATCTACATAGGCCTCGACGAGGTCATCGCGGATCTCGTCGTGGAGGCATTGCTAGATGGCCCTTTGATAGGTGGCTCCGGTGTTTTTGAGTCCGAACGACATGGTCGTGTAGCAGTATGCGCCGAAAGGAGTAATGAAAGACGTTTTTATCTGGTCTTCTTCCTTTAGCGAGATCTGGTGATAACCAGAGTAGCAGTCTAGAAAAGAGAGGAGTTCGCATCCGACCGTTGAGTCGACCACCTCGTCGATGCGAGGGAGACCAAAAGGATCTTTAGGACAGTGTTTATTGAGATCAGTGTAATCAACGCACATTCTCCATTCATTATTCTTTTTGCGTACAAGGACCGGATTGGCGAGCCAATCGGGATGATACACTTCTTTTATGAATCCGGCTGCTAGAAGTCGTGTTATTTCTGTCCTAATAGCCTCCTTTTTGTCACGAGCGAACCGTCGCAGCTTTTGCTTGATTGGTCTTGCGGTCTTCGAGACGTTTAAGGAGTGCTCGATCAGGTTTCGTGGGACGCCGGGCATGTCTGCGGGTTTCCATGCGAAAACGCTCACGTTGTCCCTCAGAAACCTGACGAGCGCGTCTTCCTATTTGGGGTCCAGGTTGGCCCCGATGAGGGCTGTCTTCTCGAGGCTGCCGTCGACCAGTTGCACTTCTTTATGCTCCTTGGATTTTTAATTCTTCCTGGCGGTCTCCTGCTCGGGTAGTCGGAGCTGGTCGGGAGGTAGCTGTGCGGCTTGGGTTGCTGTTTCTGCCATCCGGATCGAGAGATCAATTGCTTCGGTGATCTTGAAGCTCTCTTCCTCGCAAGTATATGCGGTGTAAACATTGCCTCTGACGGTCAGGACGCCTTTCTCCGTACTCATTTTGAGGACCAGGTATGAGTAGTGCGGGACCGCCATGAATTTTGTCAGCAATGGTCGGCCTAGTATGGCGTGGTAGGTCCCATCGAAGTCAGCGACCCCGAAGTTGACGAACTCTGTCCGAAAGTGGTCGGGCATGCCAAATTGGACAGGCAATGTTATCTGTCCGAGGGGCACTGAACTCTGACCTGGCAAGACTCCCCAGAATTGAGCATCGTAGGGTTTTAGCTGTGCCGGAGATATCTTGAGAGCGGGCAGGCTGTTGCGGAAGAGGATGTCAATGGAGCTTCCTCCATCCACGAGCACGCGCTCGAATCTGATGCTGTTGATGCAAGGGTCCAGGATTAGAGGGAAACGACCTGGCTCTAGGATAGCGGCCCACTGATCCTTCCTGCTGAAGGAGATCTCCCTGTGATACCACGGAGGAAATTTCGGGTCTGCGATCAGGCCGTCCATGCTGTCTATGTTGAGGCAGGCTCTTTTTAATAGCTTTCTTTCACGCTTAGATTCGATGGAGACCTTGCCCCCGAAGATGGAGTGGACCACGTCGGTGGTACTGACATACTGTGTCGTGGGTCCCTATCTTGGTCCTCGTCCTCATCTTCGTGATCGCGTCCGTCTTGCTTCCCATTCTTTTTGGCGGAGTCGTCTTGGGCAGCCCGTCGTGTGTAAATGTTTTTGAGGACGCGGAACTCTTCCATGGTATGGTTGGACTTTGGATGCAGTTGGCACGGTCCCTTCAACGTTTTGTTGTAGTCTTCTTGGTAGTCCCGCCGCCCGTTGGGGCGTTTGACTGTATTCACTTCGTGGTCATGGTCGCGGGGGTGCTTTCCTCTGAAATCGTCGCGATTGTCGCGCCGCCTATCCCAACCTTCCTTATGATCACGGTTGTCGGGACGGCGGTGGTTCCTGTTGTCGAAACGACCGCGACTATCATCTCGCCGGGGAGGCTGGTCGGGACCTCTCGCATCATCCCGGATGAGTTTTTCTACGTCGTCGGCGTCGGCGTAATTTTTAGCCTTGGCGAGGAGCTCGGCCATCGTTGTTGGCCTTTTGCGCATCAACTTATTCCTCAGTGCTTCATGGAAGCGCAGCCCCTTGATGAAAGCAGATATGGCCTCGTCGTGGGAAATCTTCGGGATCTTAAGGCGCATATCCGAGAATCGTCGGATGTAATCGCGCAGAGGCTCGTTTTTCCTGTCCCTTATCCTTTCGAGGTCGTACTTGTTTCCAGGCTGCTCGCATGTTGCGATAAAATTGTCGATGAAAGCCTGGCGCAGCTCTTCCCAAGAGTCGAAGGAGTCCTCGGGCAGGCCAAGGAGCCACTGGTGACCAGCCTGGTCGAGGACTACTGGGAAGTAGTTGGCCATGACGTGCTCGTCTCCTGCTGCTGATCGGACGGCGATCTCATAAAGAGTGATCCAGTTTTCCGGATTTTCCTTGCCGTCGTATTTTTTGAGTTTCTCGAGCTTGAAATTGCGGGGCCACACGACCTGGCGGAGGTGTGAGGAGAACTGCCTCAGGCCCGGGGGGCCGTGTGTTGCGTCGTATTCGATACGATGTAGGTTTTTGTGGACTGCCCTATCCGTGGCGCGCCTGTTGATGCGGTCTCGGGCGTCTTTGGGAGGGATGTTGTATCGAAGATCCCTGTGCTGGTTTACTTCCTGACCACGCCCATGATTCTGCCCGCGGCGACCACCAGCATCCCGACCGGCATTGCCACGCTGTGAGTCTTTTTGATGATTGTCGGGAGAACGGCTGCGGTGGTGCCTGCTGGGCTGCGGTGAGGTCCGGCTGCGGTGAGTCTGGTCGGAGGTGGCCTCCGTATAGGAGGCGGGTTGGGCTCTTTTGAGCAGAGTGGCTGTCTGTCCCATTGCGGCGATCAGATGTGCTCAAACGCTGGTTCGGACGCCCTGGCACTCGGGAGTATCAGGGAGCCGATCTAAATTGGCCATGGCGACAGCCACATTGGCGCTTGGCGTTTTGTAAACTGGCTGATCCCTGACCATGTCGAAACCGTCGCTGAGATTATGCGGCGGGATTTGACGTTCCTCGTCCGCGCGTCGTCGGGCGCGATCGGCGTTACGCTGCTCGCGGAGCTGCCTCTGCTCGTCTGTTTCTCCATCGACGACCGGCTCGTTGGCGCTGACATTGAAAACAATGTCTCCTCGCTGCGGTGGAAAGACCGGGAAACGAGGGAAGCCCGGAGGATGTGAAGGCAAATCCAGGTCGTAGTCCTCGTCTTCGGAGTTTATGACCTCGGTGGGGACGGAACCAGTGCTCGAGTTTATGCTGGAGGGCTGGCCGTCCCGTAGTTCTCGGATCGTTACCATGTTGACGTAATGATGAGCTGGTCGACCGTTCTGTTTTGGCAGCCAACCCGCCTTGTTGAAAAGGGATTGGACGTGCCGTGAGTAGAGAGAGGCCGAGTTGTTCAGACCACATGGGTAATCCTCCTCCGGGTTAGCCTCGAGCTTGACGAATCGTCCTGAGGGAGTTGAGGTTATTGTCAGAGACGTTCTTAGCCGTTCGTGTGTAACGACACGAGTTGGCTGGTGGGAGTTGAAAAAATCCGTTAGAGCGGCTTGATCAGGCTGGCGCGAGATCCCATCTACTAGTTGGGAAGCTTCGAGTAGCTTGGAATCAGCGCGATCAAGTTCTTGGAGAAGATCCGAGCAGTCGACCTCCTTCCCCTTGTAGCGTGGGAGTGATGGTCGGGCGCTCGGTGCCGTCATCCGAGTGATCGGAGGCGACGTCATCCCAGATTGGATCTGGGTTTCTTCCGAAACCGTGGTCGTGAGACCACCGCCGTGCGTCGTCCACGTGATCTGGCCGACGGTGAACGTGAGGCCTTCAGGCACGGCCGCGGAAGCTGGAACGATGACCATCTTGTTCGCCGGGGAAGTTGTACGCACACCCCCTACCTGGCGCGCCACTGTCGACGAAAGCTGGTCGGCAGTCTACCTTGGGGTATACCCACGGTAGTAGTTTATCGGTAGACGGTGCGCAAACTACGAACTCGATGGTGACGCAAGACACGGACAAGCTTTTTATCCAGGTTCGGCCGCCGAGTTGGCGTAATACCTACGTCCTGCGTCTGATTGTATTGGATTGAGAGAATAATGTGTCCTAGGGGGTCCCTTGCCCCTCCTTATATAGTCCGGAGGGCAGGGTTACAGATCTGGAAACTAATCCTAGTCGGTTACAATTGCCATAGATAGTTCGATATCAATTCCTATTCTAATCGACTAGAATCTTGCTTGATCTCCACGTCTTGTTCCCTTGCGTGAAACTCCTAGCTGTCGGATCAAGCCTCGAACTTGTCTCGTAATGGGCCAAGCCTCCTGGCCCAAGTCTAGCCGTAAGGGTATAGGGGTTTATACCCCCACAATGGTCTAATCTCATCCAATCATAGCTTTTCTCTTCTCTTGCTTAGAATCTAGCTATGCCTCTCTACTTAGCCATGACTAAAGAAAATTCAAAGAGGAGAATGATTCCCTATGGGATCGATCTTAACACCATCCCCATAGAGGAACCTGAGTGCAAAGCTATCATTCCTATAGATGAACTTATCTCGCTAGCTACCATTCCACCAAAGCCACACTGCTATGATGCTCTTACTATGCTTAGCCCGTTCACACTAAGCCTCTACTCTTAGAAGGAGCTCTTTTGAAGGGCCCCGTCGTCACTTTACCAGCAGGGACTAATATCCTACCACCGAAGCACAATGAAGAGCTCTTAGGAGTGAAGACCGACAGAAAGGAGAGGTCGTCTGCGCCAAGTACAACATCAGGGCTCATCTGACGAAGGTCAAATTCATCCACCCTAGGAAGCTCTGAAGTCTACAATGGTTGCATCTGAGACTCCATGAAAATGCCGCAAGACGATGGCAGAGTTGGAGAAGGAGCTAGCTGAATAGCGTGCAAGAATAGCATCACTCGCGTCCAAAGTAGATGCAACACCCACAATGATTAGCGGGTGCTGGCACTGGAGCATAACTCCACTGCTATAACTGATAGGGTGAAAGCTTTAGAACAACCTAAGAAGTAGGTTCAATTCATTTTAGCATCCGATAGGGCGAGTGTTAGTTAGATTAAAATTGTTTAATTTTAAGTTTGCTTTTGTTATAATAAGCCTTACGTGAGGATGAATAAAGTTATTATTAGATATGTCTTGTCTCTTTTGTCTCCACCATGTTGTGAATGAAGGATAAGAGGAAACAAGTTCGGGGAAGACACTCGATGATCGAAACGAACGAATTCTCACGCAACAATAAAAATATTAGAGAAGATATGACACGAAGACCGCGCTTGGGCGAAAGTGACCCCGAGGGGCCACTTGCCAGGGGCGGCCACCCAGCACCCTTGGGCGCCCGCCCAAGGGGTGGGGCCCCTGGTTCCTGTTTCAAACCACGGTCAGGTATGATTTCTTTATGTTATAAATTTTTATTAACATTGCTGTTTCGACTCGGAATAAAATATCTCTAGTTAAATCACCCTATACATAAATATTTTATTCATGACCACAAGGTAGACTCACACCATGGTAATTTTTATATTAAAAAATTGTGTCGTTGAACTATCTGACGCTATATATATAGATCATTAGATGATTTGACGGTATATGTTTCGCCAAGGAGTGTCTAACGCTAAACATTGCCATGACCCATTAGACTATCTGACTCTAAAAATTTTCACAACAACGGGCTGTCTAACACTAAAAGTCTAGTCTGACGCTATATGTTTTTAGCGTCAGCAGTTACTACATCTGCAGAACTCTAACGCTATATGTTTTTAGCGTCAGACCGCATAACGTTATAGTGGCTTTCTGCGTTAGATCATCCGGCATCAAATCTGGTGTTGTGGTGTAGTGCACTGGGAATGCGCACAAACATGCCTTTCCACCCATAAAAATGTTTTACTCCTACACAAGGAGAAAACAAAAAAGATTCTTGGTAGGAATAATTGCTCTAAGTTCCTGAAAGTCTTTCTCAATATTTTTTGGTTACAAAAAGAAGGTATGTGGCTATGCAAAATAATGTATTGAAAAAAATAGAGAAAGGACAAGTGTCCTAGAAAGAAAGAGAAGAATAAAAGAAAAAGATGGGCCATACTATCCTTTGCAAAGATCATCAATGTTTTAAAGAAAGACATCTATCAAAACAGCAATGTAGAATTAGTATTAGCCACTTCTTAATCTAATATTATGTTATTCCACTCCATGGATCTAAGTTTTGACTTAGCAATATATACAAGGTAACTATGTTATTTCCTTGAATTACCTTCAACTTTGTATAAGCTTGTATAGAGTATGATTCATATGAGGCATATAACATACATGCCTTAGTGAGTTCCACAAATACCACTTACAACGAGTGATTCAACTGAGCTACATGATGGAGAAGGGTAAGCTAAGTTTTTCTTTGCAAAAATGTTATAAAACTCCAAGTGACAAGGCCGAAGGAAAAGAGAACTCTATTTTGTACTGTTCCATGCTGAACTTCTCAAAGTTTTGTGGCAGACATTGTGAATCCCACTGTACAGGTATAAATTGGAATAAATCTATTGGTGATGTCTTGGTTTGAGGTTATATTTAAAGTAATCTATCCTTTCTCCTCGAGGACGAGTAAAAGACAAGTGTGGGGAGTTACTGACGGTAGATAACTCCTAATTTTATCCATCAACTAAACATGAAAATGGACCTATTTGCATGCACTTAGTAGATATAGGGTTATCACTAACAGAATTCCAGGAGTTTTGGTGAATATCTATTTCTGCAGGGTGTCAGGTGAAAATAACCAAAGATGGTCCACATTTTAGATTTACATAGAGAGAATATGCGAACTTCAACTTAAGAACAACCTAAAAGACTCGAGGAGCCACCGCCTACAATTTGGGGCCCACCTGAAAGAGGCTAGGAGCGGGTGCGTGTTGATATTAGTTACACACATGGAAGATTCTAAAGAAATAATATATGCAAGCGCATGGATATCGGTGAGCACTTCACGTGAGAGATAAGTCCAGAGTATTGTATTTGTTCTTTTACCACTAGGAGAAAGCGTGCAAAAAACTAACCTTTATCTTACCAACTACCCATGGGTTGCAAGACAAGATAGTGAGATATGAGTGATATAGAGAGAACTCTTTCGTCAGTGTTCTTCTAACCTATGGTAAGTGTGTAAGGGGAGTACCTAATGAAAAGAGACACATCAGAGAGTGCTTAACCATTACAAGGATTTGACCCTTTTAGCACCACTTGTTTTTGCAACACCACACATTTGGTTGCAATATTTGGTTATATTGCAACCAACATCATAATTGGTAGCAATATGTGGGCCTTATGGCCACCAAAATTGTGTGTTCCGATAGTCATACACTCCATTGCAAGAGGTAGACGCTAATGCCATGATGGAAATGGCGGTTGCGAGTACAGGTGCATATTACCACAGCTAGTGTTGAGTTGTAATAATATTGATGTTGTGTTACTATAGCTAGGTATTGTTGCCACCATTCTAAAGTTGGTTGCAAGTATTGCATATATGGCCATGAAGTAATTACGTTGTCTTAAATTTGTCATGTATTGCAATAGATGATACCTATATTACATCAAAAAATGATTGGTTGCAAGTAGTTGTGAATATAGCTACGATGAAACTCGGTTGCCTGCATGTTGCCATGCATTGCGAAAGACCTTATTATATTACAACAAAAAGTTATCTATTGCATCTGTTGAGGTTCTATTGCCACCAACTTCATATATTTCTATACTAGAGTATATGCTGTTGCAAGAGAAGTTATATTGCTATTAAACAACCTTGCCTGTGGGAAGCATGCACATGGGCTAAAAGCAAAGGGAGCCCACCAGATGAGTCATTGTGATGTACTTATTACCAGCGGCAACAATCCATGTACGTATGCGGCTTCAACACTCCAGTCGCCCAAGGCAGACCCCACTGTGTTGTTGCCCAACGCTATGCCATGCCACCACCATCACAACAGGCAACAACAAACCTCCAGCCACATATTGGTCCAGCCGACCGGTTTCCCACATTAATTCCTTTACTAATCTAGGAGCCAAATAACTAAATGCTAAGCAAACAGGCCTAGTCCCACACATAGGCCAAGGGCAAAATAGTTAGGCTAAACAACTGATCATCACGTAAAATTAAATAGGAGAATAGTATAACTATTTCGACATTATTGAACAATACCACTACTTATCATGGACTTAGTCACCAGCTGTCTCTTCATCGGCAATCACCCTCATCGGCAACCCCCCTGCAGACCAGTTACTATTGCCCTAACTTGCCGATCCATACTCTACCAATCCTGGGTACGTGTCCAAAAACGGTGTCAACACATGCCCCTCAGTTTCGGAGTATGAATTCCTTAATGCTCCGAAATTCTCTCCATTAATGACGCCTTTCCGCAGTTAATTCTCCCAATTTAGCAACCAAACGTTAAAGTTGAACAACCATGGCCCGATTCTTACGCAGATCCCTCGAATTTCTCAACCTCCCAAACTGGACATCTCCTCTTTATTCGCCCATCGGCAATATTACCGTTAGAGGAAGCTGCCGATGGACCGACCAGGAAATCCCGCACAGTGAAATATCTCCAGATCATGACCGCTTCCTGTCAAATCGCCTGCACAATCCCTTGATTACCGTGCCCGCACAATCCCTTGATTACCGTGCAAACAGTTACCATATCTACCTGAGTATCCTCGGATTTCACGGATACGGCGATGAGATAAGTCAGATTTGCCTTTGCTCATTTTGTCCTATAAATAGTTCCTTCTCGGGTACTCCTTCTCCATCACATCATTCTACAGCCCTAACTCTGCTTTTCTGGCGGCGGCACTGTTTGAGAGCTCCAAGAACTCCAACGAAGGTCTTTCTCCACCAACCCCAAAGTCTTCAATCATCTTCCTTGCGAGGAGATGGCCATCAACTTTGCTGTTCCTGACGTCAGTTCATCACCCCATCTCTTGTACTTTTACCATACCCTTGTTCATCTGCAATTCATTTTACTGAACATTCCTTTCCTTTTTCTTTTGTTCTTCTTTTTATCCTTAAAAACTTCTAGGATTTGTCCAATAAAATTGTCATCCCTACCGATCAGCCACACCTCCAATGCCTGGGCCCGCTAGGGAACCCAGATCCTACCGATCTGATCAACGCAGAAACGAACGGAATCCCCTTTAGGGCCGAGAATTTTTCTCTAGATCTATGGAAAGATGCCTTCCGTTCCTGG